>NC_092212.1:18136269-18171021 GCF_043381705.1 Parasteatoda tepidariorum
ATTTAAATATATATATATGCCAACTACTTGCTCTCCGGACTGCGCCAATAAATAATTTCTAATTCCTATGTTTTACTGTTTGAGTCTTGGTTTAGTAAACTAGAATTATTATAGGGTTTTCAGTCACCACTACTTCTAATTAATTTAAAGGATTATATGAAATGCCACTTTGTTTTAATTACGCCAAGGTTAACCTTTTAAAATTCTATCAAAATTAATGGAATATCTGAAAGTTTTAGCTTATAGTTTCTTTACCATTTCTTAAATTATTTTGTTAAATCCGGATATATATGTAATCATCAAGTGACATTTATTTCCTGATTACCCCATCCGGTAGTTTTTATTCATGAAAAGTTCACTGATTACACGTTTTTAATGAAAGAGGTCATGACTCATTAAATGGTTGTCTTTCACTTTTTTCGTTGATGTCAGTGGTTGTCACTCTCTCAACTATCAACTGTGTCAATGAAATGAAAATTGAAAGAAAGTTTTGTGGAGGCTTTTTGGAAGCTTCAATCCAATTTTATGGCCTGATTTCATTTTTCTTAATGAGAATGATTCTCTCCTCTTTTTTTAAAAAAATCTTTAATTTTACTTGCAGTTTTAATTTGGTATTAAATTTTTGTCAACGCTGATTGTAGGTGGATAGAGAGATGAGGAGAAAAAATATCTCGGATAAAAATAATTTAGAATAACAACTTTATTTGTTGTTGTAATTTTCACTCTAGAATTTGCGAGTATATAGTTGAAAAAACTCGCGTTAGTAGGGAACTTGAGCTAATCTTGAAATGAATATAAATATATTTCTTAATTAGCACGGTGCTAGTGGAGCATTCTGACTCTTAATGTTACTGAGGATCTGAGGACAATCATGAATATTTTGGAGTTTTAGCATATCGCCAGAAACACTACATAAGTCAACCTGCTATAGCCAGGATTTTAATTTGGAATGCTTGTATGAAAAGTGACAATTATCATAACCATGTCTGCCTAGTTCTATATGGCAAAGAATGGAAATTAATTTTAAGTATAGTCCCCAAAACGTTTGATGGAAAATTTGTAATCACTTTGGAAACAAAAAATTTTATGACCACAGGGACTTCCGAAATTTTAGTATTTAAAAAAAATATTCGATTGAGTTGCATGCAGAGTTCAATAGTATGACAACGGCAAATGGCAACACAATGCCATTTTCGTAATTTAATCAATTTGGTAAAAATGATGCTGTAAACTAAATCTCAGGGGCGAAA
Source organism: Parasteatoda tepidariorum (assembly GCF_043381705.1). Taxonomy (NCBI): domain Eukaryota; kingdom Metazoa; phylum Arthropoda; class Arachnida; order Araneae; family Theridiidae; genus Parasteatoda; species Parasteatoda tepidariorum. The sequence goes on from NC_092212.1 coordinate 18,137,520, forward strand.
AAGGTCACTACAGCACTTTGGTATCATTATGTCTGTGTTTGTCTAAGGGAAACTTCTATTCAGTGCGAAAAGTTCCAGTGCGAAAGTGCATAGTTGCTCTAATAAACAGGGTCAGGAAAATTTGTATTTATGCTCAAATTTAAAAGGATCATGGTATACATTCATGCCACATCCCGTCACGTACACGCACTTAGATCCGTACAGTATTCTCCGGATGCCCCCTTACGGGGGAGGGCGGGACAGGGTTAAGCTTTGATTCCTTTGATTCCCATTATGGACCAGGGGAATCATGGAGATTATAGCTTCAAAATTTTCCAATCAACATTTCACACAGATCGCCTTTACTTCCTAGGCAAGCTAGTCTCACTGATATGAAATTGTGTGCGATTAAAGCCGCCACTGGGAATCGAACCACAGTTTTTCACTATGACAGTTCAGTGCCTTAACCACTGAGTCATCACAGCTCCGTCTTGACTATGAATAAAGCGAAAACAGGAGAAACGATATTAGGATAAAATTAGTTTATAAGAAATATGGACAGCAGGTAACTATGAAGCGCTATATATTCATCGAATATTTAATTTGGAAAAAATCGCATAAAGTAACTACATAAACAAAAAGAGCGAAAGAACTTTCTTCTTTCAATTTTGCACGATAAGGTTCATTTTTTATAACTTATTTACATCAATATATTTTTTACTGGCGAACAGAGGCCATTATAAAAAAAAATAAACAGTGAAATAAATTTTACTACCACAAAGGAAAACAATATTTTAAATGGAAAAGTTTACTAAAGCATTTCCTTAACGTTCCTCATCAATTATGCCTTTCATTTTTCAAAAATCAATTACTATACATATCAAATCATGTTTTATCTTTATTTTTAATTTAAGTCTACAATCAATATTTCTAGCGTTGAGTAAAAACGACAATTTGTCATATAAAATTTTTTAATTGTTTCATTATGTCACAAGCAAACGGCTTGATTTTTTTAATGGCTACCACAATGTATTCGAATGAACTTCAATGTATGTCATTATTAAATATGTGCTGGTTAAAATGTAGAAATTTAATTAGTGAAATATGTATCAATTTATGTTAATATTTATTTATGTCAACTTATGTATATATATGTCAAATTATGTTTATACTTATATATGTCAACCTAGATTCGATGAATCAGATATTCAAATGTCATATTTACAAAGTGCTTGTTTTTCTATCAGCTACCACATCGACTGCTGAATTCAAAATGTTACTACTATAGATTTTCTGTAAATTTCTAGATGTATGGGATAGGGACCGCTAAGTGGCCTAGGTGCCCAATTTTTGTAAATAAAGTAAAGTAAGTACTTTAACGCTCGTTGTGGATATTCTCTTCACCATCAAAATTTATATAGATACCTGAGGCCATTTACGGCCCTGTTGTCATACGAAACAGAAACAAATAACCAACCTAAAGAATAATTTTGAAAGAGCCGACGTCTCAGAGATACCGTTCGCCTTCCAATGAGGTAAACCTGGATCTATTCCCAGAGATAGCTGGTCGATACGAATTCCGCACCCGCCTCGCTCCGACCACAGTTCTGACGTAAAATATCCTCAGTGGTTGACTGATCATGGATTAGAGTCCCCTTGCTAACTGTGTGAATTTTCCGTGGTTTTCCTCTCCATGTAGCGCAAATGCGGGTTATTTCCCTCAAAAAGTCCTGTTCGAATGCAAATTTCACCCAATACTTTATTTAGGAGTTCCCTTGTCTTCTGAATTTTGTTCAAAATTTCAAGGCTACGGAGTTTAACATTAGTTGTCATAAACCCAATATTGGGTCTGCTGTTCAATGATGGTTATAAAATATAATAATTTTGAAAGAACCTACTCAATTTCCCTTGTTTAACTAAGTTAAGAAAATAGGAGTAACTCTTCAAGTATGGTGAACATGCAAAATCTTTTACTACGTACGAATAATGCTAGCAGTTTATTTAAAAATGAAAAAAAGGGCTATTTTTAAATCTTACTTCAATTTCAAAAGCCATGCAATGATGAAATATTTTCAAAAACGATATTTCTTGCAAACTAAAACAGTAAGTGCATTTCAAAACAAAAAACTTAAAGGAATAAATCTTGAACTAACAACACGAACTTGAAAATATCATTGAAGTTTCTGTGTTTGAAGGACACTTCAGTTCAAGTACTTAAAAAACTTGTACTTAATCAAGTACTTAAAATGCTTCATAATAATCATTCACATTGAATATCAATTAATTCTAGAGACATCTCAAGTATAAGTAGAAATCATTAGGAACTAAGTTAATGTGATTTCCCTGTTGCGGTTTTAACAGAAACACTTGAAAACCAGAAAATTATTTGATCTGTGAAACTGTTCATGAAATACTCTTTGTTGATTGACAAGAGTTCTTCTGTAAATAATTGTAGCGGTAATTCCGTTAAAGTTCTTAAATAAATGTTGAAAAAAAGATACCCCTATATCCTGCTTTTATTCTACCTATTTAACACGTTCACGCCGGGGAAAGTGGAAATACTGGTAGAAGAACTATTTCAATATTAGATAATATTCGGGAGGAGTTTATCTATTCTCTACAATAACAATTCACTGTTAGGAAATTTATCACGGCGAAGAAGCAATACAATTTAAAAATTGCATCCGTTGAAAACAATTGGTAGTTACGGATTTTTGTTATTGTCGAAAAAAAAACTAAAAAATGAAATGTATTGTTACCAGTTTTTACTCCGGTGCGCTGCCAAGAAGAGACAATCTTGCGTGACCGACCGGTGGGTCACCCCGGCGTAAACGTGTTAAACATGGAAACTGTGCAATATGAAATTAGCGTTTATTTTACTGGAAATATATTGGTTCGCAGTGGAAAATGCTAAGTGGAAGATTCATCTTTGAATTAACAAAAAACTTTATTAATCTAGAAAATTAAATAGTTCAAGTCTAACTTGTACATAATCAACGAGAGTATATTCTCCATAACCTAATATACTCTATACAGCTATACTCTCTCCATACTCTTACAAATAAACCTATTCTTAACCAGTCTTATATGAACAAACATACTTCTAATATCCAACGAGAAACACTTGCATAATGAAGGTAAGAAAAATCGCTAAAACAACACAATTGAAATGCAATTTAATTTTAAATATTTGAAAAACACTTTAAAATTAAGAAATAAACAAGCCAGGTAGGAAGGAATATTCATTGACGTAGCACTAGAGCTTCACAATGGGCTATTGGCGTCGGTCTGGGAAGCATCTCTGAGGATGATCCGGAGACAGCACACATACGTCATATCCCGTTTTACAAGGAGGGCATATTCACACACCATCCATCCATCCGCAGGTCGCATTTAGATCTGAACCAGAGCACGATTAATCTCCGATCCAGTATCCCCAGAGGTATTGATTTGTTATGGGAACTTGGAGGACTTTGTGACACAGACAAATTTAGCTTGTAGCAATTACCATTTTGTACACGGAGAGTCTTCGGTCTGCGGGTATCAAACTCGCGACTTCTCGGACATGGGACAAACGTTCTACTAGCCAGGCTATCCCGGAACAATAAACATGCCAGAAAAGAATGAAAAAAAAAAACATATTTTTTTCCAAAGCATAAAAACTTAATCCTTCTGAATCACATTTTTTCTTCCTCTCCTAGTAGTCTTTTGAACTCGTGATTTCTGATTTGCCGTTCTTCCTACTTGACCCTTCAAATTTGTAGTCTGGTAATTATTTTTGTATGAAATTTGTTTTGCTGACTGAATAAGAAAAAACAAAACACTAATCTTCAAATAAAAACTTACTATCAGTTTTTAATGTGGCTGTTTCCTCGTTTCCACTTGGTGGTATTTTCTTAAGGTGGAATAAGAAAAAACAATCATCTTAAATAAATAACTTACTGTCAGTTTTTAATTTGGCTGTTTCCTCTTAGACTGCTGTTTTTTTACTGGTGGAATAAGAAAAAACAATCAAATTAAAAACGTACTATCAGTTTTAAATTCGGCTGTTTTCTCTTAGACTTTTTCTTACTTGTGGAATAAGAAAAAACAATGATCGTAAATTAAAAATTTACTATCAGTTTTTAATTTGGCTGTCTCCTCTTCGGTAGGTAGGTACTTTATTAACGTCACACTAGAGTTGTACAATGGGCTATCGGCGACGGCCTGGGAAACATCCCTGAGGATGATCCGAAAACAAGACAAATTTTAATCCTGTGCAGAGGGGATGGCTCCCCTGCTTTGGTAGTCCGATGACCTGCGTGCAGAGTCAAATGCTTTACGGTAGAACAGTTTAACGAGAACCGATATCGCGCACTCTCGGTCTCTACGTAGGCTGATCAAAGTGGTCACCCACCCGCATACTGACAGCAGCCAGCGATGCTTGACTTCGGTGTTCTACTGGGAACCGTGTCTTTACGATCAGTCCACTGCGGGACTGTCTCCTCCTAGACTGGTATTAAAATAAATCAGGTTCCAAATGGGTTAAGGCATGCATTCTGGCACAAATTTATATAAGTATATGACAAGTGATTTCGGAACACCTTACTTAACGGCAGTGTTATTTTTCAGGGAAGCTCGATACAAATGTAGTAAAGCTGGAAGATCTTGTGGCAACTGTCCTGATCTGCGGCGAACTTATATTCGAATGTGAAGCAACGCAGATTTGTGGAGGGATCCTCATCATAGATTTTTTAAACATATCTCTTCAACATTATGCAATGTTCTTAAATCTTTCCTTTGTAAAATTTACCATCAACACCTTTCAGGTAAGAGTTAACCATTACCATTTATGCCAACTTTTTACCTTTTGGATGATGTTTTACCCAGATAGTAGAAATATTAAAATTGATTTACTGTCATGTAAAGAAATATATTTTTTATTATCTAAGACCTTAAGAGCACCATATACCACCTTGTATACCATGTTTTTATATCCAAAATTATATACAGGTTATCCCGTATATAATTATACATATTTCAACAAACTTCTAGGGGAAGTAGGGTTCATCAAAAGGATTAAGAATTACCTAGGACACCATGTTATCGTGCGGCGCTAAGGGCGCTATCCTATTATGTACTGTTACATCGTGTCTCTTTGAACTACAGGTATTTTTACTAACCTTAATTTTTTGTTTTCTATTGATTATTGTCAAAACTGCCTTCAAATAGGTACAGAATTAGCTGTTTTATCATAATTTAACTATTTGGCGATTAACTGGATAAGCTCGCCAAATTGTTAAATTATGATAAACGATAAAACAGCATTTCTGAGTCTATTTTAATGGAACTCTCGACAATAACTAATACAGGGTTCCCACGGTCCTTGAGAATTTTAAAAAGTGGTAATAAAAATAAAAGAAATTTTGACATTTTTATTTCTGTGTAGCCACCACTAAAAGTTTTTTTCTAAAAAATATATATATGCACGAAAATTTCAGCACTTTACGATAAAAAAGTATATTAAAATAAATAAGTATATTGTAGCTCCACCCTAAATTTGCTACCACTTCTTAAATTTTTCAAGGACCGCGGGAACCCTGTAATATTAACGTATAGTAGTCGTAAACTCATAATTGCGTCAGTTGTTTAACAAGGGTAATAAAGTAAAATAATAGTATTATAAAATTAACATGAAATTTAAATATTTTAGAAAAATTGAAGTGCAATTTAAAAATAAAAGGCACACGAACAACATGTTGATAATAGGAAATGGTTTCCTAGGTAATTCTTAATCCTTATGACATGTCCTACTTCCCCTAGAAGTTCGTCGCAACATATACGGGACACTCTTTGTATAATATGTATATCTATATATTTATATGCAGTGTATTTAATGTATATTTATATGCAGTGCTGGTCAAAACCATTATTTTTCAAATTTATAAATTCAAGATATATATAAAAAGCCCAAAATTTACTACCACTTTAAGCAAAAAAATTAAATTTTAAGCAAAATGTCTGAAAGCTGACAGATAAGTATTAAATAAACTTAGAAAGGAATATTTACAAAATAAAACGTAACTAATAAGCCATATTTTTTTTAAAGTTAACTTCTCAAAATCTTAAACTTTCAGAAAAGGATAAAAAAAAAGGCGTATTTTCCCCCATGTCATTATACAAGGTTTCTACGACCTGGAGAAAAAATTAATGAGTTGGAAAAAACAAGGTTTTCAAGAGAGTCGAAAAATGTTTACTTTTGAGAGTTATATAATAGTTTAATTTTTTTGCAATCATGTTTATTTCCTTTAAAGAAAAAGTCTATTGGTAGCTTAATATATCTAGATTTATTAAACTTAAAACATTTTCCAGATTGGGGAAACCCATTTATCAGGTCTGCTCTAATCTAATTAGAGCCAATAATTTAATTCTAATCAGGTCTCTCTTAGCTCTAATATTACATAACTTAACTCTAATTATTTTATTTATATGTTTAATANTTATAAATTCAAGATATATATAAAAAGCCCAAAATTTACTACCACTTTAAGCAAAAAAATTAAATTTTACGCAAAATGTCTGAAAGCTGACAGATAAGTATTACATAAACTTAGAAAGGAATATCTAATAAATAAAACGTAACTAACAAGACATATTTTTTTTTTAAAGTTAACTTCTCAAAATCTTAAACTTTCAGAAAAGGATATAAAAAAAAGGCGTATTTTTCCCCATGCCATTATACAAGGTTTCTACGACCTGGAGAAAAAATTAATGACTCGAAAAAAAAACAAGGTTTTTCAAGAGAGCCGAAAAATTTTTACTTTTGAGAGTTATATAATAGTTTAATTTTTTTGCGATCATGTTTATTTCCTTTAAAGAAAAAATCTATTGGTAGCTTAATGTATCTAGATTTATTAAACTTAAAACATTTTCCAGATTGGAGAAAACCCACTTATCAGGTCAGCTCTAATCTAATTAGAGCCAATAATTTAATTCTAATCAGGTCTTTCTTAGCTCTAATATTACATAACTTAACTCTAATTATTTTATTTATATGTTTAATATGATAACAAATTGTTTTGAATTAATTTGGTAACAGTGTTGTTGTTTTAAATGCCATTTTCCAATACCAGCAAGCCTGCTTAGGAAATCTAAGTGAATTTAAGGAACAGGGTACGTTTTTTGTCTTTTGGTGTGTCATCTATCGCCAAGAATACGATTTCAGCTACACTCACGTCACAGCCCGTTTTACAGGACGAACTCATTCATACATCCATTCATTCATCCATAGATCGTAATTTTGACCTGAGCTTAAGAACGATCAATCTCCAATTCAGTTCCCCCAGAGGTATTGATTTATTATAGGAAATCGGAGGACTTTGTGACCCAAACCGTTTTGACGTGCACCTGTCACCATTTAATACAGGGGGTTTCTTCGGTCGACGGGGTTCGAACTCCCGTTCTCACGAACACGAACTCCACGTTCTGGTTATAATATTATAGTAACTAGTTTAGTTTTAATAAGTACCAAATATACTAATATATGTACAATCAGAATATTTGGTACATATTTAAACTGCATCAATGTTAGACAGTTTTAATATAGATATTATGTAAAGGGGTTTTTTAAGGCCCCTTGAAAGGGATAAGTCTCAAATTAAAAGAGCTTGATCGTGGAAATTTTTTCAAATATGAGTTGGTATTGAATTGCGTATAAAATATAATTTATCTTTATTTTGATTAGATAACTGCTAAAACGTGCTTTGCTATACCTATTAACATACCCTCCAACTTATGAGGATTTTGAAAATAATTCTTTCTAGTGGTAGCGAACCAAAGTAGAAATTTTTAAAGCAAATGGATCTCTCATAAAACTTTTATCAGAACTTAAGAATCTAGCCATATGGCCTGCACTTTTATAAGTAATAGTGGACAAGTTACGCTAAAATTAATTTTTTTTAAATATTAAGACATTAATTTTGCTACGGTCAGAAAATAAGATTTCTGAAACTACGGAAATTCCGTAGCAGTTGGAGGGTATGCCTAATAACGTGAAGCATGGACAAAAAATAATACCAGTTGTGATAATAAATTTTTAAAATAATGGAATTATTGTGTCGGTTTGTGTCTATCAGTTTTTCAAATCACCGTTATATTTTCTGTACATATTTTCATGGCAATTACTGTAAATATCTCTGTTCAAGTTTGTATTTTCTCTAATCATGGTAATATTATTGTAAATCTACCACAACGACTGCTTATATTCAAGATGTTTTTAACTCATTGTTGTAATTTCATGATGAATGGGATAGGGGACGCTGCGCGGCCCAGGTGCCCAGTTGTTTTTAAATAAAGTAAAGTTATGTCGATCAGTTTTGTGGATGATTTTGTAGTGTTGCTTGCAACTGACTTACTGATTTTTAATTGGGTTAACGGGTATTTTGCTTTTAATCCAATAATTCAAACTTACATATAAGTTCTATTAATTAGACAACTATGTTTAAAATTGTACGAGAGAAATTTTACATTTCACTATATCTCCATACATTGGTATTTTTATTTTTACTAAGATTTTATTAATCTCGACCAAATGTTAAACATACAAGTTAGGAATTTTCACTAGGGTTGGACAAAATTGGAGAAATACTTCTATACTCTGTGTAATAATCCTCCTCTAATCATCAAATTTTTTGAAATATTTTAAAATTTGAAAAATTATGCTTGATGATTTTGGAAATTGTGTCATTTCTATCCATAAAAAATTGATCGTTGAAATGAATGTAGAAAATTAAACACTGATTTCCATTTCACTGCAAGTAAGCAAGCATTCTTATTTACATAATACCATATTTTAATGATATTTCAAAATTGTTGATTCTAGAGTTACAAAAAGTTATTGACCCCTCATCTCAATTTGATAGATTTAGATTTTGCTGATGCCGGGATAGCCAGGAGGGTAGGGCGTTAGACCCATGACCAACAAGAGGTAGTTGTTGGATCCCCGCCTGTTGAATATTCCCCTCGTAGTAAATGGTGACTGATGCATGCGTCACCTGTTGGGTTGCAAAGTACTCCAAGTTCCCATCACAAATCAATACCCTTGAGGGTCCTGAAACGGAGATTGATCGTTATCTGGTTCTGGCCAAAAATAATGATCTGTGGATAAATGAATGGATGTATGAATGGGACCGCCCTGTAAGATATGCCGTGATGTGTGGGGGGCTGAAGACGTATTCTTGGAAATAGAAGGCGCCACTATAAAACAAGAAACGCACCCTCTTCCTTAAATTCGCTTGGTTACACTAGGCGAGCTTGCTCGTATTGGTAAGTGGCATTGGAAACTACAACGAATTTTGCATGGGCAGGGGTAAAAATAACAACATTTCTGTAAGTTACAATCATGATCTTTAATATTGTATCAACAGTTTTGCCATGTAAGAACTTTCAAAATATTTGCTGCTAAAAGAAATATTGTTTACATGGAGTTAGTATTGAAGTGTTTCCATTATTTTGTGCCTTACTCTAGAATATTACTGAAAGAAGTCACGAACTTCTCATTTGGAAGAATTCTTAATCGACCAAGCAGTTCATAAACTAACCAACTCTTCTAAAAATTAATTCAGACGTGCGGAGGAATCTTGGAGAGTAAATAGTAATAATAATGCTTGTGCTCTCAAAATTCAGAGTAAATTATATTGTGGTTTTCTGCTCACGTTTTCAAACAAGCTTAGTAGTAGTAAGGCGATATGATATAATACCATATAACTAAAACAGTCATTCAGATAAAAATTGTTCTTACATATTTTATTTTATCCACGTGTTGTTTCTATTTAAATCGGTTCAGAATTTGCTTGAAGAATAGTTTATGTAAATAATTTAAGCATCATGTTCTCTTAATTAACTCGTATTTAATTTTTCAGGACTGTTGGCCGGATCGAGTAAAAGGAATCCATTTCGTAAACCAACCTGCTGCGTTAACAGCTATATATCACTTAGTAAAACCATTTGTCAAAAAGAAACTCTTACAAAGAGTAAGAAAAATCTTTATTCCACAGTTATCTCTCTCTCTCTGTATATATATATATATATATATATATATAAGTTCAAAATGAAGATTAAAANATATATATATATTAATGCAATCGTGGGAGATTAGGAAATAACTTATTCTGAACCCCACCGAGCATACTGTTTTTGAGAAGGGTATATAATTTGGTATTAATGTATAAGAAGTGCACTCAAGAATAGAAGAATAGGGCTATAACATCACATCATACATTAGAAAGCCTCCACACGATTTCTTAAAAGTAGTCTGCGCAGATTATTTAAAAAGCGAACCACTTGTGCACATAAACCCAAATTCTATTTTAAAAGTACTTGAGAGAAATTTATCATATATATTTGAGAATTGAATCTGTAGTGGTTGACAAGTAAATAAAACAAGCCAATTATATTCTTAAATAAAAAAAATTTTTAGACATATATTTGCTACCACTTTCTAATAGATTTCATATTAAATGGTTATTTCTTAATTGGTTACCTTTAGAGTAAAAGCAACTTCATTGCCTGCTTACCTCATTGCTCAACCAAAACTGTTCAAAAATTCCAGATGAATGGGACAGGGGCCGCTTCGCGGCCCAGGTGCCCAGTAAAATCTAAACACTAGGACTAGGAGCTTTAGAGTGGTCTGAACGGACTACCTACAAAAAACCGTGGGGAGGCTATAATTTATAATGGATTATCAAGTTCTTGTGGTTATGGTAAAGTGAAAAAATTTCTAAGTTTTCAAATGGCAGCAACTTTCTATGATGAATGAATAATCCTAATATGTTTCTTACAGTAAGAAACTTTGAATTTCAAACAATGCTTTTAGAGCAAAGAAAATGGTGAAGCTAATCAGAGATAGATAATTTTCGTTCGCTGTTTTTGCATTTAACACTACGGAAAACGCTATGACGACAAATGAAAAGTAGACAAGAGACCTCTATGATATAAATTATTTATTACGAACATCGTGTTATCATTATAAGAAATAGGTGTTGTCAAATAAGAAATTAGAAATTCCGTCGCTCAAAACTGAACCGTGAAATATGATAATTATTTATAATAGTATGCTTGAGTGAATACATAATACCTTTGTACAAAATTTAATTCTGATCTCATACCTGCCAACTTTTAATCCCTTCCATTATCATTTTTCCCAGTGGTATTAAAATGGAATTAAAACTTCAATTTTAAGAAAACAAATACGTTGTATTTGAGAAAACTTAAGTTAACAACCATGATAGTAACGCATATTAATATATAAGCTTAATGTTTGTAAGAACAGTGGTGATCAAAATCATCTAAAAATTAAGTTCATAAAAGAAAAAAATAGTATATACTTACTACCACTTTAAATATGAAAATAAAATCTTCCGGAAAATCCAAAAGAGGTGGCAGGTATGTGATCTATTTATACGCTGGCCTTTAGATCCTGTTTTGTTAAATGAATATTTTAATCATCCACTATTTTAAATTTTTATCCACTACCTACTATGTTTATCCACTATTTAATATGTTTGTTCTAGAAAGCGTGAGAAAGGGAAAAAATTTAATTCTTCGTTTCTATTTGTTATAATAACTAAATGGACTTCAATCTATGTTAGGTAATCTTTTTTTTCTAATTTTATGCAACTCTACAGAGATTTTGTATCTTTTAGAATGTTATAATTCGCAGAGATGGGTTTCTTACATTTTTATTTGTTGATAAAAGTTTGAGAGCGCTAAAGGCATGCATTGTAACGTATCTCTTATAGAATAGAAAATTAATTTACTTACGAAATAATCCTTCTATGGTGCTTCTTAGAATTTATTTGCTTTTAAAGAAAGTTATACTAAAATATTTATTTTTGAAGAAAATAATAGTTTCATTATTGAAAAACTGAATAATTCTCGTGGTTACCAGAATTTAAACATTTTTTTTGTATCAAAGTTCAGCTTTAAAGTCTCTTTTCTTAATGGTATTTTTTACTCTTTTTTTTATAAATTAAATTTTTTTAAGCAATATTCTATTTGATCCAATTCCAAGTTTCAGAATTTATTAGGATTTAATTGTCCCCAGAAAGTGTGAAGTCTCTGTTTTTGCTTTATTTCTTGTTTTGTTCTGTTTCTGTTTTCATCGTTATTAAATTTTTTTCTTTTTATTTCAAAAAAAAATTACAGCTTTTTAATTACACTTTTAAAAGCATTAAGTTAATTATATCATGCATGTAAAATAGCTGAACTAAATGCGTAAATTTCACTTCTGTCTTCTGTCCGTTTTGTCTCTTTTGTTTTTGTTAAAGAAAATTTTCAATGCAATTAGAAGATATGCTAAATTCTACGTATACATTGTAGAAGTGGAAGGCTAGTGCTGATATCGGGCTAGTGTAGTCAAATGGAATATTTCTGGAATGGAATTTTTTTACAATTCATATTACTTGTATATATGTTACAATTTTAGGTTTCATGCTTGTGCTTCTAGAATAGGGAACGAATAAGCAAGTAGCATATATATATATATATATTGNTGGCCAAATTATGACCACCTGACTGTTTTATGCAAAATGAGCTATTGCGCCACAGTCCGATAGAGGGCAAGATAGTTGCAAAAAGGGAATGCAAGGCAAGTGAACCATCATTTGCACTGTGTTACGCGCGGAGATATGGGCAAAAAACATGACTTAACTCAGTTTGAACGCGGGATGATGGCAGGTGCTCGAAGTGTCTGAACCAAAATCAGCAAAATGGCTGATCTTGTGAAGTGTACGAGGGTAGCAATTACTGAAGTGTACAGAGAGTGGACTACCAAAAACCGGGTCTCAACGTCAGTCTTGTGGACGTTGCAGGCTACTGAATACTCAAACTGAAGGGAAGACTTACCAGAGTTGTCCAGTTCAGCAAAAGAGCAACAGTAGGCTAAATGGAGGGGAATTTTAATGAAGTTGCAACCGTGAACGTCTCTGAACGAGCTGTGCACCATACATTACGTCGTATTGGAGATATTGGGTGCCTATGGGATAGCTTCTGCTGTCAGCCTAAGCAAGAGTAAACGTCTCCAGTTTGCAAAGGAGCATAAGGATTGGCCTGTAGATAACTGAAAAAGGATCAGCTGATTCGCGTTTTCAATTACACCATGCAGTTGGCAGGTTTCGGATAAGGCGAAATATAACTTTTAATACGGTATAACTTTTTAAATTGGTATTACTTTTTAATATTTTTGGGGAAAAAAATAGCTGAGAAAGCAAAGCCATAATGTAGAAAACAAGATTTATTTTAGAACTACAAAATTTACTTAAAAAATTATTTATAATAAAATTAGTGCAGAACAATAGAAAGTATTAATTAAAAAAATTATTGAAAATTGAACTTGGTGGTGATAATAATACATTTTTCTATCAAATAATAGTGGATGTTCTAAGCAACATGATGCATTTTATTATTAATTTTTTGAAAAATGCATTGTTTATTTCACAATTTACTTATCATTTGAAATTTGTAGGTTCATTTTCATGGAAGTAAATTGGAAAGCCTGCACGAATTCGTGCCTAAAGAACTTTTGCCAGAAGAGCTTGGAGGAACAATGGGACCATTTAACAACAAAGAATTTGCCTCGTATTTTTACAGTCAAGAAAGTTTTATCTCAAATATAAACCAGTACGGAATCATCAAAACATAAATTTTCAAATTTTTCATCTTGTTTATTATTGATTGATTTTATATCTTAATAAGCTCAAGTAAATGTGATAGACTTTTAAGGTTGTTAAACCATTACAGTTTAAAACATGTTTTATTTTATGTTATTTGATTAAATCTTATTTTGAAAGTGGTTATTTAGTTTAGTAGTTTAGTAGCAAAAGCATATGTCAATTGTTAACAACTGGATTAAATCGCCAATTTTTATAGTTTCAAGGGGAAAATAAGGTATGTCTTGACTTACTTTAGAACGCTCTAGTACGAACGGAGGTAAATCAAGAAATCAGTTAGTAAGATTACACTTATTGCTTTTTACTGCTGATGTATTTCCATTTCCAGAAAATGAATTTGGTGTATACTATTCTGAATTCTTTGACAAAAAGTTAAATTCAAAGAGTAAATGGGGATGGGGAACCACTTATTCTTCCTCATTCCACTGATGCTAACCCTGAAAGAGGCCGGGAGAGTCGGGCTTATAGGGCTTTGGGCCTATGTCCGAGATGTCGAGAGTTCAATTTCGGCCGGACGAAGGTTCCTCGTGTACAAAATGCTAACTGGTACACGCTAAATCAGTCGGGGTCCTCCAAATCCATGGCAAATCAATACCACTGGGGGGAGCCATGGTGGCTCAGGTGATAGAGCGTTCGCCTTCCAATGAGGTGAAACGAGTTTGAATCCTACCGATAGCTGGCAGATACGAATTCTGCACCAGGCTCGCACCGATCACAGTACTGTCGTAAAATATCCTCAATAGGTAGTAATATCCTCAATACAATATCCTCCTTGCTCTATAATGTCCAAATTCTGCATTCGGACATTATGGAGCAAGTGTGTTCAGATCCTATCATTTCAACGATCATTTAATAATTTCCCCACTCATCAGCTTTCCATACTGCATTTGGACATTATAGAGCAAGTGTGTTCCGTTATTATTGGATGCTCATACGATAACTAATAATTCTTAAGGTTCTTCTTCATAAAAAATTTTGTTTGAATTTTCCTGCCCTCAAAGGGATAGTTTTGTTTTAATACTCAATTTACCCTGAAAAAAGGAGTCAGAGTTTAAATAAGTAGTGGAATAGTTCAGCGAGAACAAGAGATAAAGGTTTTGGCATCTAAGTTTATGTTGCATTTTAATTTTGCTTTGCTCCATAATTTTTAAATTATTCACTTAAATGATTAAAGAACTATATATTTTTTGTAGAGGTAATTTTAAAAAACTCGTTAAATAATAAAAAAAATTGTTAGTTTTTTTATAACTATTAAATATTATTCATATTCTGTTACATTAATGACATTTTTTTTTACACAACATATTAAAATTCTTATTATTTTTTTAAAACTATGTATGTTTATGCTCCAAAATGTATTTTTCACTCCCCTTCCCGATAAGCACCTCTATGCTGCTTACTTATATCGCGGTTTTTTATATTTTCTTTAGATATGAGCATTATTTGGTGGTGATTAACATCAAAAAAATATTAGAACTATTTACAGACGATATGTTAATATTATTACTGTTCTTTGCAATTTAGGGAGACACAGTTTGTTTAAAAATAATAGTAAGTTAGTTTCACTTTTAAACGCTAGGTGTCACTCTCAAACTTCTAAACAAAATATGTTATTTATTCGTTTTTAACACGAGAAATTTATTTCAGCGCATTATTCCAGCTTCTGCCATCTTTCGGAATTTATAAGAAATATAATATATCGATGTACAAAATAGATTGCGTGTTTTTCTAACATTATTTTCATTATTTAAGTTTTTTTTTTTAACGTAGGTATCGTTAAAATACCATTCAAAATTTTAATATACATTTTCATTTATTCTAAGTGTAATTCTGTGAAATTAATAAATTATCTTTTATGGTCATTTTATAAAAATACTATTCTTTCTTTTTTTTCAGTTCAGTTTACTTTTTGAGAAAACTAAAGTTTAATTAATTTATAATTCAATTATTTTATTTATTTATTATTGCTTATGTTTTGAAAATAGGGAACAGTTTTTATTTTCGGCATTTTATTGTCATTGTCATAGCAAATTAAGCTTCCATTAATTTTACTAATTATAATAATGATTTTAAATAATTGTTAGTAAATAATAATTATGTTAATTAATGTCTTCTTAGCATGGAGTATTTACTTTAGTATAGATTTAAACCAAACCTATTCAAAGTATAAAATTTTTAAACATTTAGGTACCAAGGTATATTTACATCTTTATATATTTTTTTGTTATAAGCAAGTATTTTTGATAGGTAGGAATTGATAAAAATATTCAGTCTCCTTTTTCGTTTTCCACTATTTTCTATAAATTTTCGAAACTGTGGCCAATCTCTATACGATTGATCAAATGATTGATTTTTCTTCTTGTTGTTAATGCATATAGGTCTTTTACCGATCTTATGTCCATTATAAACCTTTCATCAATTTGAGATTTCATTAACACGTACACGCCGGGTGTTGCGCGTGAAAGCAGGACGGAAAAGAGAAAATACTGGTAGAAGAACTATTTCAATATTAGATAATTTTCGGGAGGAGTTAATCTATTCTCAACAATACCAATTTATTGAGATGAATTTTATCACCGCGAAGAAGCAAGTCAATATAAAAATTGCATCCGTTAAAAACAATTGGTAGTTATGGTTTTTTATTATTCCCGGAAAAAAACTCAAAAATGAAATTTATTTGTTACCAGTTTTTACTCCGGTGCACCAATGAGACAATCTAGCGTGACCCACCGGTGGGTCACCCCGGCATAAACGTGTTAAATGATTCGAGAACTATATGTTTTTGTACAGGTAATTTTAAAAAACTCGTTAAAATAAAAAAAAATATTTTATGTGAGTTTCTTCATAACTATTAAATATTATTCATATTCTATTATATTAATGATATATTTTTTACACGACATATTAAAATTCTTATTGTTTTTGTTAAAAATCTAGCGTGTACCACCGGTGGGTAACCCCGGTGTGAACGTGCTAACCACGGTTCCCCGTTTCCCAATTTCAGACTTATTATAGCTATGTATACTGATATGCCAACTTGTTCCGGACAGCGGATAAATAAATATTTTCGAGTGGTAGTCTCTTAATGTATGATTTCTGATTTAATAAATTCGATTCATAGAGTTTTTACATACCACTACTTCTGAATAATTCAAAGGATTAAGTTACACTCACTTTAACTGCAGTTAACTAGTGCTGCTTATACATAGCTAGCTGATATCAAAAACTCCCACCACAATCATCTAAGCAGACATGATGGATGGGAAAATTTTAAAATTATTCATTAGCAGTTGTTCTTTAATTTTTCCAGATTTTTTATTTCACTTTAGTGGAGGCTCCAACTTTCAACCAAACAGAACTCAGCAAAACAACAACCCTAAACTCAAGTATGGAATAAACCACAGCATTTAAAATTTTTTTTTTTTTGTGGAATTATGAAAAATTCCAAAATTTTTGAAGACGTCTGAAACAGGTTCTAGCTTCTGAGATTCTTTGGTTTATATCATCTTTGCTGCCTCCTTGTTTAGTTACTATTGCTCCAAAATTTAATAAAAAACCAGTTTCTTCAATTTCTCCAGAATTTTATTTCATTTCATTATTAGATTTTCCATTTATTCTCATGGTTTTTGTTTTATTCTTATTAATTTGTAGATTGCTATCAATCTATTTGTAGACTGCTGTCAATCAATTAATCTTTAACAAATAAAAAGTGCTTGATCTTTTTTTAAAATTTTACTGCAAACATAGATAAAAATATTTTCTTATAAATCTAAACAGTCATCAAAAACATCATAAGATATTTATATGTAAGCACATTATTGATATTGATATACTCTGGATATCTCAAGGTGGAAGAAATGCTTAAAAAATGTCGAGCTTTCGAGATAACAACTTCAGAGCTATGATCTAAAAAGTGTAAAAATGCATTATAAAATAGAACTCTAAAAAGTAAAGTTATGAAGCATAAGAATCGCTATAAATAATTAATACTCTAATGGCTCAGGGGATAGAGCATTTGCTTTCTAATGAGGTGACTCGAATTTGAATGGCTAATCCAGAAGAATACTGCACTCAGCTCACAGTGCTGACGTAAAAATATCCTCAGTGGTAGACGGATCATGGGTTAGAGTCACCTTGCAACTAGACTAATCAGGGGAGGTTTTCGTGGTTTTCCTTTCCATACAAAGCAAATGCTGCTTAGTTTCCTCTAAAAGTTATCCACAAAGGCAAATTTCTGCCGATACTCTTTCCAGGAATTCCCTTGTCTTCTGAATCGGGCTCAAAATTACAAGGCTATGAAGTTGAACATTAGTGGTCCTTAACTCAAAAATTTGGTGGGCTGTTCAACGCCGGTTATGAAATAGAATAAAATGAGAACTCTGAAAAGAAAAATCACAAGAAAGTAAAGTGAAAGATGAATAGCTACTAATAATTAAGTATGTAATGATAGTTGTCTATAAATCTAAATAAAACGATAGTAATTTTATTTTCAAACGTAAGACAAAAAAAATTATGCACTAAATAAAAAAGAAGTGGTTTACAATAAACTTACATTGTGGTTTTTTCGAAAAAATTCATTTCTCTTTCAAAAAAAATTCAACACAACAAGGTTTTGAGAAGAAACCCTTCGACGTTAGAACTCAAATTATCATTATGTGGATATATACTGCCAAGGGTAAAATATTTCTTTTGACATAAGGTATCGAGGTATAGTTTTCTAAGTTGAGAATTTTGAAATATCGAGAATATATTGTATGCTTTAAGAATTTTAATAAAACTTTGAAATGTGCTAAGATCAGCTTCTATAGAAAATATAAGTTACATAAATTACTAATTATTTTTAAATATTTCAAAAAGACATCAATCTTTTTCTTTTTTTTTTATTGTAATACGTTTAA
This sequence comes from Parasteatoda tepidariorum, assembly GCF_043381705.1. Lineage (NCBI taxonomy): Eukaryota > Metazoa > Arthropoda > Arachnida > Araneae > Theridiidae > Parasteatoda > Parasteatoda tepidariorum. Next base: position 18,156,103 of record NC_092212.1, read on the forward strand.
ATTTCTCCTTTTCATCTTACAAAAAGACAAACAATCCAAGAGTTTAGTGGAAGAAGCAGGTAAGTGGGAATTACAAGAGTATTTAATAATCAGGGAAATTATCATTAAGTGATCATACTACTATGTGTTTGTTTTTAGTAACAGTATACCACAGGCTGCCACTTTTCAAAGCTTTTCGGGAAATATTCTTCTAGTGGTCGCTAAGCTTATGCTTCTTAAGTATTATTCTTTGCTTTGTAAATTTAATTTAAAGTAATTTTCCTAACCACTGTACGTAAATGATTAAAATTTTTATATGAAACGGCAGTTTTACCTTTCGGGACGGGAGAGTCATAAATATATACGTATGGAATCAGTAACAGGATGGAAGAAATTAAAAAGCAGTAGCTTAAGTTTGGGCAAGGCTAATTCGACAACTTTATTTTTGCTTTTACTTTAAATCTAATACACCGAAGAGCCATTACATTATGACCACTCTCCATCTATAACAATGTGCTCTCCCAGGTTTTCATGGCTTCTCTCACCCAGGAATAATGTTTTCATGGGGCACATTAGGACACATAATCCTTATAGAACAATCGCTGACATCTGTAAGCTACTTGAATATAGTTGCAGACCAGGTTCACCCAATGGCAACAGTTTTTCCTGCTGGGAATGGTGTTTACCAACAGTATAATGCACCATGTCATAAGGGTCGAATCGTCATGGATTGGTTCGAGAAACATTCCTGCGACTTTCAAGTCATGTCTTGGCCCCCAAATTCACCTGACCTTAATCCAGTAGAGCATTTGGGATCCTACTTGGAAAACCAAATTCGTGCTGCCACGCTACCCCCTCGCAAAGTGAGGGAATAGCAGGACCAGTTGATGAGCGCTTGGTACCAGATACCTCAGACTACCTATCAGCACCTTGTGGAATCAATGCCACGGCGGGTGCTAGCAGTTTTGAGGGCTGAAGGTGGTCCTGCATGTTATTAGCAGGGTGTCATAATGTAATGGCTCTTCGGTGTACATCCAATTATTTGAATATTAATTTGAACAAAGTCTTGGTGATATATATAAAGAAAACTTAAACGGCCTTAAAAATTGTTTTTATCGTGATTGTCGCCACCCTGAGAATGCATATATAACTCGCGCGTTTCGAAGAGGTTAATCTAGCACTTTCATTTTGAGGCTTTTAAAATGTTGGTAAAATTAACAACAAAAAAAATCAGAAAACTTCGCTTTTTAATTGTTTGCGCTTTTTAAAGACATTTTGCAAAAGCGGATCTATAATTGTTTTTGATTTATTTGTAATTTTGACATAACTAAGCCATATTAGTTTTGTGTAGGCTTGCATGATTTTAATTTGTTGTTGGTACATAAAATAAGGTTTTAGAAGGTTGGTAGATAAAATAAGGTTTTACTGTTAGATAAAATAAGGTTGTGGTAAATAAAATAAGGTTAGAAATTATTATCTCATCCTTCAAATAAATCTGCAAAGATATAGTTCAGATCACACTGGTACAATATATAAACTCATACAGCTGAATTTTCCACCCGGCATAATCAAACTCCTATCCTGCTATCTTTCTAATAGAACATTTCAAATCACCATCAAAAACAAAAAATCCACAAAGAGAAACATCACAGCCGGAGTACCACAGGGCAGCATTCTGGGACCGATATTATACATATTATACACTTATGATTTTCCTATAAACAAAGCCGATTATAACAGCATAACAGCCTATTACGCAGACGATACCGGTATTATTATTAAATCCAGAAACCCAAATCATGCTCTTCAAAAACTACAAGACCATATAGACGAAATAGAAGACTGGNTGATAAATTTCCTTACAGTGAATTGTTATTATTGAGAATAGATTAACTCCTCCCGAATATTATCTAATATTGAATTCTTCTATCAGTATTTTCTCTTTTCCGTCCCGCTTTCAGGCGCTACAACCGGCGTGAACGTGTTAATCCAGCACTTTCGTTTTGAGGCTTTTAAAATGTTTTTAAAATTAACAACAAAAAAAAAAAAAATCAGAAAACTTCGCTTTTTAATTGTTTACGCTTTTTAATTTTAATTATTTACGCTTTTTAAGACATTTTGCAAAAGCGGCTCGGCTCTATAACTGTTTTTGATTTATTTGTAATTTTAAGATAACTAAGGCATATTAGTTTTGTGTAGGTTTGCATGATTTTAATTTGAGGTTTTTACATAAAATAAGGTTTTAGAAGGTTGGTAGATAAAATAAGGTTTTACTGTTAGATAAAATTAGGTTGTGGTAGATAAAATAAGGTTAAAAATTATTATCTCATCCTTAAAATAAATCTGCTAAGAAATAGTTCAGATACCACTTTTTTCCTTCTTACTCTGAATATGGATGCTCTTTGTTTTTCCCCCTCACGAAGTTTGCCTATTTTAGGCAAATACGAAATTCACGATAAAGAATGAAATTTCTCTTTTCGCAGCAAATATTATTTATTGCAATATTAAGATTGGATAGAAAATAGTTTCAAACATTTAGGCTGGAATATGATTCAGAGAGTCACAGATACTGCAATGCAATAGAAAAAACAACGAAGTGTTGCACGATTGATTCCGAGAAAAGTGGTTTAACAACTTATTCACCTTCTACTGCTAATGTTACGAAGGCTAAAATAGAATTTCAAAAAACTAATTTTATTTATTTATTTATTTATTGCAATATGTAACTTACCATACAAAGATGCCAAATAAATAAAAATCTCAATTTTGAATATTTTGTCACGTACGTTGATTTTTTCAATAGCAGGGCAGAATAGGTATCATTATATACCTTAACTGATAACAGTGATTGTTAGATTTTAATATAAAAACAAAGAATACTATAGATAATTTAAATGCTCTTAAAATAAGACACCGACTACATTACTTTCAAATACATGTATCAACTCAAATGCAAGTGTAAATTCTGAACAAAGCAGCAATGTCGATGAGGAATCACGAAGCGGTGGGTCCGTGCAGGCGAATATAAAGAGGGAACCGCAAAGCTGTGCACAATTTTTGCCCAATCCCTCTAATTTGTTTTTAAAATATCAATTATTTCGATGCAGATTCTTATAACGATTTTGTCACGATTGTCAGAATGATCGTAGACCAACTAAATGATATGTACAATTATATGGAACATTGCAATTTTCCTTAATATACAGAGATGCCAAGTGCTCCGGGCACGCCAAAATAATTTTGAAAAAACGGTAAATAACAACAGAGTAAATTTTGTAAACATTTGACTGTTATTGCTTGTTTTCTTAGGAGGTACAGCACGACAATAGTACTATAAAGTGGTGAATGATATAAACCTACGAATTATTTAGAAATAGTGGTGAATAAAAATCTACTAAATTAAATTTATTAAACCANTTCTAAATATTTGACTAATTTTGTTGCTTTTTAAAAGGTATAGCATGACATAAGAACCAGACAGTGGTGAATCATATAAGCCTACGAATTATTTGGAAATAGTGGTGGATAAAAATCTACTAAATTGCATTTATTAACCCTTTCGCGCCGACTGTCACAAATACGTGACAGCATAAAGCCGTATCAATCAGGGTGGAAATATAAAACTGGTAATCAAAGTATTTCTTTAGCAGTTTATTTGTGGGCGGGGTTATAATTGTTTGATTTATTTAATTCACCATTACTTTGTTCAAAATAAAATTATTTAATTATACTTTGAATTAACATTGATTACATATATGATTAAACTAACAATAATTAAAATAAAAGGAAAGTAAGTCTGTCAAGTTAGCAACGACTACATTTAAGTTACCGTTTTTTATTTAATTACTACTTGATTCTGATTTTGTACGAATGGTTTTCTGCATCACCCGTCCCCAAGGGGTTAAACCAAGAATCACAATTGATAAAATACCACTTTAAACTATATATTTGCTGTCCGGAGCAAGTTGGCATCTCTGAAGTACGATAAAGTGGTGAATGATATAAACCTACGAATTATTTAGAAATAGTGGTGGATAAAAATCTCTTAAATTGAATTTATTAAACCAAGAATCATAATTGATAAACTACCACTTTAAAATATATATTTGCTGTCCGGAGCAAGTTGGCATCTCTGAATATATTGTTATCGAACCACGGTGACTCAGAGGAAAAAGCGTTCTCCTGTCTGTTAGGAGATTCAGGTTCGATTGCCAGCGGTGGCTGGTTAATACGAATTTTACGTAGTTGAACATTGTACATGCTGAATTTGTATATGCTACGTAGTTGAACATTGATAGTCGTAAACTCGGAATTGGGTCGGCTGTTCAACACCAGTTATAGATTATATTATTATCCGATTGGTTTAGTAACAAAGCTATGTGGGTTATTATAACGATGACAAACGTAATATTTTTTCTAAGCGTCTTTATCCAATGAAACTTTATCCAATCATCTAGGCTGGCATAAGTTGTCGATTTCAAGTATGTTGATCTCCGAAACGGTGACAATTGCTACAAAAGTGTTTCCTATAATTCCAACTGGTTCATACCACCGAACAGCTCTAATTTCAACAAGTTACTCATATTTTAAAAAATATGGTTAAAATAAAGAAAAGTCTTTAGGAAAAACAAACAAGCAGCGCACAATGCAGTAAAAACAACTCACGCTTTGAAACAGCAAACAACGCAGTAAAAGCAACACACACATTAAAACAGTACAAAATGCAGTAAAGGCAACACATACATTAAAAAAGGCGATAGAAAAATAGTGTTAAGTTATGCAAACGATGTGTTTGGAGGCATTCCTTTTTTTGGGGGGGGGGGTATTTTTGCGCATGCGTTCTGAAGGTTGAATAGCGATAGCGGAAAACCATAACTCAAGGCAAAATTTTTAATTTTTGCCCACCCCTTAAATTAGTCACTAACTTTGAAATTTTCCCGATCACAAGACAACGTTAAACGAATGATTAATTAACGAGAGTCATAGAAATGTCAGATGAAATCTTGTTTGCGATCCCCCCCCCAAAAAAAAGAAATGCATATTTACTAGTGTAGCTGATTTTTGCTTTAAAATGCATTATAATACATGATAAATAAATTTTTCATGATTTAAAAGAATGAAATAATATAATTCAAGGACAATGTACGAAATTTTAACATGCAATGTGCATGCTTGAGAGAAGGGAATAATTCAGCTCTCTTATGTAATTATGATAGTTAAATGCATATTATCAGTAAAATGAGTTAATAGCAATAATGACTGATTCAAAAAAAAATTCTGTTAACCTGTTCAGTCACTGAAAAAGATTTTGCAAGAAATGGTAGTAAAACAACAATTAAAGTTAGACATATTTTTTAAAAATTAAACATTAATCGGTAGCTATGAAATGTCATACAAATTGCTTCATAAAAAGTCCAGCACGCTTTCGATTAATTTAACCCTTCTGTTACAAGCGTCTTATTTCCGTCTTTGAGGATACTTAGCTGTCGTCCTCTTGAAATCGTTAACAGGGCTGCCACAGGCGACTAAAAATGCAAAAAGTGGTGATAAAGAAATTTTTGTGTGCATATTTTAGTTTTTTATTGAAAGCGAATGCAAATATACAAAAATGAATTAAGTTTCTACCACTTTTTACCTTTATAGTCGCCTGTGACATCTCTGCTTTGATAACTATCTCCATCTCTTTCAAACTGCCACTAGCTGATCGGACTACTGTAAAAAACCGTGTGGAGGCTTTCAGTTATAGGAGGCGTTGGTCATGCCAACTGATCCGCTTTCCCAAAAGTTTTTATAAGTAAAACTTCTCAAATAAGAGATAATATTCTCTAACTTTCTAAGAGTTTCCCTCCCAGATGAGTATAATAAAAGTGCATTTTCAATCATGTTTTGTATGTTTGATGTTTTATGGTGGAAAAATATTTGAAAACCAATTTTTCTTAACTNGTTGCAGAATCAGCCGTGCACTGGTTCGTATGGTGATCCAGGCCTTGACACCACTGGCACCGTCTGAGAACTATGCGTTTCTTGATGATACACTTGTTAAGACCAATGAAGATATTTTTCATTTTCAGAAGATGGGTAGCTAGTCTATGCGATACATTTACTACGATGTGTTTTTTGTCCGTGCATTTTTTGTGTGGAATGGATTTAAGATACTTTATAACGTTGTCGTCGTTCGATGAGTAGCTGTTCTGCTGTAGTATGGTAGCTATACCATCCCCTTCAAATTGAGCTGGAGCATTTAGAATTATGAGTGATGTAAGTCTTTGAACTTTATCTCGAAAATCAATTTTGTTTTGAATGGATGATGTCAATTTATCCTTATCCTTTTGGTTATGGAATTTGATTTCAATGAGGTTTTTATTTTTGATTACTTTTTTGACCACTGGTTTAACTATTGAGGTATTTATTATTTGTAGGATATTGTCTGGATTCTTATCCTCGCCTGTTCTTATGATTATTGGAGCAGGTGGACGAGGGTTACTGACTACTTCGCTCTACGATGGTTGTTTATCGGTGTTTTTCAGATCCTTAATCTGTATTGTGAGATCTTTAATCTGGTCTTCAATTAACTTTAGTTGGTTGGATTGTTGAGTTTCAAGTCGGTCTGATTGATTGGAGAGTCTTTTAATTTCTGCAATAGCCTCTTTGCATTCGTTAAATTCTTTTGTATTGTGTTGACCCCGACCGTTCAGATATCTATCAAGATGTTTCACTAGTATCAGTAAATACTTGTCAATTTCAAAAAAGGAATCAAGTACAGGCCAATCGGGGAAGGCGCTGATGTCCACTTGGACATCTGATGATGAAGCAGGAGGGCTGTGTTCAACTGAGCTATTTTTAATGCTGTTTTTACCATAAAAGGAAGTTGAGATGATAGAATCAGTGTTTGATAGGGAACTACGACTATGCGATATGTTCGATAAATTATGCGGTGATGTTTGTGGAGGCTGTCTAGAGACTGGAGGATTTATCCGGGCAGAGCGTCTAATAGGTGAATCAGTGGTTCTTTTAGATGATGAAAAGGGACAAATTTCCTTCGGATTGTGACGACTACGAGATCTACCTCGAGATGGCATGGTGTGATCGTGTATGCGTTGCGGAGTATTTCTCCCGGTCATGATAATTCTACTGTTCGAATTCATCGTGTGGGATACGACAGTCTTTAAAGGTTACAAAGAAAATGCAGTAAGGGAAAATTTTAACAATAGAAAAATTGGCAACAGTGAGTCTCTTCCGAGCAGCCAATAGGCCCCCGTGAAAATGATAAATTATCAAAAGAGTGAGAGAAATCCAATGTTCCAATGTTGCTAATGATGATTGTTGATGCCACCATCAGTTGAAAAGAAAAGATTGTTTGAATTAAATTCCAAACAGCGGATATCAATTAGAAGAATCCGAACAAAAAGAAGAAAGCTTGTAAATGTCCTAACCTATGTGGGAGAAGAAATTGTTATAAACAGATCATAGTTGATTTTGGAATTGTTTTGTAGTCTCAAAACAATTTCAAATCGGAAATTGAGGTGAAAATTTGAAGTGTCCCCACCCATTGTGGGAAAAGTAATTTTTGTTGATTAAAACCTCCAATTCCAATGATAGGAACGATGTGGTGATGATAAAGGATTTGAAGATCCAAAGTCATTAGACTGATATTTGATAGTAACCCCAACGTATATAGGAGAAAAAATCGTGTTGATTTTCAGAAGATAGTTAGCTAAAACATGGCATAGGTTTAAAAAATGTTGAAAGTCTATAAAAACAGAATAAATTAAATTCGCCCCAACCTATGTGGGAAAAGAAAAATTAATTAGTTTGATGATAAAAAGTTAAATTCCTGAAAAACTAACATAACACAGTAAAAATAGACCTAAATGTAAAATTTTGTTTGCGTCCGCAACCTATGAGGGAAATTTTTTTTTTTGAAGGAATTTTCATGATGGGCATAAAATTGTATGTGAAGTTGATCTGTTGTGATAAAACAGACATAAGGATAAAATTTTGTACTGTAAGTTTAGTTAACTGGCAACCTAGCTTGAAGCCAAAACGTAAATATTTTCCACATAATGTTGCTTCTCCATTGTTGTGAAAAAATAAAAGAAAACCGGTGCTGAAGCGTGATAAGTGGTTTGTCATTTCTCAAACTCAGGGTTGCCAACTGCTCAGCTTTCTGGAATGTTTTTAATAAAATGGTATCAAATTATATAGTAAAATTCGTTAAAGAAGGATAGTTACGCCAAATTTTTAATAGAGTAACCAATAGATGAATGTTTTAATGTTGCATTTTATATGATACGATACGTATAATTTTTGATATGTAGTGGTGACAAAATTACTTAAAATGAAAAACACTGAGCTGAAAGTAACTTAAATTACCACTAGAAAATACTATTTCACAAAGCGGAGCACGTTGGCATCCCTGCAAACTTACCCGAATCAGAGCTTGTTACGTAGTTTTTAATCAAGTTTTTCAGAGTACCTATCCATGAATGGATATCTGCTCTTTCATCTAAATTGAATAATATGTGGTGGAAGGGAAGGGAGGTGCTGCGTTAACATTAAGTTAAATCTCAGAATGAACAATAATTGATAAAATCAAGTCTGGGTCATACATAAAAATAAATCGCAAGGTGATACATAACAAAGTGAACAAATTCATGATAAAGATATAGAAAGAATATTTACACTATTTACAAAAGGGGGAAGACTCACTGTGCGCTCTCTCGCCTCCCCCCGGTTTGTTACGTATGTCAGGGCTGAAAGCCCATATATATCGAGACGGAAAAGAGTAAAAACTGGTAACAAATAAATTTCATTTTTTAGTTTTTTTTCCGGGATCAATAAAAATCCATAACTACCAATTGTTTTTAACGGATGCAATTTTAACGGATCTTTCTCTGAATACTCAAGGCACAAATTTTTTGAAGAAAAAAAAAAACGACCAAAAAATATCAATTTTTTCTTACGTAGAAAAACACACTTTAGAACATTGTCTTTTCCTTTGGTGGACAATTTTGATACACTGCGCTTTTCTTCCACCGAAAAAGGCTATATTCAGAGATGCCAACTGCTCCGGACACTCCAAAATAATTAAAAAAACGGTAAATAACTGCGAAATAAATTTTGCAAATATTTGACTATTTCTGCTTGCTTTTTAAAAGGTACAGCATGTCATAATAAGTTGGTGAATGATATAACCCTACGAATTATTTAGCAATAGTGGTGGATAAAAATCTTCTAAATTGAATTTATTAAACCAAGTATCACAATTAATAAACTACCACTTTAAAATATATATTTGCCGTCCGCAGCAAGTTGGCATCTCTGTATATTAAGAGATGCCAGCTGCTCCGGACACACAGAAATAATTTGAAAAAAGGTAAAAAACTACAAAGTAAATTTCGCAAATATTTGATTAATTTTTCTTGCTATTTGAAAAGTATAGCATGACCAAGTATTATAAGGTGGTGAATTATATAAGCATAAGAATTATTTCGAAATAGTGGTGGATAAAAATCTACTAAATTGAATTTATTAAACCAAGAAACACATTGATAAACTACCACTTTCAAATATATATTTGCTGTCCGGAGCAAGTCGGCATCTCTGTAAATTTTATTCTTGAATTAAAAAGTGTTATAGCTTACAATCCTACGTAAATGATAAATATCAATAAAACGATTTTTTTTCTTAACTTTCACATTGTTATTTTCGATTCTCGATTATATTCGAGTGTGAAAAATTATAGCAGCATACAACACCGTTCGAATTATCTCGAGTGTGCGCAGTTTGATCTGTTTAGAGCGCTCGAATTAACTCGAGCATGTTAAGGGGTTAGTTACATTGTAGTTAAGAGCAGAATTTTCAATAAATGAAATTGCGCATAGTATTCGAAAAAGATTTGTTTCATTTTAATGGTAATTGAGAATGTCAGTCTAGAAAATACCACGTTCTTAAAAAAAATATTTTTAATTTATATTCACCATTATTCACATCCCTGAAGAAGTATCCTAATCCTATATACATATGGTGTACAAAAAATAAATAAATAAATAAATAAACTATATACTCTGAGTAACTAAAAACCAGATTTTTATGTTCTAGGGTTCAAATATATTGATTAATACAGAAAAAGAGTTAATTATTTAATGAAGACGATATTTTAAGTTATGATATCAGCAAAAACGTGCTTTCTTTGAATAAACATACCTTCTTTTTGACGAATTTCCTTGCCCTTCCTCTCAAAAAAATATAGGGGTAGTCGCAATCACAATAGTTTCTTTAAGAGAGTGGCTTAAAATTTGGATCTCTTAATGTTAATTTTACTTTTTGCCTATTTTGCCATATCTTAAGAAGTTTTTTAACTGAATGGAAAAAATTTTGCAAACAATTATAAAATACGTTAATCCTGAGATAACACTATGCAAAAAGTAATTTTTAATAACTATTTTTCGCTTTTTATTATTTATTTAATAATATTATTTTATTTATAATTTATGTACCTTATAGTTCAAAATTTTTTATAATATTTAATAAAATTTTTTTGAACTATTAGGTATACAAATTTTTGCATCATTTTAAAGAATGTAATTTTAAAGGCGGAGAACGCAGGAGAGCTCCAAAACTCGAACCCCTTTTGGTTAATTTTACTTTTTGAAAAGATTGAAAACATGGCTTATCACTACATGTACTAGGTCCTTTCACATTATCCTTGCTTCTTAATTTTGAAAACAAAGTACCAATCATATAAAGAATGGCAGTTGAATAATCACTGAAGAACTATTTCTAATCAGTTTTATGGTTTGCCTAATATTACATTTTCTGTGAATAATTTTAATTATTAACACCTACATAAATGAAATAAAATTACATTGGATTTAGCAGGTATGATAATCGAAAACCATCAAAAACGAAATCGATTAAATTGATTAAAAGAATTAGAAATTAAAAAAAAAAAGTAATCGTTTTATTATTTTTAGTCATACTATTTTTTACAATAGTTGACCGCCCTTGACCGTTTTCTAATCATATGCCTTAATGACATATTCAGAATCATACATTACACACTTTTAGTAAAACTATTGCCACATACATTTTCTAGAAAATGAAATTAACGGTGTCATTGTCTTATTTACAATGGTAGGAATCGAATTTAAGTGAAGTATTTTTCCTTACAAATGGAATACATTTCCTGTAAAAAAATCTTCTTCTTAGTATACCAAACAATGAGTAACTAAAAAGTTCTATTCGTGAAGAATTTTTATTACCCGTTAATGATTACCAGTTATAGCAATTCATCTCCTTCCCCTCTTCAATTTAAACAGATTAGGCTTCACGCGTATTTTTAAGTAATTTTCCACAGGACATGCAAGCTTCTTATATATGGTATGCATATATGGTATGCAGCGCGCAAGTAACTGATTGAAATTATTAATTTGATTGGTAATAAATAAAAATTAAATTAATTTTCAATACATTTTTAGTAATTTCTTAAAACAATGTTAATTTTTTAGTTTTATTCGTCTGTACTGTCATTGACCAATGACTGACGACGGGGCAAAATGATAAATACACAAATATGATGGACGCAATAAATGGAAGTTTATCTTGAAAGATTTTATACGAAACGACCCACCATCTTTATCAATTACATAAGATAATCTCTTGCGCCATTGTCCGATGAGGCTCAAATAAATTTAAAAGGGATTCTTATGCTATTTAAGCTATTAAGGACCTCTGAGAGAGTTCAAATTTCTGTGCTATAAAACATTAACTTTAGACTGAAAATCCCCCAAACACTATAGTCCTAAGGATTGTCCGGTGAAGAAGAAGAAGGTGGCCAATTCTCTTGATTCATGGTTTAGTCAAACGTTAAAAATAGACTCAGCTTTTTTTTGGAGTGTTTCAGTATTTAGAATTCGTCAATATTTATTTTCTCGACTATGAAGCAGTTATCTCACTTCGTGTCTTATATAATTTCGTCATCTTATGTTTTAGCTTGTTCCGAAAATATATTAAATGATTTTTGAAAGATGCCGTAAGTACCAATTTTGTAAAGAATGGCAGTGAATTAATCACTGAAGAACTATTTCTAATCAGTTTTATGGTTTGTATGATATCACATTTTCTATGAACAATTTTAAATATTACTAACAACATAAATGAAATAAAATTACATTCTATTGAGAAGGTATGATAATCGAAAATGATCAAAAACGAAATAGATTAAATTGATTAAAAGAATGAGAAATTAAAAAAAGTGTAATCATTTTATTATTTTTAGTCATAAAATTTTTTACAATAGTTGACCCCAAACACTATAGTCCTAAGGATTGTCTGGTGAAGAAGGTGGCCAATTTTCTTGATTCATGGTTTAGTCAAACGTTAAAAATAGACTCAGCTTTTTTTTGGAGTGTTTCAGTATTTACAATTCGTCAATATTTATTNTGATAATCGAAAATGATCAAAAACGAAATAGATTAAATTGATTAAAAGAATGAGAAATTAAAAAAAGTGTAATCATTTTATTATTTTTAGTCATAAAATTTTTTACAATAGTTGACCCCAAACACTATAGTCCTAAGGATTGTCTGGTGAAGAAGGTGGCCAATTTTCTTGATTCATGGTTTAGTCAAACGTTAAAAATAGACTCAGCTTTTTTGGAGTGTTTCAGTATTTAGAATTCGTCAATATTTATTTTCTCGACTATGAAGCAGTTATCTCACTTCGTGTCTTATATAATCTCGTCATCTTATGTTTTAACTTGTTCCAAAAATATATTAAATGATTTTTGAAAGATGCCGTAAGTGTAAGTAGTAAATTTGAATTCACTACTCCCTTTATAGATTCCATTTTGTGTTTCTTCTTCTTCTTCTTTTTTTTTTTTTTTTTTTTTTTTTTTTTTTNTTTTTTTCTTTTTTTTTTCTTTCTATTTTTTGCTTGTTATATTTTTTTCTGCAGACTTTGTTTAATATGATTTATTTCAATTTTTTTGGTGCTCCTCACATAATTATATTGATATATTTTGCCTTGGCTATATTATTACAAAATTAGAAAGCACTCCTTTTTGCGGATATAATCATGTGAGCAGATGATGGGATTATATATTTTCCTCATCTTGTTTTTCAAACTTAAAATTTTTTTATAAATGTTTTTATTTATTAAAAATTTTTCTTTTTCTCTTTAAAAAATAATCTTTTCCATGTCTTCTCTGTATTTTTAGCTTATATATGTATATATATGTGTCTGTGTGTATTTGCTAATTATTTTATAGAGTGGTAGATATTTAAAAATCAAATTCTTCAGAATTCTTTGGTAATTTTGATAACATTTTGAAAAGCCTCACCATGAAATAGCTGGAACAAAAATGGAAGCATATAAGCTTTTAAATTATTTATATGTAGTGGTGTGGAAAATTAGTATAATTGATTAAAAATTAATAGATTTAAACTTAAATATAGCTATCACTAGAATAAATATTTAGGGTTGGCAACTATATATATATATATATATATATCATACCTGCCAACTCTTCCGGATTTTCCGAAAGATTTTATTTTCATATTTAAAGTGGTAGTAAATATATACTATTTTTTCTTTTATAAATTTAATTTTTAAATGATTTTGATCACCACTATTCTTACAAAAATTAAACACATATATAAATATCCGTTACTATCATGGTTGTCAACTTAAGTTTTCTCAAATACAACGTATTTGTTTGCTTAAAATTGAAGTTTTAATTCCATTCTAATACCACTGGGAAAAATGATAATGGAAGGGATGATATCACATTTTCTATGAATAATTTTAATTATTAATAACAACATAAATGAAATAAAATTACATTCTATTGAGATGGTATGATAATCGAAAATGATCAAAAACGAAATAGATTAAATTGATTAAAAGAATGAGAAATTAAAAAAAGGGTAATCATTTTATTATTTTTAGTCATAAATTTTTTTACAATAGTTAACCCCAAACACTATAGTCCTAAGGATTGTCTGGTGAAAAAGGTGGCCAATTTTCTTGATTCATGGTTTAGTCAAACGTTAAAAATAGACTCAGCTTTTTTTGGAGTGTTTCAGTATTTAGAATTCGTCAATATTTATTTTCTCGATTAGGAAGCAGTTATCTCACCTCGTGTTTTATATAATCTCGTCATCTTATGTTTTAGCTTGTTCCAAAAATATATTAAATGATTTTTGAAGGATGCCGTAAGTGTAAGTAGTAAATTTGAATTCACTACTCGCTTTATAGATTCCATTTTGTGTTTTCTTCTTCTTCTTTTTTTTTTGCTTGTTATATTTTATTTTGCAGACTTTGTTTAATATGATTTATTTGAATTTGTTTGGTGCTCCTCACATAATTATATTGATAAATTTTGCCTTGGCTATATTATTACAAAATTAGAAAGCACTCCTTTTTGCGGATATAATCGTGTGAGCTGTTGATGGGATTATATATTTTCCTCATCTTGTTTTTCAAACTTTAAATTTTTTTTCGAAATGTTTTTATTTACTAAAATTTTTTCTTCTTCTCTTCAAAAAATTTATATCTTTTCCATGTCTTCTCTGTATTTTTAGCTTATATATGTATATATTTGTGTCTGTGTATATTTGTTAATTATTTTATAGAGTGGTAGGTACTTAAAAATCAAATTCTTCAGAATTCTTTGGTAATTTTGATAACATTTTAAAAAGCCTCACCATGAAATAGCTGGATGGTAGAAATCGATTCATCTGTAGTAATAAATCGATGATGTGAATTAGCTGGAACAAAAATGGAAGCATATAAGCTTTTAAATTATTTATATGTAGCGGTGGGGAAAATTAGTATAAATGACTAAAAATTAATAGATTTAAACTTAAATATAGCTATCATTAGAATAAATAATTAGAGTTGGCAAATATATATATATATATATTCTCGAGTGTGCGC
>NC_092212.1:18172274-18180579 GCF_043381705.1 Parasteatoda tepidariorum
GGAAAAGTATATGCATTTTTTAATAGTTTTTTGAATATGGCTCTTTGAAGACGAAAAAGCAGACGAAAAGCATAGACTTACAAAATGACTGATAACTAAATAACTAATCCAAATTTTTGAAAAAGAAAAAAAATACTTCTTCATTATGTCAAAACACAATTATGTGCCGAGTTTCGTGCCTGGGCGAGGCTTCTGGGGCGATATATTGTGATTACAGACGCACACACAGCCGCGTTTATTATTATGTATAGATGTAAGCAAGACATCCTTTTCTTTAAACTGGGAACCTGGGGCAGCTTTGGCAAATATGCCACAGGAGACTGAAAATGCAAAAAGCGATAGAAACTCAATTCATTTTTATTTATTTAATATCTCTTTAATTATTCAATCATAACTACCACGGAGACATAATTTTTAAATTATTTATACTTAAAGAAAAACAATCACTACTTTGATTACAACATAAACTCCATGAAGTGGAAATTTGGTGCGCAAAATGGAGAATCAAACTTCATCCAGATAAAAGCAATTTAATCATTATTAATGGCAAGAAGTACAAAAATAAGATACCAACGATCGAATTATATAACACTAAAATCACCCCAGTTAAACAAGCTAAGTATCTTGGCATTACAATTTCGAACAATCTTAACTGGAGTACTCACATCAATGAGTCCATTAGAAAAGCCAGAGGAGCGTTCTACGCACTAAAAGCACTTTTAAATAAAAATTCAAAGCTAAACCTAACAAATAAAAGAACAATATACCTACAAGCCATCCGACCAATTCTTACCTACGCTAGCCCCGCCCTAACCACTATCAGTGATAATTTAAAGAAAAAATTGTCATACACAGAAGGAAAATTTTTAAGATACATGACTGGTGCCCCAATAGCTATCAGCAACAGACTGCTAAGGCAGGATCTAGACATAGAAGAAATTAACTCCTTCATTGCCAAACTCAACTGTAAATTCTATATCGATGCTAGAAGCTGTACGGCCTCGAACTTCAATCATTTGCTAGACATCAGCTTAATAGACGACAACATTAAATATAGCACAGTAACCGCATTCCTCATATCAGATTGTATCATATCAAAATATTACAAATGATAATATCACTGTTTTTTTTTTTTTTTTTTTTTTTTTTTTTTTTTTTTTTTTTTTTTTTTTTTTTTNATGACTTTTGAGCACAGAACAAACCAGTATAAGATGAATCGGTTGGTGGCGCTACGCGCCAAATACCGAGGTACCCTACACATCCAGCATCCAGCATCACTACTTTGATCAGATTTCAATAAGTTGTTCGATATTGATATAATCCGTGATAATTCGAATTTCAGCCCAATTACCGCCTTTTTATGCTCAGACTGCATATTATCAAAATACTATTAACTTTATCATACAACTCTACTCAAGGGGATCTCCCCATTCCAAAGATGATTTTCACTTCAAAACTAAAGATTTACTTCTTTAAGGACTTGATTTGTCGTTACAACATACTACAACTTCAATGATATTTAGGACCTCCTAGAATACGACAAAACAGAATAGATGAATCGGTTAGTGGCGCTTCGCGCCAAACGCCGAGATAACCCCAATATCCAGCATCCGTGATAAGTTTCCTTACAGCGAATTGTTATTGTTGAGAATAGATTAACTCCTCCCGAATATTATCTAATATTGAAATAGTTCTTCAACCTCTTTTCCGTCCCGCTTTCACGTCGGGTGTTATTATTTAACACCCGACGTGAACGTGTTAAATAATAAAACTTGTAGAATAAGAATAATTGCGCTTACTCTTTATAAGTGTCAGCAAGAGATAACTCCAATAAATTTNGATTTTCACTTCAAAACTAAAGATTTACTTCTTTAGGGGCTTGATTTGTTGTTACAACATACTACAACTTCATTGATATTTAGGACCTCCTAGAATACGACAAAACAGATTCGATGAATCGGTTAGTGGCTCTTCGCGCCAAACGCCGAGATAACCCCAATATCCAGCATCACTACTTTGATTTTCTGTATAAGTAAAATATGCTAGGAAAAGAGGATGATTTTAATTTCTTTTTATAAGCTTTTGAATTTTATAATTCACCACTTACAGCATTTCTAGTCTTCAGTGGCAACTCTCCTTGCAGTTTTCAGGATTCGGAAAATTATAAATTTTACTTTTGACAGTAAATTTTTGGTAAAAAGTGGAATCTCTGTAAAAATCTATAGCAATTTTTTAAAATAGTAAACATTTAATTTTGGTTAGAATTTTTCTTCCGAATTTGACCATTAATTATTCAATTGTTATGTTAAATCTTATTTTTGGAATATCAATGCATTTTTTTTCTTCATAAATTGACCCAAAAGAAATAAACCAATAATTAAAAAAAAGCAAAGAATTAAAAAAAAATTTAAAAAAATAAACCAATAATGAAAAATTAAAAAATTGATGGGGAAAACGATGTAAACAACTGAGACTCTAACCACTACCGATTCTCCATAGTATCAGAAAATATTTTTCCAAGTGGTAGCAAAGGTAATGTTTTCAGATTTTAATGAATTATAATTACAAGTATTTCGTCAATTACTAAAGAAAAGTAATTTAACCAGATACACAGGGAAAGGTTGGGTAATATCCGGTGAATATATGAAAATCAACATGTGCTGGGATTCCCTTGGCTAGTTTTCGAAGTTTGGCGATAAAAATATTTCTTCACATAGGCTTTAGTGCACTCTGAACTAATAAAAATATAATAGACTCATCGTCTTTTCTAGCGAAAATATGACATATTTACGTGTGTATAAAACGCCATCTTAGAATTAAATTTGCAGATTGAAGAAGTTGAAAATTGCAGAAAAGAATTATTCTTTCACAGACTGGGGGCAACGTTTGAACAAATCAATGGGATACCAGCAAGTTACTTAAAGTGGGTATCTCAATCCTGATTGGTTGTTTAATCGTGGCATTTGTTTACGTTAGCCACTGCTCTTTCTATTCTATCTCGAGTAAGCGAAGCCCGTCTAGTATCAATTTTCTTAAGTGATACATTATATATTCTTTCACAAAGATTTCAATTATTTCACTATATATTTCTTACTTAACACATAGACAAGCACGAAGCCATTCAGAATAAAAACAAACTAATTATACATCAAAGTTGCCAGGTACACGGAAAAAAAATATATCACGGTTACAATAAAATAGATAAACAAGTAATAAATCTAAGTTAAGTAAAAAACGTAGACGATAAAGAATTATATTTCAACAAATTCGACGTCAATACTGTGCTGTATTTAAATAACTTCACGTTAATTAACATTCCAACTTATGTGGTAAAACCTAGCTCAATTTTAACACGCTATTTTGCTCATAAGCGGTCAGGTGGTGCTGGCGTTATAGGTCATATCTATATGTGGGTATATGTTATCTTCTTCTTGAAGTACAAGATTCCAATCGTTTACATAAGGTTATATAGATGACTTATTAATTTTTTCGAAAATCTTACTTAAATAATTCTTAATAATTCTTATAATATTAAAAATAATTCTTATAAGGAAAAAATAATTCTTAACTGCTTCGAACAGTTGGAGTCTATCAAACGTTTATAGTTCTAGTGTTGAAACAAAATCGAAAAGCTAGGGAATAACATGGGCGTACTCTTTATCATTTCGTATAAATTACGGTAACAAAGTAAGTACTCATCTGCTGAATAATGCAATTATTCAGGAGAATAAGTTTATCAGACATTGCTCAGAATTTTTTTCTTTATTAATAACCATAAGAGATTTATTACGATAACGCTTTTTTTATTTGTGTGTTTCAAGTTGACATTCTTAAAATAGAGAAGCGGAAAACAAGCTTATGATGAAAAGAACTACAAGGATTCTTATTAATTTGAAGTTGTAGTGAAAGTAGTTATCTTGTATACATGGTTAGCGTCCTTGCAGTCAATGCACGTGCTATTCCTACACGTGCATCGAAGAGATGTTCCATATTCTGTTTTGTTTCCTTTTATCTTGAACTCTAACTTCCATCTGATGATTAGAGTAGATAAATCTCTTTCTGCTCAAATATGGCCAATTCAAGTCATTAAAGAGAATTAGTATCAGTAATAAAGTTTGGTTAATAGTTTATCTAAAGTTAATATAATTTGTCTTCAAATCACGGTCATAATTTTTTTTATTTAAGGAATAAATACAAATACTGACTTTAAATTAACATTGTTATGCTTCTTAACAGGTTGCTTTAATATAAAAGAAATTTATATCAGCGTGACAGGAATGGCGATTTTATAGATGTCAATTTTCTCCGCTTTGTGACAAATATTTTTCAGGTGGTAGTAAAATTAAACAAATTCTATTGGTTTTATGCAATTTGAAGAAAACTAATTTACCCACCTCTAAAAACAATAATTTTAAACATATCGACGAAATATTACTTTATATATGTAAAGTAATATTTCATCGTAATATCGCTTTAAAGTTCAATGTTTAAGATTTCAAGTTCATGGACAAATGAAATTTAAGTGAGCAGATGATTACCTTATTTCTGATTTTGATCCTTCTACTGCAACTATTTGATCAAGTGATCAAAGAACTATATGACGAGTTTATCCAACGCCTCCTATAACTGAAAGCCTCCACACGGTTTTATATAGATAGTCCGATCAGACCACTGTGAAGGATATTCACTTTCCGAACGTTAAGTAAGTTAAAATAAGAAAGTGGTAGCAAATATATGACTAAGAATTTGTTTTATTCATGAATATTATTGGTTTGCCTTATTCACTTGTCAACCACTACAGATTCAGTTCTCAAATATCTATGATCAATTTCTCTCAATTACTTTTTTAAAAGGTTTTGGGTTCATGCGCACAACTGGTTCACTTTTTAAACAGTCTGCGTGGACTACTTATAAAAGACCGTGTGGAAGCTCTTTGATGTAGGAGGTGATGGTTTATCTGAGTTCGTGACCAGTTCCAGAAAGTAAAGATATCCTAGACAAAGTAAAAACCGCCAAATCCCCTGGGATGCAAACTACTCTTCCTTCTGCAAAAGTTTTCACTGAACCGTGATGGATCAGGGAATAGAGCGTTCGCCTTCCAGTGAGGTGCACAGGGTTCGAATTCCAGAGATAACTGGTCGATGCGAACTCCGCATCCGGCTTGCACCGACCACACTGCTGACTTAAAATATCCTCAGTAGTAGAGGGATCGTAGGCTAGAGTCCCCTTGCCATCAGACTTACTATGAGAGGTTTTCGTGGTTTTCCGCACCATGTGACGCAAATGCGGGTTAGTTCCGCCAAGAAGTTTTCCACGGAAGCAAATTTCTCCCAATATTTGATTCAGGAGTTCCCTTGTCTTCTGGATTGGGTTAAAATCTACAAGACTACGGAGTTGAACATTAACCCCTTGGGGACGGGTGATTCAGAAAAGCATTCGTACAAAATCAGAATCAGGATGTAATTAAATAAAAAACGGTAACTTAAATGTAGTCGTTGCTAATTTGACAGACTTACTTTGCTTGAACTTTAATTATTGTTAGTTTAATCATATATATAATCAATGTTAATTCAAAGTATAACTAACTAGATTTATTTTGAACAAAGTAATGGTGAATTAAATAAATCAAACAATTAACTCACAAATAAACTGCTAAAGAATTACTCTGATTACCAGTTTTATCTTTTTACTCTGGTTGATACGGTTTTATGCTGGCACGTATTTGTGACAGTCGGCGCGAAAGGGTTAAGATTTCAAGTTCATAGATAAATGAAATTTAGGTGTTCAGATGATTACCTTATTTCTGATTTTGAGCCGTCTACTGCACCACCTATTTGTTCAAGTGATCAAAGAACTATATGACGAGTTTATCTGAGTTTGTGGCCAGCCCCAGAAAGTAAAGATATCCTAGACAAGTTTTCATAGAGTCGTGATGGTTCAGTGGTTAGAGCGTTCGCCTTCCACTGAGGTGAACAGGGTTCGAATCTCAGAGATAGCTGGTCGATACGAATTCCGCATCCGGCTTGCACCGATCATAGTGCTCGCGTAAGATATCCTCAGTGGTAGACGGAACAATGGGTAGAGTCCCCTTGCCATCAGGTTAAATATGTGAGGTTTTCCTCCACACGTAACGCAAATGCGGGTTAGTTCCATCAAGAAGTCTTCCACGAAAGCAAATTTCTTCCAATACTTGATTCAGGAGTTCCGTTGTCTTCTGGAATGGGTTCAAAATTACAAGACTACGGAGTCGAACATTAATAGTTGTAAGCCCAAACAATTGGGTCGGCTGTTCTACGACGTTTATAAAAACGTTTTAATAAATTGGTAACTAATTAAATAGTAAAACTTGTAGAATAAGAATAATTACGCCTACTCTTTATAAGTGTCACTACGATATAACTGAAATAAAGTTGCTTTTCTTATAATACTTTGAATTTTTGATGCATAATTGAGGAAAAATTACTTAAAATGTAATATGCTTAACTAAAAATAATTTAAATTTCATTACAACTAGAAAATATTTTTTTTTGCAAAGCGCTTCAAGTTGGCGTCTTTGAGTGTCACCTTCAAAGTCAGAAGATAAGTTGATTGAAATTTTTGAGGAATTGAAGGAACTTCTGTAAAATCCAGAACTCAATCACTGCTGTCGAAGAAGCTGAAAACTTGTATCTTCTATCTCACTAGACTTGTTTCTCTTACAAGAAGAACATTGCTCTTGCATCATCATCACATTCTTACATTTTATACAGAGATGAAGGTGAGACGCATAAGAAGTTAGGCTGATTCTAACCCAATTCAGTTCTTTTTTAAAAAAGAAAAAGCTATTCAACGATACATTTTGGAAAACTGCGGAAACTAATTATTAAAGCTTACCAGTACTCAACCAATGAGGCCACCTCAGTAATTATCTGATTGTTGCTGACTCAATAGGTTAAATTAAACATAGGATGTTAGTTAAATTAGTAGTTCGCAGTTCATTAGAGATCAAAGCTAACTTAACCCTTTTTAAGGCCGTGATAAGTATACTTACCACAACGTTTTACCACTTTTAATTTATGTTTCCATTTTTCAATAACTTCAGCTTTCTTGAAGTGAGTTGGAATAAAATTGGTAACCATTCGTCACTCTTAAAAAACGTATAAAAGTTATAAAATACATAATTCCTTTTGAAGTTTGTAGCATTTAAGGAATTTACCTTATAAATAAAGAAAAATAAAAGTCAGTAAGTTCCTATTAGGTCATGTTAAATATATTTACTACCAAAAAAATGTCATTTTTATATACTAAATGAGTTTTTTTTTATATATCAGTTACTGTTCTTAAAACAATTTCAATTCCAAAAATACTGTAATTTACCTTTACTTGAAATAAAGTGTCCATTAAAGGGTTAAAACATGGGAAGTAAAGAGAATAACAATACCAACGGTCAACGACAGCAGGAAAAGGAAGTTAGTAGTGTTACGAATTTCTGACTGACTAAAAGAGGGCGTTGTAATCACTCACAATAATTCTGTAATCACTGATGTGGCAGGCAATGGATTGAACTGGATGACTTATTGGAAAGTCCTATTTCGTACCACCATATTGTTTTACTATTAATACATTTGTTGTTATTAAGTAAAGTTTTTATATTCAGTGCAATCATTCGCCACTGAATCATTCTGCAACAAGTAGTATAAATACGTCTGAGAAAAGTGAGGACAAGTCTTAGAAAAAAGCGATATTTGACATCTTAAGAAACATGTGGATAGTAGAAGATAACAACAAACAACCAGATTTATTGTTTGAATACAGGGTTGTAAACTTTTAACGCTTTTTGCAAAATATATTATTGAATAGTACACAATTAAAAACTAAAGCTTACATAATATTTTTGCAATATATATATATATATATATATATGGACTCAAGGCTGAAAACATACCATTGAATTATAATTAGATTTATATTTCAAAGCAGTTATTTTTAGAATCTTTCCCTCTTTCACTTTCATATTAAAAAGCAGTGAATGATTTTCCTTAATGAGTAGGGTTACAAGGTATGCGACGATTGAGCCTTTTCTCCTCCTTTTCTATTAGTATATAATTCAGGAGCGATTGTTTTCGCATGACTCTTGCTGTATGATGTGCTCCATGTAAGATCTGTCGGAATCACCCCCTCCCTTGTGGAGAGTGGATGTGAAATGTTATAGCCACCAGCCTACCCGTAAATAAAACTAATGAAGGGATAATTGGTTCACGGCTGAGTTATTTGAGCTAAACATAACCAATGATAACAGGGATGTAGCCCTGTTATTACACACACA
>NC_092212.1:18182022-18183231 GCF_043381705.1 Parasteatoda tepidariorum
ACGATTAAAGTATGACTACTTGTATAGTATTTTTTCAATTTTAAGAAAAATGATGAATATAATATGATTATAAGGTATCAACGATCTCATAAGTAGCTACAAAAAATAATAATCTTTCTTTCTAAAATTTCATAAAGTATAAAGTAATCGAGACAAAATAGTTAAATTTTCTTTAACTTCACAATATTTTTTTTAAATTTTAAAGACATTTATCTGCCATCTTTTCAGGATTATTTTAAAAAAAATATTTATGAAATATGCCTTCATATAAGAACATTAATCACATTATTATAAAATTATTTATTCTGTTACCAAATTTTGCAGTTTCGTTTTTTAAGAAATGAATATTCATTCAAAGTTTTTGAGTCATTAACAAACATAAAAAATATTAATAATAAGTTGCCTAGAATAAAGCCTCAAAAACTCACGTTTTTAAAATATGTTTTTTTTTAATTATTTTTTTAAAAAAAATATAGATCCTAGGTGGATCAGATTCTGGATATAGATCAGAATTAACTAAAAAAATACTTATTTAATGCATAAAAATAGGTAATTCAGTTTACTATTATACTTAAAACAGAGTTTTTTCTATTTCTTAGTTTATAAATTTTTTTATAATTATTCAGTTATTTTTAAAATTATAATTAATAATAAGAGTGGTTTGGGCAATCATTTCGAGAGAAAAAACATAGTTCAAATAAAAAATATCCATTGCAAATATATAATTAAAATATTGATATAAAGACGTGATATATCGATATTTTTTTACAGTATATCAAAATATTAAGTGTTCTGATATTGATCGACACAACTGATTTTTTTTTACCTTTTACTCACCTTTATATTCACCTGATTTTTCTGAACTTTATTCACATTTTAGTAAATATTCAGAAGGAAAATTTAAATTGCTGTTTTTTTCCTTTGCCTTTCACGCATTGAAATTAAAATTTTAAATAAGGAAAATATTTCCAATTAGAAATGATTTGCTGTCTAACTATTAGACAGGCATTGTATCGTAAAGAATTCATTCAACTGAAACTGCATCCTGTAATTTCGCAACCTGTAAAGCTAATTTTAGGAATTATGTAAAAAAGAGAGATAGCGATTCTATGCATAGCTGTAAATGCAGCAAATCATTAGTTTTTCAGCAGAAAATTCAACCGGGCAATCAGACACAATAATTTCTTCGAAAAATGTTATATATATATA
>NC_092212.1:18183238-18248559 GCF_043381705.1 Parasteatoda tepidariorum
TATTTATATATATATATATATATATATATACTTATATGCTTTGTACGAATTAAAATTCTGGCTAAGTACATGATCAGTACACCCTACAACCATAGCAATGCACCTAGCCCCTGTTTTTCAAGGTAAACAGACACACATGCATTTTCAACTTAGCAACCATAGACATTAACCCCTATTATCAAATGTGTTTCCTTTTTAGAGCCTTGTGTTGCATAAATGGCCGCGCACATAATCAACATTCCACCTAAACGCATGTCCTCACTTATAAGGACTCTATAAAGGAATTCGTATCTGATTAACATGCCAACCATGCCTTAAACAAGTAACCCTGTTTTATAGGGCTATATGACGGGTTGCATACATACGCGCAACCACAGATCTACACTCTCTCTTTTAAAGCTCTATGCAGAGTCACCTACTTGATTAACAAACCAACCATAAATCCTTATAACCATTTAACCATGCCTTAGCATCTAGCCTTGTTTTGCAAGACTCTATAAAGGAAAACGTGCATACTCAATATTCCACCTAACCATAATTAAGCACCCAGCCCCGTTTTTAAGATTCTATAAAAAAATGTATATGAGAAATGGCTCAGGGGATAGAGCGTTTGCCTTTCAATGAGGTGAACCGGGTTCGAATCCCAGCAATTGCTGATCGATGTGAATTCGGCACCCGGCTTGCACCGACAACAGTGTTGACGTAAAATATCCTCTATGGTAGACGGATCATGGATTAGAGTCCCCTTGCCGTCTGGCTGTCCGTGGGCGAGTTTCGTGGTTTTTCTCTCCATGTAACGCAAATGCGGGTTAGTTCCATCAAAAAGTCCTCTGCGAAGACAAATTTCTCCCGATTCTAGATTCAGGAGTGCCCTTACCTTCCATATTGGGTTCACAATTAGAAGGCTATGGAGTTGAACATTAGTAGTCGTAAACCCAAGAAATAAGGTCGACTGAACGACGGTTATAAAATTAAAATGTATATGAGAAATATACTAACCACGCATAAATATACTAACCATACAGGGGGAGAAGCTTTACGTCGCAAATTCTGTTTCCTCTCCATTGTCGTATTAAAATTTAATGTTGAGGGAAAACTGAATTTAGATGTGCCAAGAGAGTATGGTATGAAGTTTCATATGTTGAAAATAAAAATTCAGAATATCAAAATGCAAGCAAATTGCTGGAGAAGAACTTTGCCACAGCGTAATCTTAAGTAATCCTCTCATAATTTTTTACTGTTCAATATTTCCAGTACGATTGTATACTGATTTCACATTTTCCTGTTTATTTGAAATCTGGTATCAAAATTCCCAGTATGAACTAGACTGGTTTTAAACTTTCCAGTATGGTGCTATATTAGTTTTAAAATTTCCAATATGGTGCCATACCAGGCTTTAAATTTCCGGTATAGTCATACATTTTTACTATTTCTTCAAAATTTTCTAATGTGTTCCTCAAAATTTCACATAGACGCAAGGGATGTACTTTCAGCCAATACAGATTTTACGTGCATGTTCCTGCATATAAACGCTGTCTGATTAGACAACATTTCAATAATGTATATGCATGCTTAATGGCGAATTAGGGAAATGGTGTGAAAGTAATTAATTATGACTTTTTGTCCTTTTCTAGTGTATCATTCATTGTCTGAATATAAATTTTAAATTTGCTTATTTAATGCAACAAAAATAATACTTTGCGTGGTTTAAAACAAAATCAAATAGAAACGAGCAAGTTGAGACTGACTTGTAGGAAAATAAAGTGACAAGGAAAATACGTTGTTTTAATTTAATAGAGAATTTTTAAAAAAAAGAAGTTGCAGTCCTTGGCCTTCACTGAAGTTGTGTCACAAATTGCATAATGATGACATTTTTTATTGAGTTTTAATTATTGTTTTTTAAAAACTATTAAGATAAGGGATGAAAAAATTTAAATAATTATGAGAATATTGATGCTGTGATACATTCAGAGTTTGTTTAAATATGGAAATTTACTGATTAAAAATACTGATTAAAAAAATTCGCTTATTCCAACACTGTGAAACGCTGTGTTACACTTTTTAGCCTTAAGAACACCATGCATCCCTCCCTAGGATTTTGTGACATTAAGCTCTACATTCAACACAATTACCATTTTTACGTTTTAAAGGCTAGTGACCAATTTTTTAGTGGCTTCTATATATTGTAATGAAATAAACGAAGAAAACGATGAAAGTATGACTAACGATAAGTAACGTTAAACGTAACGATAATGAAGTAACGATAAACAATAACAGTTTGAAATATTTAGAAAAAATGAAATTAAAGTTAAGGGACCAAACTTTCTCTTGCCTAAACTATTGACACCATATTTTCCATATTGCGATAATCCTTAATTAAGGATCAAGAACTGAAATCCTTCTAAAAAGTGAATGCCATTTCCAAAAAAATACGTTTTGTTTTTGTATTTTGTTCTGTAAATTTATATACCTTTTGTATTATTTAATTAGCATATTTCATATATATATATATATATCGGGCAAATCCGTGGCTAAGATTATTTGCAAAACAGGCAATTTATGTTTCTCTTTTATATTTTATATTTTTTCTTAAATACATATTTATTTATTTTCTAAAATTATTTATGGTCACCTTTTTAAATTATCTAGTATAATATTACCTTGTTCACATCCATTTCGGGCCCATCCTTGGTAACTGACAAATCAATGCACAGCATGACAAATCACTTCAGCAATACAGTAAGAGCGGCACTTTAAATTCCTCTAGTTACACTCAATTTGCGCTTTTGTTTTCATAATTTGTAATCTGACATTCTTGTTGCGAAAATAGTTTTAAATCATTCTTGAAAAATTTCCCGTTCATGAAAGTACATATGATTTCATTACTCGCTTTAGAGATTTTGTTTTATACTGTTTTTTCTTTTTCTTTTTTTTATTTTCTGTTTTTACATGTTATTTTTACTTATTGTGTTTTATTTTATTTGTTGTAATTTTTGTAAAAATTTTTTCTTGAGTGCTCCTCACACTATTGTATTAATATGTTTTGCTTTGGCTATATTGATACAATATCAGAAAGCACTCTTTTTAGCGGATATAATCGTGTGGGCTGATGAAAAGATTATATCTTTAATTTTCCGGGTTTTTTTTAAAAAAAATTTAATCCTTTTTTTTTTTGAATCAGTTGCTTGTTATTTTTATTTTTTTTCATTATTATNATATATATATATAAGCATATAAAGACCAAAACTGTGGTGATTATACATGGATATGGATAAATAAATATTGTGTGAAGATTCTGTTTTTATCTCATTTAAGTGTTGAAAAGCAGGCCTTCAACTATCAAGGTAATACCAAAAATAACACTACAAATTATAAAAACTGGTATGTGAGCGTTGATAACTTTATCATCAAATTTTCTTTCTTCAGGAATTTTTTCATGTTGATATTATTTTTAAGAAGTCAATAATCTTAAGTAATTTAGTAATAATAACTTAAAAGTACTGTTGAAGAGATAAGAACTGTGTGCTGAATATTGCGTTGTAAATTTTGCCCTGCTGCTGAGCAGGAAATGAATGAAACAACATTTCAAGTGAGATGAAACAAATTCCAAGGCTGTCAGATAAATAAATTAGTAAATAGTTATTTTTAAGCATATCTGATGGAATATTTGTTTTGGAACTTCTCATTAGAATAATTTAAAAGTTGATATTGCAATATAAAGCTAAAATAATATTGCAAATAAATACTCCAGTTCATATGCGCATTTGCAAAAATAATGGAGTTCATAGCCAAAAAACTTTTGAACGTTGCTATAACTCTTGAGAACCTAATCTGTCGGAGTGAATAAATTTTATGGATAGAAATGTGGAAATGTCGCACTTATTATTTAAACAGAAATGTGAATCAGAATATAAAGTAAAAATAAGATAAATAAAATTAAGTTAAAAATAAGGAATGTTAAGTTTTGGTTAGTATTTTTTTCATTATGAACACAATTTGAAATAATATATTGTGGTAGAAATTTAATTTTGTAAAATAAATGCTAATAATGAAATGTTTAAGTTTTTTTTAATAATAATGTTCTCGAAATATAAATTTTAGCCATGTTTTTCTATTAATGAATAAAGTGTCTTCTGCTTTACTTTTTTTTAAAAAAAATCAGAATCAAAAAATTTCTAAATTTTGCATAAGTTGAAGACAAAAACTTGAATTAAAAGTTATGCGGCTTGCTCGTCATGCTACATATTCATGTATGCTATATACTACACTCTATAACAAAAAAAATCGACGCACCAAGAAGGAGTTGTCCGATTGAAACGAAAATTGGTTGATAAGAAGACAATGTACAGAATAGTAAATGATTAAAATTTCAGAACAATTGAATAATTTATTGCAGAGTTATAGTAACAAGTTCAATAAGGCGTTGACCCGCTTCTAGCCCGGATACAAGCTGCCAAACGGCATGGCGAAGACCAATAAAGCTCCCGGGTGGTCTCTTGCGGCATTTCCTGCCAAATTCGATCCAATTGTCGAACGAGGCCATCAACATTCCAGCCAGATGCAATCGCCTTCCCATCATATCCCAGGCATG
Source organism: Parasteatoda tepidariorum (assembly GCF_043381705.1). NCBI lineage: Eukaryota > Metazoa > Arthropoda > Arachnida > Araneae > Theridiidae > Parasteatoda > Parasteatoda tepidariorum. Next base: position 18,187,830 of record NC_092212.1, read on the forward strand.
CTCGATGGGAGAGAGATCTGGTGATCTAGCAGGCCAAGGAAGAGTTTGACAAGCTTGCAGACAGTTCATAGCAACACGTGCAGTATGTGTTCTGGCATTGTCCTGCTGAAAAACCAGCCCAGGGCGCTGCAAAAGGAACGGTGGCAAAACAGGTCTTAGGTTGTCGTCGACGTACCGCTGTGCAGTATGTGTACCTCTAATGACGACCAAAGGGGTCCGGCTGTCAAAGGAATTGGCACCCCAGACCATAATGCCTTGTTGAGGGTCGGTGTGGCGTGCAATAGTGAAGGCAGGATCCCCTCTGTCCTGTGCGTCTCCAAACACTTCTTCGATGATCGTCAGGACACAGTTGGAAGCGGGATTCGTCGCTACGTCCCCAGTCGGCATCATTCCAGCCTAATCTGTTCAAAACATTCATGCATACGAAATTTCAAAGCAATCGGGTGATTGCTTCTTGGTGCGTCGATTTTTTTGTTATAGAGTGTATATATTATCTTGAATTACAAACAATGAGTATTTACTAACCGTTCTTTCTTGTTTAGAATTGTAACAAAAACGTTTTTCATTACCATGGTGTACTTTTTTTAGACGCAGAATTTTCTTAAAATTCTATAAGCTACTTGAGACATGAAGTCTATGATACCTCATTTAACGGCAACTATTGCGTGAATTTTTTAAAAATTTTTTAATTTTTTTATTTTTCTTTATTTCAATTTGGTTAACACAGTGGGCCCTAATTTCTGTTCTATAAATCCACTTCACTTGGGTTTGATGTCTTGCGAAATCAAAAACCGGCACGAAACTTCAAAATGACCCCGTTTAGCTGTTTTAGGTATGGAATTATCTAATATATATAATTCTCTTACGTGGCTCCCGAATTTTGGCTGTATTTCTTTTCCGCCGGTGGCAGCAGTTTTCATTTTTAATGAAGTACTTTACAACTAAATAAGATTCTTTTCACAACACTTAAATATTTACTTTATTTTCTTCATTGATAGAGAGAGCAGTCAGCAGAGACTTCTGTTAGGTACATACAAAATGTTTTTTAACATTTTGCTAAAAAAAGAACGAATTCTAAAAGAAATAAAAATAAACAACTTAAAAAATAAAAATGCTGTTGCCAGCCATAGAATTTTTTGAAAGTTAACTTAGCAACATAAATCAAAATGACATAGAAGCGCAACTAGATCAAAATTAAGATACCTGAGCGCTTGGAGTAACAAATCCTTCAATTCTATAAGTGTGGTTGTCGAGCGCTAGCGAGCAGGGGGCGAAGCCTCCTAGTTTATTTTAATAATCAATATAAAAATAAAATTTTTTGATTCAGTATACTTAAACATAGTTTAGGAAAAGTAAAAGAAAAATATAACTCATGTGTATCCACTAACTAAAACAATATAAAAAATGTCAAGGAATGATAAAAATGACTACAACGGTGCTTCTAATAGTCTTAAATGAAACACCCAGATAATTGTTTGATAGCCTTTAGAGCAAAGTAAGATTTCAACCATCGGAAGTTCAAAGTATTTTTAATACTATCAGAAGATGCTCATTCTCTCCTCTTGATCATGGATAAAGTGTAATACGACTTATTTCGACAAACTAGTCGCCTTTAGCGACTAGGATAGCAACATATGAAAATTATGTTGTACGACATATAAACTTTTGCGGCAACCAAACCGAATGCTCAGCATAACTGTATGAAAGTATTCTAATTCTTTAATCCCTCCTCCAATTTTAGCACCTTAATTAGTTTTTAAACAATATATTAACCAAATGTTTTCATCGTCTAGCTCTTCCCCGTAGCTTTGCCTGTGCGGATAAGCTTTGATTTTAATTTCAACTATTTTCAAGGAATGTCTGCGATATTGTCAAAGTTGTTTGTGCATTGAATTTTAGAAATAATTTAAAATCTGTTTAGTAGCCATTAAATCACGCAAACCACAGTAACTTGGACATTTCAGAATAGTAGTCAGCAAAAGTATTAAAATTATTTCCATTTCTGTTATGAGCATGAAAAATCTCCCAGAAGAGAAAACTTTTCAACTTATATCAGCATTCTACTGCAGTGACGTCATTTTTTCAACTTTATAAAAAATCTCCTTGTTCCATCCACCAATAATGCGAACGAGTTGAATATGATTTTTTCTAGCATATGATTTTACAAAAATAATGAACACTGAACACATTTCACGGAATACCATTATGCACGTCACCTCAGAACTACACTTAAGGATGAATAGGCAAAGTACCTAGCTCCTTCATGAAAAAGAAGGATTTTAACGACAAATTAAAAGTGATAGTGTACAGCGGAGATGTATAAGGTACTACCATCACTTCACTTAATTGTCCACTGGAAATCCATCAATGAGAAATCAGTTACAAATGCAACCAATAGGAATACATTTCAATTGGGATACGAATGGTCCAATTGGATTCGTGCAAACTAAAATAGATTGAATGATAGTGAAACACTGATCTAGTTCGGCATCTGATTTTGGCATCTCTATTGAATAAAAGAGAAAGGTTAAAGGATTTGAAAGTTATAAATATTGAAAAGAAAACTATGTTGTGTTATTTCATTAATTCTACTTCATAGTGCCCCTCTTCAAAGCTTAGTCAGTTTTTTAAAAACAAATCAAATTGCGTTGACAAAATAAATTTTATTTGTTTTTAAAAAACTGACTTAGCTTTGAAAAGGGGCACTATAAAGTAGAATGAATGAAATAAGAGAATATAGGTATAAGAGTATTGGTATAAGAGAAAGAAATGAATGAGATGAGAGGTAGAAAATTTGTACCTGGGGAGTACAAATATTTGACAAACTTCTTACTAGAAGTTCAATTTTTATTACTTATATATTTTATTTTATGTATTCATTTATTATATTTTATGCGTTATACAACACGTATCATTTTATATGAATTATCTCGAGCAATATGCTTATTACTAATTCTTTACTCTCAATTTTAGGTAACAAGGACCTCAAGGATCCGCATCTCACAATGAAGGGGTAAAGGGCCGTTCCGGCCTCTGGCACCTCGATCCACCGACAGGACTAGGACTGTTATGTTAAAATACCACAGTTTGCATGAAGCGTAATAGCGCATAAATAAGGTTGCAAACTGTTTTAGTCAATAGTTAAATGCTAAAATGTGGAGCTCGAGAATTTAAAAAAGCTATTCAATTTAAATTAATTAACTCAAACACGTGACTCTGCAGTACGTGAGACACGTGGTATTTGTCTAATAACAGTAAATCAGTTTAATCACATCCAATTAATAGTAATGAATTCAAAATATGACATTCTTGTAAGATTTGTAAAATACAAGATAAAACTCAAATTATTGTATTGAACTCCTTTTTCTTAAAGAAATTACCATTTACAAATAAATAATACCCTTAAAATTACTCTTTCTTAATATTTGTGATTTTGTTGCGAGACATCTGATGGATAAATCTAATGATTATTATCTACATTAAGTATTACATTAGAATTAATCTAAAAATTACCATAATATCATGTTAAACAAAAGACAAACGACACAAAATTTTAACGAACTAAAATGATGCACGAAAAAGGAAATAATTTTTAAAATGCAGATGAATACAATGATAATGAGCCAGTCATTAATGCAGTTTTTTTTTTATTTCGGTTCAATAATCATACACAAAAAAAGAAGGTTGAATGGTGTGCGTTTATTGCGTTAATCGAAACTCGCGTAACCTTCAAATCTGAATAAATACGAACTGACCTACGAACTGCGCGTTTTTTCAGTTCATCCAAGAATTAGGATCTTCAAACGTTTCTTCATTCCTCGTTCTTAAAGTCTTCGAAGTTTCTTTGTTTTAAGTCTTCAATATTTGTTTTATGAATACATAAAGTGATAGTTCAAAATTTAATATATAATCAGACATTAGCTTATTGATTTCTGTAGTAGTTTTTTAGGTGTGAGCGTTTGGTTAGGCGAAAATGGAACTTTTACCCGTTTGGGTGGAGGGTTTAAGCCCTGAATTGGTGAAAAGAGCTCGGGATGATTTAGGAGAAACACCCGAAATACAAGCGGAAGCCTTGTTGGAATTAAGAAAGATGATAAATGGTGAGTTTAAAATATTTTATTTTATAAGCGGTGCTGATCAGCCCACCCAATTCTTAGTTCATGACTATCAATGTTCAACTCCGTAGCCTTTTAATTTTGAACCCAACTCAGACAAGGAAAATATTCTGGGATTGGATAATCTAGCCTTCGCTGGAGGACTCATTGATGGAACTAAGTCATATTTGTATTGCATGGAAACCACGGAAACCTCTCACTGTTAGCCCGACAGTTGGGCGGACTTTAAGTCATGATTCGTCTGCCAGTGAGAATATTTTACTTCAGTTTTGAGGTTACTCATTACCTCCTACACCAGAAAGCCACCACATGGTTTTTTATCAGTAGTCTGCGCAGACTATTTAAAAAGTGAACCAGTTGTGAGTATGAATCCAAATTCTTTTTTAAAAGTAATTGAGAGAAATATACCATAGATATTTGTGAATTGAATCTGTAGTAAGTAAAGCGAATTGAATCTGTTTTTAAGTAAATAAGACAAACCATTTATATTCAAACATTAAACAAATTTTTAGACATATATTTGCAACCACTATCTTATTTTTACTAGACTTTCTATTAAATGTTTCTTTTGTGTTTATCTTCATAGTGGTCTGATTGGACTATCTCAAAAAAACGTGGGGAGATTACTTTTGTCATACATTAGATTCTGCTTGATGCTAGAAACGTTTGTAAACCTAGTGATGTATTCGTTCATGCGTCTAATTGGCGCGTGTTCGTAGAGATAGGTATATAAGAAACGTTCGTAAACCTAGCGTTAAATAAAGGACTTATAGATGTTCTGCTTCATATCACAGAAATTTGGAATAGTGAATGAAAAAAATCTGTAAATTGTTTACAATTTCAAATTAATATTGAAATGTATATATTTGGAATTTTGCACAGAGAAACCAAATATATATTTAGAATATTCTTCAGTGAAAAGTTTTATGTACTATTTATTCTAATCTTCATAGTCTTCAAAAAAATACACAAGAGAAAAACAAGCAGTATACGGATGTAACATGTCCAATAAACGAGTAAAGCGAGCTCGCATTGCGAAGCAATTTTAGGGCTTGGAGAGCAGGTTGTGGAACTACTTTAATTTTTTAAATTTAAAAGCAAACGGATAAATTTTAAATTACATTTTAAAAGTTTATTATAGCTATCCCTTTGGTTTTGTATGTAAATTAAAGTTTTGCTCGTTTTGTTAGAAAAAGTCGGGGACGTTTTGGCCAAACAATCTCACCATTTTACAAACATTCTGTAACTTAAAAGCAGCGGGTTCGAATCCCACCGTTACATTTAAGTGATGCCCTGTTTTAACTTATGCTATATGTTATTCAACTTGACTAGGGTTATAAATCGGCCTTTCTAACTAGTACAAAAATATCCTATTTCAAGCTTGTATGCTTGTTGAGCAATCAGACGGGAACTGAGGAGACAGAGCTGGGATTTGACGAGCAATAGCGAGTAAGTGGGTGAATATCCTAGCTCATGTTTTAAAGCAAAGGTATAATTAAAAGGATAAAATGACTGCTAACACTTTTTGATATCACTTTTAAATTTTTAAAGTTTTTATTTTTGTCTCTTACGACAATTTCACAACAAAGCTTCCACAGGTTTTTTTTTTTCTTTTAAAAAATTCAAGAAAATTAATTACTTATAATTTCCAATATATTTATTGCAGAATTAACTAAACTTATTATTTTCTCAAATAAGTTTTAATTTTGTTTATAAAATTTTCTCTCACAAAACCTATTCTATATTTATTTTTTTCCCTCTGACAGATGACCCTGATTTCATTTGCCCAGAAAATGACACCTTTCTAATTCGATTTCTAAGAGTGAAGAAATATAACGCTAAAAAAACCTTCAAGACTCTTCGAAATTACTATGAATTTAAAAGAAAAGATCCTGGACTAATGACCGATAAAGTGAAGAAGATAATCGATTTAGGCCATATGCTAGTTTCTCCTTTAAGGGCACTTGATGGCGGGTTGGTTGCAAACTTTCAAGTGGGTAAGTTTGATTGGAATTTTATTTATCTTGCGTAGCGGCTACAAATTTATTTTCAGCTATGGAACTCTACATCAGATGTTCCCAAATCGTATTCCACTGCCCCCTAGGGTTCGATGGTAAGTTAAAGGGGCTCCGTAAGTTAGGACTTTTTTAATGCACAAATATTTTGGAACTTTTAATTATATTTAAATCTAATCAATAAGCCATTATTTACTTAATATTCAGGTTGCTTTTATGAAATTGTTCAAACTGAAATGGCAATAAAAATGAAATGGCGCTTTTTAAAAAAAGAAATATATAATTTTTTATTGACAATATATTATGAAAGAGGCATGCATTTAAAAAAATGATTTCAAGTTTCCCACTGTCTTTCAAATCAAAGTAAACTAATGAATTCGCTAATCAAGAAAGAATAACAATGTTCAACGTTTATAGAAGCTCCTTTTAGAGCTCATTTCAAAGAAAACCATAATTCGTCTCTTTCATTTGTTTTCAGTTTATGTTTATATTCAGTTATGTTTTCAGTTTCAGCACTAGGCTGCACAAAGCTCCAAGACTACGTATTTAGCAGTAAGACATAAAATCTAATTTAAGATTATTAATGATAAAGTGATGAAAAAAATTCATTCGTTTTATTTTATTTTATAACCGTCGTAGAACAGCAACTCAATTTTAAGTTTACGACTACCAATGTTCAACTTCGTAGTCTTGCAATTTTGAATCCAATCTAGAAGACAAGGGAACTCCTGGATCAAGTGTTGAGAGAAACTAGCCTTCGTGGAGGACGTTTTGATGAAACTAACCTGCATTTTCCTTAAAAGAGAGAAAAAGCATGAAAACCTCCCATGATTATCCTGACCGCAAGGTGACTCTAACACATGATCCGTCTACCACTGAGGATATTTTACGTCAGTACTGTGGTCTGTGTGAGCCGGATGCGGAATTCGTATCGACTAGCCATCGCTGGGATTCGAACCTGGTTTACTTTAGTGAAGGCGAACGCTCCATCACCTAAGCCACCACGGTTCCATTCTTTTTGTTTTATTTTATATTTTATTTTATATCTGTCATTGAACAGCCGATCTAGTTTTGAATTTACGACTACTAATGTTCAACTCCGTAGCCTTGTAGTTTTGAACCAATCCAGAATACAAGGAAACTCTTGAATCAGTACCCCAGAGGTATGATTTGTAATGGGAGCATGGAGGACTTTGCTCTTAGACAGATTTAACGTGCATCAGTCACCATTTACTACACGGTCTTCAGCTGGCAGGGAACGAACACACGAACTCTTGGACATGGGCCCAGAGGCCTACCAACCAGGCTATTCCGGCCCCCATTCGTTTTATTAAATAATCTTAAAATAAAATACTATATTATTATTCAATACGTTCACAATTATTTTTATATACCTTTTTTATAAAGTTGGGGCTCCGCCGAAAGAAGTTTGATCTTTTAGGATTCCATTGCCGAAAAAAAAATTGCGAACTTTTGCCTTAGATGGTCTACCTTCGTTCGGCGGAGCTCCAAGATGAAGTTCATTAGCAACAGTAAATATTCTAAAAAAGTGAGACTATTTTGAAAATATTTAATGTGAATAATCAATTCTTTGAATTTTTTTAATAAAAAACAGCCTTAGAATCAGATAAAATATCACGCTGTTGAATTATTAGGTCTGGAGCGTCTTCTAGTTTTGCATATGACAGATTCAGAATTAGAAATTGAATAATATAAGCTGAATTATGTATAAATTCAGTTATGGTTTCAAGGAAAGAATTGTTATAAATTGCCAGGTCGGTTTTCAGAGAAATATTATTCTATATTCTTGAATTTAGTCATTTTGAATTGAGAAATTTTCAAATTAAAAGATTAAGATTTTACATACATAATTTCTTAAAAATTACCAAAAATATAAAATATATTATTTGTTACTGAATGGATACAAACATAGTTACAGGTTTCAGTTCATAATTGTTTTTTTTCCCCTTCGTTTAAAAAAAAAAAAATTAGCCAAACTCGCAACAAAGACTAGCGAAACCTCTGTTACTTATCCATAGAACCCCAAGGTTCCACGGGCCACCTTTTAAGAGCCGTATATCCATCGTAAGCTTTTTTTAAAAAAATTAATGACTTTTTTTAAATAAAATTTGCTATCCATTTAGTACTTACAGTTTTGTTACAATATAGTTCATTTAAAAACATATAAATATATTTAGTGGGTAGTTTAAGTATTTCCTCAACCGGTGTGTACATACGCTACCCAACAATAATGGAAAAGACACTTTGAGTTTTAGAATTTTTTTTTAAATTTCTCAAGAAATACTTAAAGGATTAATTTATAACTTAAAAGATGTGCATCAGTGCAGTTTTTATACTTAGCAATAAGATTTAAAGCTTTCAAAGATACGGGAAACCGACAATTAATTACGAAAGAAGACAAGTATTTTTGAACACCCTATGGAAGAAAATTAAGAAATAAGCTTGCAATTTGTATCAATTACTTTATTTGCTCATTGAAATAACTGCAAAAACTTTCGTAAGCCTAGATTAAATATTTATGAAGATATGGACATTCAGACAAGAATTTCTTTTTTACATGGAGTTAATATAGAAATGTTTCTTATCATTTTGATTAGCCCTTTAATGGGCCCTTTATTTCTAGTAAAAGTAAATTAAAGTATTTTTGGAATTGAGATTGTCTTAAAAACAGTAATTGATATTAAAAAAACAAACTCATTTAGTTTATAAAAATGCCATTTTTTTGGTGGTTAATATATTTAACATGACCTATTAGGAACTTACTGACTTTTATTTTTCTTTATTTATAAAATAAATTCCTTAAATGTAACAGACTTCAAAAGGAATTATGTATTTTATAACTTTTATACGTTTTTTACAAGTGACAAATGGTTATCAATTTTATTCGAACTCACTTCAAGAAAGCTGAAGTTATTGAAAAATGGAAACCTAAATTAAAAGTGGTAAAACGTGGTGGTAAGTACACTTACCACGGCCTACAAAAGGGTTAAACCCTGTAACCGTTACTCATTTTCTTAAAATTAGCAATTTTTCAATAGCCTACAATACAAAAAGACGTAATATAAATATTTATCATCCTACAAGGGCTTTAAAATAAGCATCATGTTTTTATTTTACATTGATACTAAATAAGCTAAATTTATGTGCATATAGGTACTTTGGATTTCGGAAAATTTTCACTTGAAGAGTACTTTAGTGCAGCAATTCTCTGTTGTGAACAATATGCAGAAATTGAGGCAAATCAAGTGTGTGGAAATCATATAATTGTGGATTACAAGGGCGTTTCTCTTAAGAAGATTATAAACATGGCGTCACCTTCATTTTTAACTCAAATTGTCCAGGGGCTCGAAGTAAGTCTGCTAAATTATATAAAAAGTACATAGTACGTTACATAGTGAAACTTAACCCAATAATGTCTGAGTTTTCTTAAACGACGAAATTAAATGCCCCTTTATCAAAAAGAAAGTTTTACACGTTCGTTCAGATAAATCGAATTTCTCTCCTTTGTCTTTGAAAATACACTGTCCTACGGTTTCAAATTCATATTAAAATGTTCAAAACTATATTCAAATTGTTATTATACTACAGTAGCGGAACTATTTTGTTTCGACTAAGAAAAATGCTAACATTGAAAAATTTGTGCTACCATTTTCTTGACGCAGCTTTTCGAAGCTCTGTCGCCAAGTAAAATAAAAAAGCCACAGTTTCAGTGCCTTACACTTGAAGCAATGCGATCATTTTAAACTATATATATATATATATATATAATCTAGCCATGAAGAATTTATTATATGGGCCTTAGAACAGACAAATAATTTGAATGTTCTTAAAGTAATAAAGTTTTTTCTTAAAAATCGCCTATTTAGTGACATTTTTCCACTTAGAGAAAAAAAAAAATTATCAAAATCATTGCCGTATTCTCAGTTTTTGGAGATATTTATGAGTCCACGTTATGCAGCATTGGAGTAAGTTTTTAAATATTTTAAAATTCGACCACAAAAGCTTTTGATTTTCACAAAACAGTTACTTTCCTCCATATTAAAGTTTTGCGCTATTTTCAAAATTAGCCTAGACAGTGCTGGTTTTTGCTAGGCTAAACTTGACCTAATAGTCATAACTAACAGTTGCAAACTCAAAGCAGTTTTAAAAATAGCATATTATTCGTAAAAAAGCATCATTTCATATTACGACGGAAACTCCAAAAAACAGCCTTAAACAATGAAACATTTATAATAAAACCATTTGGGCGAACAATGCGCAAAAAAGGACCACTTTGAATAACTTTTGATCCAATGATCACATCTTCAAGTTTTAGGACTCGATCTTCATGGTTTGAGGGGGTGGCCTCAAATATGCTAATTAATTAGTGCTGACGATATTTTAAGTTACAATATCAGACACAAAAACGTACTTTCTCTGAACAAACATACCATCTTTTCTACGGATTCGGATTTTTGACCCCTGAAATATAGGGGGTAGCCGCAATCTAGGGAATATGGTCACAATAGTTTGGTCAGTACAGCGGTCCAATGTTTGGACCCCTAAATAATAATTTTATTTTTTACTTATTCTACCATATCTAGAGTACTTTTTAAGCGAATTGAAGCATTTTTGCACAAAATTATAAAATTCGTTCATTTAAAGAAATTTTAGTAAATATTTTTTATAATATTATTTAATAATAATCGAAATAGGTTTGAATAGTAAGGTATATAATTTTTGCCTCATTTTATAGTATCTAAACCTGTTTAAATTTTTGTATCATTTTAAAGTATCTCAAGTAAAGTATCTTAACCTGTCAAATTACTAAATTGGAGCAAAATCGGTCAAATAATATCTGAAAAATAGAATTAAAAAAAAATTCTATATTTAAAATTCGACATCTTAGGAACTATTCGACCGATTTCGCTCAAATTTTATATTTTGTTATGTAAAGTTATATATTTTAAAATGATGCAACAAATGGATTAACTTACAATTGATTACCCTTTCTTTCTTATTTAGTCTTTTCTAACAAAATATAACACATTATTATTTTCAGGATTGTTGGCCTCATCGTATAAATAGTTTTACTATTGTCAATGAACCATTTTACTTCAACCTACTTTTCAATGTTATATGGCCAATGTTTTCTAAAAAAATGAAGGAAAGAGTGAGTATATCAGTGTTCCCGTATATGCATTTTTTAAAACGCACATTTATCTTACCATGCTACACTATCATTATACAAATTCATTATGTATGGTATGACAAATGTCAAATATAATTCACTTTTACTAATTTGCTCGCCACAGTTGAAAATACATGCATTAAAGAATTGCGGAAAATATTTAATAAAATTCGCCATAAAAGTTTATTTCACCATGCTACTTTGCAAATTAACGATGTATGGTATGAAAACTGTCAAAGATAATTAACTTTTAATAACTCGCACACAACTGTTGAAAATGTAAGTGTTAAAAAAATATCGGAAAATATTTTTGATTTGATAAAATTTGACATATAAATTTATTTAACCATGCTACGCTTCAAATTCATTGTACATGGTATGAAAATTGTCAAAGATAACTAACTTTTAATAATTCGCACACAACTGTTACAAATATAAGAACTAAAGAAATAGCGAAAAATATTTTTTTAAATAAAATTTGCGGTATAAATTTATTTTACCATGCTGCGCAATAAATTAATTATGTATGGTATAGAAATCGCCAAAGATAGTTAACTTTTACTAATTTTCTCGCAACAGTTGAAAATGCGAATATTAAAGGAATTGCGGAAAATATTTCTTTTTAAAATTGCCATATAAATTTATTTTACCAAGCTACGCTATAGTTAATTACGTATGGCATGAAAATCGTCAAAGAAAATTAAATTTAACTAATTTGCTCACAACTGTTGAAAATGTGTTAAAGGAATAGCGGAAAATATTTTTTTAATAATATTTACCATACAAATTTATTTCACCATGCTACACTACAAATTCATTACGTATGGTATGAAAACTGACAAAGATAATTAACTTTTAATAATTCGCACACAACCGTTGAATTGTGAAAGAGTTAAAGAAATAGCGGAAAAATTTTTTTCATAAACTTTGCCGTATAAATTTATTTCACCAGACTACACTACAAATTCATTACGTATGGTATGAAAACTAACAAAGATAATTAACTTTTAATAATTCGCACACAACTGTTAAAAATGTACATGCTAAAAGAAATGCAGAAAATATTTAATAAAATTTGATATGTTCATTTATTTTACCATGCTACACTACAAATTAAGTATGGTAGGGAAACTGTCAAAAATAATTAACTTTTTTTCTAATTTTTTCGCATCAGTTAAAAATGCAAGGTCAGAGAAATGCGGAAAAAATATTTTTAATGAAATTTACCATGGAAATTTATATCACCATGTTATACTACAAATTCATTATATACGGTATGAAAGAAAACTAAGTCATAAGAAAACCATAAAAAAAACTAATAATGGTTCAAAATTTAAGTTCAAACTTATAAGAATTAATTTAATATACACCACTTTAGATTTTAGATATCTGGTAGGGAATATTTTAGGCTTTCCTCGGCCATTAGAAACATTTATCATCGTGTTAGTAAATGCACATTATTGTTGGTTAGAAGTTTCGATTTTGAAATAACACTTTAACCCATTTAAATCTAATTTTGAGAAAATTCCATTATTTGTATTGACTTAAAAAACATTTTGTGAAAATTGTGGTTTGACAATTCTCAGGGCTGGCAACTACTACAATTATTGCGAAATATCTTACAGCGTGGTAAACAATTAAAAACTAAAGTTCTCAAAATTGTTTTTAATTCTGCCAAAATTTTGAAAGTCTCTCCTCGATCAAGTTGTAAGAAAATGTCGTTTCATACGAACTTTTGAATCATTTAAATGTAGTGTTTAGGAAAATAACTTTGTATCAACTGTGCAAAGAAATGACTCATAAATTGAAACACAAATTTCAAGCTGTCACTAGAACAAAATGTCGCAGGAAAACGTAAAAAGTTGACACCCCTGAATTACGCTTAGATAAATCTAATGTTTTGTAGTGTTAGCTTCCACTTTAGTTTTAAAACATTGCAGTTGTTCAATTTCAGATCAGAATATATACATTTATAAAAGTATTAACAAATTGTATTAGGAATGCCAACGGCTCCGCTATCTGCAAAAGTTTTAGTAAATTGGTAATGAGCTGCGGTGATTCAGAGAATAGAGCGTTCGCCTTCCAATGATGACCCGGGTTCGAATCCCAGCAATGCCTGGTCGATTTAAATTCCGCACTCGGCTCTTCACTAAATATACACACATTGCTGACCTAAAATATCCTCAGTGATAGACGGATCATGGATTAGAGTCACCTTGTCGTCAAGCTAACCATGGGAGGTTTTCGTGGTTTTCCTCTCCATGTAACAGGTTAGTTCCATCAAAAAAGTCCTCCACGAAATCGATATTCTTCTAATACTTAATCTAGGAGTTCTTTTGACTTCTGGATTAGGTTCAAAATTACAATGCTACGGTGTTGAACATTAATAGTTGTAAACCCAAAACTGGGTCGGCTGTTCAACGACGGTTATGAACGGTTGGCAATGTTTAAAATAATAACACTTGTAGAATAAGGCAAATTACAACTACTCTTTAGAAGTGTCACAACTAAATAACTGCAATGAATTTGCAGCTCATATGATACTTTTGAAGTGCAATGATGAAAAAATTACTTCAAATGAAAAATAATAAACTAACAATAACTTAAATTTCAGTTCTACGAGAAAATATTTTTGTTACAAAACGGAGTAAGTTATCATCTCTGTCTCGTTTCTCCAAGATAAAAAAGTTTATTATCTTGATAAGTTCATAAAACATAAAGCTTACGGGAACGTTGCCCTTTAATGGGTTAACATTGAGAGGTCAAGTAGTTTCAGACAGATGTATATTTCATAGACATAGTGGTATTTAGAAATGTAACCTATAACCTAAGTTTTTTTTTTCCATTACATTTTCAAATTTTTCTGAAACCTATAGAAACCACGAGACTTCTTAGGAGGATATTTTTTTATTTGAGAAGTACTATGTAGTGGTGTGAAATAATGAAAATTTATATATATATATTTTTTGTACCAATTTTTAAAAATTGAAGTCTTGTGAGAACTCATTATAATATATAATTTATTATTAATTATTATTTAGTTTTTATTCGCATACCATTATTTTGCAAATTCGAAAACAATTAGCTTATTCGGAATTTTTTTTTATTTATTTTGCAGCGCAATGTTGCCAATCTGGCAGCACTTAATCCAAAAATGTTAAAATTGGTTGCTATATAAAAACTGATGGCGAATTAAATAGCAACTCTTGTAGAATAAGGATAATTACTAGTCCTAGCAGCGTCCTCTTTCCCATCCTCCATCAGCTAACCTTTGCTGAGACGAGATGTTTGCAATGGAGTTCATACCTGCCAACTTTCACTCTTTCCGAGAATGGATTTTCAGAATGGTTGTAAAACAATAAACGAAAAACAATCTGACTCAAAAATATATTTATATTTTGATCACGTTGAAATTTGCTTGCGCAAGAATTATTATGCTTTGCTATATTTATTGTAATTATCTATATGAAGTGGTAGTCAAACTCATTTATAGTTATCATTATAATTCAAAAAATTAATTGGAATTACCTTAGTATTGCTACCACTTTAAATATGAAAATAAAATCTTGGGGAAAATCCGGAAGAGTTGGCAGGTATGGGAGTTGCATTTCATATGATACTTCGAACTTTTGATGAGTTGTGGTGGAAAAAATACTGAACTAAAAACGGCCTAAACTTCCCTTACCGCTCGAAAATACATTTTTACAAAGCTGAGCTTTTCTGAGTTACATTATGAAATACCCTGTATATACAACGCCTCCTATACCTTAAAGCCTCCACGCGGTTTCTATAAGTAGTCCGATCTGCCCACTATGAAGTTAAACCATTACGAAAGAGCCATTTAATAGAAAATCTACTAAAGATAAGAAAGTGGTAGCAAATATATGTCTAAAAATTTTTTTAATTAATGAATATGATTCGTTTGTCTTATTTACTTGTCAACCACTACTGATTCAATTCTCAAATATATATGATATATTTCTCTTAAGTACTTTAAAAAAAGAATTTGGGTTCATGCCCACAACTGGTTCACTTTTCAAATA
This sequence comes from Parasteatoda tepidariorum, assembly GCF_043381705.1. Taxonomy (NCBI): domain Eukaryota; kingdom Metazoa; phylum Arthropoda; class Arachnida; order Araneae; family Theridiidae; genus Parasteatoda; species Parasteatoda tepidariorum. The sequence continues at coordinate 18,203,194 of NC_092212.1, forward strand.
GTCTGCGCAGACTACTTATAAAAAACCGTGCGGAGGCTTTTTAATGTAGGAGGAGATGGTATATGCAGCCTGGTCAGTGAAGGACTGGCAGATTTTTGAAATAAAAATCCCAATAATAAAATGTAAGTTGATTCTTGAAATTTTCCTGGATGACCTTTCAAATTTAGTTGCGAAAGGTGCCAACTAAAGGCGCGATATGCAATACGAAGTTCCTGAAAGGAATTCGAATGTCATAGGTAATACTTATCTGTGATATACCAGTACCACAAACACATAGTAGATGGCCGGTATTACAAACACATGTCAACCTAAAACTAATAGTCTAGTTTGGTTTGCAAATCCATTTGTAGGCAACTTTTTGATTAATTTCCAAAAGTTCTGTATTAAATTTTCTCACCTATAACAATAAACATACCGATTGTTTCATTCCTCCATTATCTTTTGTTTCCACGATTTTTTAATTTTAAAATCATCCAGTTCTCCGCAGGCAACATTGCACATTTTCAACTATAATATATTAAAATCCTATGAATCTAATATACAATTGTAATTAAACAGTTGTGTTGCCGTAACTTTCGAAATAATTATATTTTGTTTTATTTTTCAGATTTCCTTAGTTGGAAGTAATCTATCGATCTTGCATAAGAAATTTCCAAAAGAATGTCTGCCTGAGAAATTGGGAGGATTTCTTGGACAGGAAGCACACATTGAATTTCGAGATAAAACTATTGCGAATCAGTTGGAAATTGAAAGACTCAAGAAATACAGCTTTCATCGTACTCAGAAACCAGTCAAAAAACTTTCCAGTTGCGGCTTAGAAGAAAATACAAACTTCACACAAAACAATTCAACTACTGTTTCTAATGTAGTCATCTAAGGCAAAATTACTCAAGAAATATTTTATCTGGTTTTAAGTATTTTGGACGAAATGAAAGGCAATTTGAAATCATGAAAAAGGTTATTTTTCGCATAAGTGATAAAAATTTTCATAATTTATCTGCATCTAAAACTATTTTTTAATAATTCGTTTCAATTGATTTGTTTATAAAGCATTCACTCTTTTGTTTAAAAACGCATAAAAAGCTGTTCAATAAGAAGAACGTGAAATTTTAAATAGCTTAAAATAGGAGAGCTGATATTAAAATTAAAAATCTAGAGAACAAAAGGTGAATAAGGAATGAAACAAACGGTAATTTAATTGTAACAGTTGTAATTTTAAAAAAAAATTTCTTACAAAACGTTTGGAATTTAGCTACGAAATTTACTGTATTAAACTCAATTATGTAATGCCGTAGTAATAAAAATGTCGCTGGACTGTAATAACAATTTGTATTACTTTTTTTAGTAGAATATGATTTCGTGATCAATCTTTTAGCACGTACATCTTTATCCATTTTATTTTGGATGTATATATATATATTATTTCCATTAAACATCATTCATTACTTTTATGTCGTTAATACGTAATAGATAATTTTTCGTATAAGGAATGAAACAAACGGTAAATTTATTGTGAAAGCTGTAAATTATTTTTTACAAAATGTTTGGAATTTAGTTACGAAAATTGCTTTACAAAGTTCAATAGCGTAATGCTATAATAATACAAATGTCGTAAGACTGTATAATCACATTTTTCTTTCTTTTTTCAGTAAAGGAATATGGTTTCGTGATCATTCCTTTAACTCATATTTCTTTATCTATTTTATTTTGGAAATATATATATGTACTTAATTTTTCATTAAACATTATTCATTGCTTTTACATTATTGATTCGTTATAGATAATTTTTCATGTAATTATATAATGACAAATTTAAAATATTTTGCAGAAAATGTAAGATACTTTGAGTTTAGTCTTATTTACTATACATTATTTTTGTAACTATATAAAATAAAATTGATTATAAAAGTTTGATTTTATTTCTCCCATAAGCTTACTTAATTCTGATATGGTTTCAGATTGAAAGGTAGTCGGAAACGATAACAGGATTGCAAAAAGCTTACACATCAAAAACATTGACTGGCTATTATCATACAAAAGCAACCTCAAAAGTAGTCTCCTTTTTTTCAAATAAAAAATTGGTTTATTTTCTAATATAATTTATTATTTTTAAAACCTGAATAATTTTTGCTTTTCTAAATAATGGTCACTTCCATAAATGTGTTTTCGTGGACATTATGTCTGTTTTGGAATACCTATATCATACCAACTCTCCATTACGTCCTTGAACCTCCTCTTTCAGTTCATAACCTGTTAAACCGTCACTCGAGCAGTACTTTTATTGTTATGCACTATCATTACGCACCTCTGCATGCCCATTTCTCCTGCTTTTACGCGAGATTTTTTCCAAATATTTAAAATTGTATTAAATTTTATACTTTTAGATTCTATTTTTGGTTTAATATATTCAATTTTTAATGATTTTTATTATTTTTAATACATAAATATCTATGATCATACCTGATATTCTTGCGATAAAATAAAGTCCCGCAAACTGAACAAATTAAGCTAACCTTAGTTATTTCGATACCATTTCAAATATTGTAGGAAGTGAGAATTTCTAGGTTGGTATCTGTTCACATCCATTTTTTATTCCGTGCAATGACTACCTTCTGTTCTCTATGTTGTTGAAATATTTAGCCTTTTAACTTAGTCCTTAAAGTTGGATGTAATAATGAATGAAATTAATATCTAAATTTGAAGGAAAACTCAATCCTTCATCTGACCTTTAATATAATATTTAAAATTTTAAATTGGTTAAAAAATTTATTCTCTATAAGCTACCATTTTAATATTAAAAATGCCCATCACAAATTTAAAATTAGATTATAATTTAAATATTGCAATTTCAGATTTTTTGAAAAAACCATGGCACCGCAGGATTCAACGAAATTTTTGCTTTCGAAAACTTAAGAGAAGACGTAAACCTCAGGCCGATGGCAGCTTACTTTTGCAGTGACGTGATTTTATCTAAAATTCAAAATATTTAAATTCCTTTTACTTCAATTGCATTCCAATTACCAGAAAGAACCACCCCAAAGATCACAATTCAAGACGAATGGGAAAAAGGACGCTAACTGCCCCAGGCGCCCAGATATATTTCGATGATGATGAATTTAAATATTGCATTCTAGAGTGTATAAATTATCTTTAATTAACAACAAAATATCTTTCCTAACACTTTTTACGATTCAAACAATTGCTTCAGGTCTTTATCAGGAATTAGGCATCTTTTCTCTATGTATTCTCATTCAAATAGTCCAGTGTTTATCAAAGTGTGGTACGCGAACCCCCAGGGGCACAGGAACAGTTAAGCGGGGGTGCACGTTCCTATGCAAAGTATCTTGCAACTAACGAAAATTTAAAAAACATTTATTTAAAAACACCGCTAGCCATGAAAATTTACGATTACGTATTTTTCTATTGGCTATTCTTGACAGAGTTGACACTTAATAATTAGTGGTGCTAACATTCAGTTATGATTTTTAATTAATGTGCACTTTTTTATAGTAAAAAATACTTTCCTTTTTTTAGTGGTACACAGCGTTACGAAAATTTAGAAAAAGTACACAAAAGTCACAAGTTAGGGAAACACTGAAATAGTCCATCATTTTCTCTAGTGTGTGTAAGAAAATACTGCAAAGGTCGTCCTTGTTTTGGGTGATCAACTCAACATTACATTTTATTTTCATGAGCAAAAGCTATAAGACTTAGAAACTTGAAATTACGAAGTTGTATGGGAAAATAAATAGTAAAAAGATGGAATAAAAAAACCAACATTCGATAATTTTAATGAGTAAAAAATAATACATTAAAACATCAACTTAGCTACCAGTAGATTAAATTTTTACAGAAAACGTAGAAAGTTGGCAGCCCTGCATGCAATATAAAAAGGAGAGAAAAAAACAAGTTGAGATATACTGCCCGCTGAAATACGATTACATAGTTAGGCTAAAAGGGGCTATGTTCAATGGTAGCGCTAGTTTTTTTTACCCCGAAATGTATGTATAGTAGTAATTGTAAGAGCTTTTTCATGAATTTTCCCCCCATGCTTTTTCGTATTGATTTAATTTAAATTATATTTTGCTTAGACTAATAAGACGATAATTTCGATGGTGTGTAGAAAAGCGCACAAAGAATATGATGGAATAAAAAATTTAATAACTAGTTCAAGACTTATTAACTGTTAAACTTGTAGTAAAAACATTCCATGTAGACAACCCTGCATTCTGCAGGAATACAATGCAGACTTGAAATTCGACGTACTGAAAAGACCATTTTCATTTAAGAACAAACCCCCCTTTTTTTTTAACATTAATATTTTTAAAAGTTATCGGAAGTGTTTTTATATGCTTTTTTAGCATTTTTTTAAAATTTTCTTGCATTAATTTCTAACTGCTTATCCATAGTTCTTAAAAAAATAACCTTTTTCGAGATCTTCATTTCATAACCTCGCTCTTGATTGGTTTTAAAAGTAAGGAAAAAAATGAACATATATATAAAAATGAAAATATATTTAAAAAATATGGAATTGTCGTCGTGGTAAAAATAGGCTATAGAATCTAAGTGATTTAACTGATTTCTAACTATATACCAAATTATCTTGTGAATTAAAGAAAATATATCAAAAATTTATAACAGAATATATAACAGAACAATTAAAAATTTTAACATTTTTAACAGCCTCATGAAACATTTGTCACCATTTTTTAACATTTTCGGTCTGCCATCTTCGTCTCTTCGCCTAATGCGATTAAATCGTAAATTCGTCGAAACAATTGTGTTTTATCGAAAGTATTGGCGAATGGATTTTTTTTACCAAAAGAAAAATATATATTCCCATTGATCTAGGGAAAAAAATGTATTTAAAAAAAAAAAAAAAAAAAACAAATATTTTTTTTTTCAATTCTTATATAAGATAAAAGTTTTACAGTAAGACAATAAAATCTTTATTATTTGTACTAATCTGATAAAATTCTAATCAGAACATTTTAAAGTTCTGATTAGAGACTTTTTACTAAAAGTTTGTGTCAGTCAAAGTCCTTAGAAAAAAAAAAACAAGAGTGAGTGAAAATGCATATTTTTGTAAAAACCCTGACTGGAAAAACAATAACTCTTGAAGTAGAGTCGTCTGACACCATCAATATTGTGAAACAAAAAATTCAAGATGAAGAAGGAATTCCTCCAGATCAACAAAGGCTGATATTTGCGGGTAAGCAGTTGGATGACAATCGCACTCTATCAGATTATGACATTCAAAAAGAATCAACGCCTCACATGGTGCTNTCAGGGAAATGAGCAATGGGTGAAAGCCCTTATATAGCAAGACGGAAAAGAGAAAAACCTGGTACGTAAAACATTTCATTCCAGCATTTTTTTCGAAAAAAATGAAATATCTGTAACTATCAAGATTTCTTTTATAATTCTGGCATATATATAGAACTGTTTCTTTTCCATAATAAAGTAGATATTGTTGAAAAATTTAAAAAAAGAATAAGTAAACTCCTCCCCAAAACTAGCTATAACTGAAATGGTTTTACTACCAGCCTTTCCTCTTTTCCGTCTCGCTTTCACCCCTGCTGCTTATTCATAGTTCTTGAAGTAATAACCCCTTTCGAGATCTTCATTTCATAACCTCGCTCTTGATTGGTTTTTAAAAGTAAGGAAAAAATGAACAAATATATCTTTAAAAAAATGGAATCGCCGTCGTGGTAAAAATTGCCTATAGAGTCTGAGTGATTTAACTGATTGCTATCTATATACCAAATTATCTTGTGAATTAAAGAAAATGTATCAAGTTAAAACTTATCAACTTCATTTAAAAAATAGCACTACAATTAAAAATTTCAACGTTTTTAACAACCGCATGAAACATTTGTCATCATTTCGTAACATTCTCGGTTTTTCCGTCTTCGTCTCTTCGCTTAATGCGATTAAATCGTAAATTCATCGAAAAAAATTGTGTTTTGGCGAAGGCATTGGCGAATGATTTTTTTTTATCAGAAAGAAAAATATATATTCCCCTTGATCTAGGTAAGAAAAAAAATTTTTTTTAAAGCAAATCCTGTATTTTTTATTCGATTACAATGGTAGCAAGATGCATATTATCTTCCTACTATTTTTGCAGAAAATATTTCTTCTCGTGACAATTACCTGGTAATAACATATGCAATAACGTGACAGTAACTTATCAAAAATTAACCCCAACCTATTCTTATTTCTTTTCCTCAAAAACGATAAAACATCTTCATTTTTCATCTTCTCTCCCATTCATTTACTCTTCCCCAATTGCAAAAGAACAATTGATTTGAATTTGCATTTTAATAGAATAATTAAATTTATACCAAATTTTGATTTTGATTTTAAGTTTTTTACGAAAAAAATAATCAAATTTTTTTTTTGAAATTTGTCTTAATTTTAAAATTTGGCTAATGTTTTTGATATTTGGCTAATCTACTGACTAATGAATTGAAGTCGTTAGTGCCGACTTTGTATTTATACAAGTATTAGATCTCAACTAAAGCATGTGGGGGGAGATTTCAAATCAGAAATTAGCCTTGTTCAGAAAACTGCAGTTTTTTTTTTATTTATTTCAAACTGATATTTTTGTTTTAGTTTATTTTTAAATAGACGACTTTTTAAAAATTTGATTTCTCAAGAACTATTCGATCGTATTCGCTCAAATTTTGTACTTTGCCGTGTAAATTTGCATAATTTAAAGTTGTTTAAAAAAGACTGTGCAACTTACTATTCAAAATTTTTTCGATTATTATTAAATAAAGCAATAAAAAGTGATAAACACTTACCAAAATTTATTTTTTGCATGGAATGCTTTGGGTAAAAGAATTTTATAATTGTGTCCAAAAAATTTTTCAGTTCGCACAAAATTTCTCGAGATTTGGCGAAAATCTCAAAAAGTATAATTAATATTTAAGGGTCGCTCTCCTACCAAACTATGGGGACCATATTTTTTGGATTGCAGCAGCCCTCTATATTTTGGGGATCAGAAATCGACACCCGTTGGAAAAAAGTTATGTTTATTCAGAGAAAGTACTTTTTTTTATCTGATTTCGTAACTTAAAATATCGCCTTCACTAATATTTCACATGTTTGAAGTCACCCCATCGAACCATTATAACTGAGTCTTAGAACGTGAAGATCCGATCATTAAATCAAAAGTTATTCAGGGTGATCNCCCTTTTTTTTTTTTTTTTTTTTTTAGTGCACTGTATAATTTTACAAAGAAAGTATCAGTTTATAAACATGCATACACACCTGTCTTTTTCTTTGAAAATAACACTTCAGATAAAAGACATGACCTCCTCGTATCGCATCATAAACTAACATGTATTATCGTCTTCTTCCTACCACTCCTTACGTAGCAGAGAAGTAGGGACATGTAGTATTCACTGAAGTGAGTTTTAAACTTGTTGCTTTGCAGAAATGCAAAGAGACGCAGTGAAGGGTCAATAAGTAAATTACTTCTGATTTATTATTTATTATTGTGTCGCTCATTCTGTACTCCTAGGTTTAAATACTTTTCTTTCGAGTACAGTTGATTGTTTAAATCTAGATTCCTTTTGTTTCTTTGCGATTAACATACTAACAAATTGTACTGACGTAAAATTATAATAATTATATGTTTTATAAATAGAATTATACTTTCTTATCGATTTCTAAGGGGAAAAGTGATGAACCACGGAAATTGGTGAGCGAAACGAACATGAGGTGGAGGCTTTTAGTGATTAAAAATTTCAAGTCATTTTTTTTTCAAATTAAAAAATTTTAAATAAATTTTTTAAATCAACTAGTAGAAAGTGTTTGAAGTAATATAGGTATAATAAAAATAGGAAAAAATCAAAAAAGTAGTCATCATATGTTAAATTTTAAAAAAATCTCCTTTTTGAAAAAAAAATCTGAACACAAGCATTTTGAGGCTAGAGAGAATAATCCTCGTCCCGTTCAAAAAAGTTTAACTACAAAAACACAACTTCTTTTGTAAAGAAGTAATAAAAGTGAAATAAAGTTCTAGCGAACAGAAAAAAATATGTATGTAGAAAATGCGTAAAAATGAAAAAATTAAGCTTTCGATTTTAAATATAAAGTTGGTTCACTTTTTAAATCTAATCATAACCGCCAAATTTTACTGTCAATGGAAAGTTCTTAAAAGTCGTAGTAAATAATGATTAAAGTTGGAAGAATAATTTTTAAAATTAAGATACTTCCTCTTTCGCCAATACTTAAAAGAATAATTACCAAACTAAAAGATCTTTGATTTGTTTCATTCACATTAATAAAACTAAGCAAAAATTTAAAATATAATTATAAAAAAGAAATGTACGCATTCTAGAGAATTTTATTCTTTTCTTGGGTAGATGGCGCCATTGAGCGAGTTTTATAGAAAATCTCATATTTTTAGAATCTTTTACTTCCTATACAGATTGATTCAGAATGTCAGATCTAAGATAATAACGCTTTCGGAAATAAAAATAAAATATTTTTTCCGAATTCGAGTAAATTATCAGATCCGTTTTAAATTTGAAACAAAATTTATCCCTTGGAACATGTAATTATCAACAGTTAATAGAGGAGACGTTTCCGATTAAGGTTTTGGTTTTCCCTGAACTAGTGAGAACCACTGAATCTCCCTAAGTGTAAAAAAATTTTTCAAAGTAAAGCCTTTTCTTAAAATATAGTGTATAACAATGCTTGAACATTAAAAATATTTTTCGTTAGCTACATTTTCCATTCCCCTCCCCCCCCTTTTTTCTTTTCTTTTTTTTCTTCTTTTTTTTACGTTCGGGCTACAATCTTCGACTAAGTAAGTTTATGAGTGTAACAATCGCTACTCTAACATGCTTTTGGACACTTCTTCATTCTCCTGATATCACTAATGGTGGAAGCCTATCTGTATTTTTATTTTTTATTGTAACAAACAGAATTCGAAGATTTCTGTGCTTAGAAATCTTAGGGAAGAAAATGTGCTTAAAAACTAATTTTAAAATTAAACTATAGAAAAATACTGAAATAAAACTGCATTTTGAGGATTGGATATCCAAATTGCAGTACTTCTATGTTTATAAATTAACCTATAAATGAAAGAAAGAGTTTATCCTTTAAAATCATTCTTATCCGTGAAATTAATAAGCATCCATATTTTTTAAGAGTTTTGAGATAGAAAACTCATAGATAATCATCTTTTTTAATTTGATATTTTNCGTCAAATAAATTCGTAATATATAAATTCGTGAAAAAAAGCGCTCTCGACAAAATACTAAAATTGAAATCTATCGTCAAAGACTACTCACTTCTGCCTAGCTTAATAGTAAGAGATTGCCGCAGATGATAATGCTCTCTCTGGTTATTTCAGTTTCCATTTTTAAAAGCGCTATATGTTGAGCCACCTCAGCTAGATTTGGCATGTGAAATTTTTAGCGGCAACCATTGGTGGATTTCCTAGCGTTGCCATTCGGGGAGTTGTAATGAGGTTTTTTTTTGTCGCCGTGTAAGAGAAATATATATATATATAACAATGCTTAAACTTTAAAAATCATTTTCATTAGCTGCATTTCTCATCCCTCCCCCACCCCCCTTTTTTACGTTCGGGCTGCAAACCTTCGAATAAGTAAGTTTATGAGTGTAACAATTGCTACTCTAACACGCTTTTGTAAGCTTCTTCACTCTGATATCACTAATGGTGGAAGCCTATCCGTATTTTTTTTATTATAACAAACAGAATTCGAAGATTTCTGTGCTCAGAAATCTAAGAGAAGAAAATGTGCATAAAAACTAATTTTAAAAGTAAACTAATAGAAAAATATTGAAATAACACTCCATTTTGAGGATTGGATATCCAAATTGTAATACTTCTATGTTTATAAGTTAACCTATAAATGAAAGAGTTTTTCCTTTAAAATAGTTTTTTTCCGTGAAATTACATCCAAATTTTTTAAGAGTTTTGAGATAGAAAACTCATAGATAATCATCTTTTTTAATTTGATATTTTTCCTTTTTTTAAAAAAATTATGTGTCTTAATCTTAAAATATACTTCCAAGCTTCCTTATTAGTAATTTAGTAACATTTCCCCCCCATAATAGTGCTTTTACTTTTAAATTTCACAGGATACCATTTTTTCTCCATAATAGTGCTTCTACTTTTAAATTTTACAGGATACCATTTCCCCCCATAATAGTGGTTCTACTTTTAAATTTTACATGATGCCATCTCCCCCATAATAGTGATTCTACTTTTAAATTTTACAGGATACCCTTTTACAAACCAAGATTAAGTAAAATTATTAAAAGGGCAGAGCAATTGAAATTTTACTTATGAAATTCCAGATAACTCGTACCCATTGTTTAAACATTTTGAATTTAATGCTAAAAATATATAGAAAAAAAAAACTATGTGTACATTTTAAATATTCACAAAGTAAAATAATTTTTTCTGCGAAGCTGCCAACAGTCACTTTTTTTCAACATTTTGAATTTAACGCGAATAAAATATAGAAAAAAACTATTAGTGTGAATTTTAAATATTAACAAAGAAAACTAATTTATTTCTGCGAAGTCCCTTTTTTACAAAAAAAAAATTCTTAGTTAAAAAAAATAGCTATGTGTTTGGAAATGATTTTAATTTTCACGATATATAAAGTAATAAAACGTTTAAATAATCTGGTATTTATGCATATATGTTTAGAAATGATGGTAAATATAAATCGATTTCTGCCGAATTCACGTAATTTAGTTACGCAACTTCCGCAGAAAAATATCTTTTGGGAGAGCGCAAAAATTTGCAGCTATATGATTTCCTTATATAAAAAAGTAATATTGTATTAAGTACAGTATTTAGTTGTTTGTAAATATGTTGAATCATTTCAAAGGTAAATAAATGCTGCCATTGCTTTTCTATAAAAAAAAAATAAAAAAAATATTAGGTACTATGTATACATGATAATGTCATTATAGCTTTCACTAAGTCTTTGAAAATATGTCCATTTCAATGATCTTGGTCATTATTTATAAAGATTACAAATAAATCATATCACAATTTTTTCTTCTAAACATGATCAATGAAGAAAAATTAGAAGAAATCTAAATACAAAACATCCGAAGTGCTGTCTCATTTAATGCACGTGACAGCAAAAAAAAACAACATGCAAAGTACTATTTACAAATTATTATGTTATTATAGCTTTCACCAAGTCTTTGGAAATTTGTCCATTTTAATTGTCTTAGGCATTATTTATAAAGATTACAAATAAATCCTATCATAGTTTTTTCTTCGAAAAATGATCAATGAAGAAAAATTAGAAGAAATCTAAGAAAAGAAAAATAAGAGAATTGTTATGGTTAAAAACAAAATCTTGGAGCTTCTGCAATCCTTCTACGGAACCCTTGTGCTCCACTGACCTTTGGGGACAGCTGGTTTATACCATCTTCACTCATTATTCGAACTGTTGTCATATTTTGGAAAAATAATGCTCAATCACATTATTATAATCCCCTGCGTATGATAATATTGTTCTATCTTATCACCGAATCTTTTGAATCNTTTTTTTTTTTTTTTTTTTTTTTTTTTGACACCATATTTTGTATCGAATCACACCAAAACTACAAAAGTTATTTTACTCAGCTTAACCTTTGCAAACACATCTGCGCAATACAACTCATTTATACGTTACTATTATTTATTTTCTCTAAAATCCGATAACAAGTAATCTAAATAAAATTATTTTTTTTATTCTTACCAATATCAAATGTTTTTATTTCACACGATTCCTAGATTTGTTTTTTAGATCAAGGTTTAAAGTATTTCTATTCCAATGAACCCTTTTCTTAATAGCAAATTTCAATTGAAAATTTTAGTCAGGCAGAAAATTTGAAGGTCCGACCTTATCACCTCCTACATCAAAAAGCCTCCACACGGTTTTCATAAGTAGTCAAAGCAGACTCTTTAAAAAGAGAACCAGTCGTGCACATGACCCTAATTCATATCTGCCAACTTTTACTCATTTGGCGTAAAATTTTATTTTTATATTTAAAGTGGTATTAAATATATACTATTTTTCCTTTTATAAACTTAATTTTTAAATGATTTTTGATCATCACTATTCTTAAAAAAATTTGGCATAGATATTAATATGTGTTACTATTTGCGTATTTCTTTTTTTGCTTAAAATTGAAATTTTAATTCCACTGGAAAAATCATAATGGAAGGGATTAAAAGTTGTGCAAATTCTATTTTAAAAGTATTTGCTAGAAAGTTATCATATACGTTTGAGAATTGAATCTGTAGTGGTTGACAAGTAAATAAGACAAGCCACATTCATATTCATAAATTAAACACATCTTTAGACATATATTTGCTACCACTTTCTTATTTTTACTAGATTTTGAATTTAATAGCTCTTTCGTAATCTGGTTTACCTGCATAGTGGTCTCATCGAACTACCTGTAAGAAACCGTGTGGAGGCTTTCACTTAACCGGTTAACGCCCAGCGTCGTATATTTTGGACAGTTCCTTTTTTCAAAGACATTCATTGTGGTGGGAAACTTTTCTCAGAATTTTCATTTATCTGGGTGAATTGAAAGATTCTCAGATACCACAGTGATTTAGTTATTTCTGACTAGATCTAGAATTAAAAGGAGCCAGTACTTATTGATCTATCAAAGACTTTTTGAATGCTCCAACAGTAGAAAAACCAATTAATTTCAATAATATATTATACCACCTTTTCCATAAAATCACTTCTTGTATCATTTCAATGAAAACCACTTCTTGTATCATTTCGATATATAAAGTCGGGACAAAACGGGTTAAATAAGTCGTTGCTTTCGACCACATGTTTTAAGGGAAGCTATATTCTTTACCTTTTTGTTGTTTAAAGCAACGGTTCCCAAATAGTTTCCCGCGGAACATTAGAATTCCGTGGGAAAGGTAAACGGATTTCGAAAGTTAGACTCTTTTGAATTTTTTTGGAAAAAAAAAACATATTTGAAATTTATAATTATATTAAGAACCAATCAAAACCAATGCATATCCGGAGAAAATTACTTGATAGCGGTCAATTTTGACAATCATGAGTTTTCGCGAACAGTAGCATCATGACAAAGTGATGCAAAATATATTTTATCTTTATTCGAATGAGATAAACTACAAAAAACGAATTTTACTTCAATAACAATTTATTTCAGCCCTTCAATAATTTTTTCAGCCCTTTTGGCTGGTTTTAAACCAGCCAAAAGGGCTGAAAAAAATTTTGATTAGAAATATTGAAATTATTTTAACAATATTAATTGAAAAACTTATTGGAAGAATCAGGTAAGTGGCATTTTCAAAACGGAAAATTTATTAAAAGAATTATATTTATTTATTATAGCTCTTCGCTTTATTTTCTTTACCACTGTCTAGTTTGAAATGAAAATCATTAAAACATACCAGAAACTAATATGGATTAGACATGATAAAATTAAAGCGAAGACGAAAACAGTTCTTTTTTCATATGTATGTATGTAATTAGACATGCCCATATTATTACAACCACTTTATGTTATTTTCTATGATTCTCTAATTACCCTGAAAATTTCCTTTTCCGGGTTCTTCCAATCAAGCTCTTTAATTACGTCGGAATATGCCTTTCAGTTTAAAGCACGATTTCGTAAGTGTTTCTCTGTACTAATTTATTGATTCTTTATCCTTTTTTTATTCACCTCGTGCGAAGAACAGGTATTTAGCTAGTAGTCTATAATATCGTTATTATTTCATAACTATTCACTTAATTAATAACTTTATTTTAATTACTCTTATGGCTTTAATGTATCTTGTTTCACAAATCCTTATCACTACATATTATTTTGAATATTAGCTTATAAAAATTTAGAAAAATAATTTAAAATAATTCATTGAAACCATTTTCAATGAATTATTTTAAATTATTTTTCGGATACAGGTTTACGGGACGCGTCATTTTGACGCATTTCGAATTTTATAAGGAAAATTACAATTTGCATTTTTATTTTATCTCTTGTAATGACTTTTGTCCATTGATCGAGGTAAATATATATTGAAGTCTATTTTCTTCAAAAGCGTTGAAATATTGAAATTCTCTTTGTGGTATACCTGTCTCTACGGATATGCGTCAATTTGACGCGATCGTAATTTGGACAAAATTTTGAGTAAACATGGAAACATCACATCAATAATAAATAGGAATGTACCGACAATACTTCGATCCGTTATCCGATATCGTTTTCTCAAATGAAACAAACGATAAACAACTGCTGCCGATGAGCTATAATAGAAAAAACAAACGCAGAATGTCAATTGATGTCAGATTTTGAAGGTTTCAGTTGCTTAGTTCGAGAATTGAAAATTAAAAAATACTAGAATATTTCATAAATATATATCTCATATTTTCATTTTTTTTCTTATAGTACATAATTACATCGCTTTCTAAGTGCAGAGATGCCAACTGCTCTGGACACGCCAAAATAATTTTAAAAAAACGGTGAATAGCTGCTATGCAAATTTCGCAAATTTGAAGTTGTGATTTATATAAGCCTACGAATTATTTAGAAATAGTGGTGGATAAAAGTCTACTAAATTGAATTTATTAAACCAAGAATCACAATTGATAAACTACCACTTTAAAATATATATTTGCTGTCCGGAGCAAGTTGGTATCTCTGCAAGTTCTGTTATATGTATTCATTCATGTGTCAAATTGGCGCATGTTCGTAGAGATATAGATATATAAGAAACGTCCGTAAACCTAGTATTAATATTCGGTAATATCGTTATTGTTCAAGGCTCCTGAGGACCTTGAAAAATTTTAGCAGTGGTATTAAGTTCAGATTAATGCTAGAAGATATTCCTTATTTTAATATACCACTTCGTTTTCAAGCGGTTTGCCGGAATTTTCTTGCATATATACTTTCTTTGGAAAATAATTTTTAGTTGTAGTTACACAGAAATTAAATTGTCGACAGTTGTTTAATTTTCGTTACCACTTTCTAAAATTTACGAGACCTGCGGGAATCCTGTTGTTTCATAATAATTCGTTTGTTTAATAGTTTATAAGAATTTGAAAAATTACTTAAAATACTTCAAAGACGCCACTTTTAATATTTTATAATATTTTTATTATTTCATAATAATTCACTTATTTAATAATTTTATAAACATCCAGAAAATTACTTAAATAGCTCAATGACGCCATTTTTAATATTCTATGACATCGTTATTATTTCAAGCAATTCACTTACTTAATAACTTTAATTTCCTTTTTCGTATGTCTTAAATGCATCTTTTTTAAATCACGATATAATTTGAATATTAATTTATTAAAATTTAGAAGAGTAATTTAAAATAATTCAACGATGCCATATTTAATATTCTATACTATCGTTATTATTTTGTAACAATTAACTGATTTCATAACTTTATTTTCCTCTCTTATGTTTTAAAAGTATCTTGCTTAACAAATGTTTATCAACGATATAGTATTTGGAATATTATTTTGAACTTAGAAAAATTATTTAAAATGGTTTAAAGACATCATTTTTAATCGATAATATCGTTATTATTTCATAACAGTTCACTTGTTTAATAATTTCATTTTCGTTTCTCTAAAGTCTTAAATATATCTTGTTTAACAAATTTTTATCGCGATAAACTATTTTAAATACTAGTTTATAAAAATTTAGAAAAGTAACTTATAATAATTTAATAAACCCATTTTTACTATTTAATAATATCATTATTATTTGCCAAAAATTCGCTTATTTAATCATCATCATCATCAATGGCTCGACAGCCCAGGGTTGGCCTTGGCCTTCTCAAGAGGTTTTTTCCTGGCTAACCTCTTTTCTACTAGTGTTTTCCAGTTTTAATTTTTAAGACCAAAAGGTCTTTCCTTAGGCCATCTATCCATCTCAAATTCGGCTTGCCTCTTTTTCGTGTGCCAACTGGTCTGGCTTTAAAAACTCTTTTTGTGTTATGGTCATCGTCCATTCTGATAACGTGGTCTGACCATTTTATTCTTCGTCGTTTAATAAAGTTAATAATGTCAGGTTCATTATATGAGTGATAAAGCTCGAGATTTTATCTTCTAGGCCACGCACCATTTATTTGAATCCCTCCAAAAATACTTCTCAAGACCTGTCTCTCAAAGACACCCAACACAGCTCCATCCGTACAAGATATGATCCAGGTTTCACAAGCATATGTTAAAATTGATCTTATCAGAGATTTGTACAGTAAAACTTTTGTTTTTCCACGAATTACATTAGATTTTATTTTTTTTTCGATTTCCATTAAAACAGTTACTGGCTTATAGTAATTCTTCTTTGTATTTCCATTGTGGTATTGTTCCTGTTGTTGATTACAGAACCCAAGTAAACGAAATTGTCAACAACCTCAAATTTATATTCTTTAATTTCTAAATGGGTGTTATTTTTATTTTTTTATTTTTTGTCGTATGCCTGTTTAGGCAGTGGGGGGAGCGATTGTTCCTAATTTCAGTGGCGCCATCTATGGCCAGGAATTCGACTNACCACAAACCAGTTTATAGTGCGGGTCACATTCACAGATGCACACAAAGGAGAAAGGACATAGAACACACAGAGAGAGAAAGAAACATCCATGTCTTGCCCGGGATTCGAACCCAGGGCCTTTCTGATGCAAGGGCAGTTCCCTGCCCCCTTCACAGGCCGGATGGTAATGGGTGTTATTGAAGCTTTTTATAGTACAGGGCAAATATTTAGTTTTGCTCTCGTTTATACTCAGGTCCATCTTGAGAGCCGCTTTCTCTTAAGAAATAAAAGCCTGTCTTAGTGCTATAGGTGTTCCAGCAAATAATGTCTATGTCATCAGCAAAAGCCAATAGTTGTACATATTTATTAAAAATATTTTCCCTAGTGTTAATGTTGGAATCTATTATTACTTTTTCTAATACTAAATTCCTGTCGCACACCATTATTTATTACCATTGAGCTTGATAGATTATTCTGTATTTTGACCCTAGTTTTGGTTTCATTTAGTGTCAGGCTTATCAGCCTAGATAACTTTTTAGGCACTTTAAACTCTCTCAAGGCTGCAATGAGGGCTTTTCTATTAATGCTATCGTATGCAGCTTTGAAATCAATGAAAAAATGGTGTGTATCTATTCCAAATTCTTTAGTCTTCTCCAGAATCTGCCGAATGTTAAATGTTTGCTCAGAGGTGGATCTTCCTATCCTAAATCCAACTTGGTAGTCTCAAACCAGTTTTTCCACAAATGTAGAGAGTCTGCTGTATAAAATATTTGAAAATACTTTATAGCTTGTACAAAGCAAGCTAATACCTCTATAGTTAGAGCATTCAAGTAAATCGCCTTTCTTGTGTATTACGCAGATCACACTAATTTTCCATTCTTCAGGGATTATTTCCTGATCCCATATTGCTTTTATTAAGTTATGTATGTACTTAGTCATTTAAATTCCACCATTTTTCAGCAATTCGGATGGAATAGCATCATGACCACGTGCTTTATTGTCTTTAAGTTTGTTAATACCTTCAGCTACTTCTTCCAACGGTACAGTCACATCTTGGCTGGCAGTTTGTATGTTTTCTGTACGTATCTCATATCCATCGTTGTCTGTGTTCAGTAGACAATCGAAATGTTCATTCCATCTCGTCAACACCTCTGTTCTATCACTCAAAATTACACCTTCTTTATTACGACATGAGGTAGTTCTTGGCTTGAATTCCTTGCGAACGAGGTTGATTTCTCGAAAGAAAGCTCTGCTTTTATTAGTATCTCTCAAATGTTCAACATTTTTGAAAAGATCCTCGAAAAATTTCCACTTTTGTGTTTTGTGAATTCCTTTTTCTTCTCTTCTTGCATCCTTGTATGCAAACACTGAATTTCTTGAATGTCTCTTGCTCCGCATTTTGCCATATGCCTCATTTTTCCTTTTTGTAGCCATGAAACATTCATTATCAAACCATTCCTTCCTTTCTTGCTTTCTTAACCTTTGCCACAACTTAGTTTACCTACTTCAATGATTGTTTTCTTTAATGCATTCCATTTATCATCTATTCTCTCTTCATCAATAATATCATCATTAATTTCTTTAAATTTATGTTCTAGTTCTTTCTGAAATTTTATTTTAATCATCTCATTCTCAAGCCGGCCACAATCATATTTTTCCTGACATTCACTGCGAGTCTTGCGGGAGTAAGAAAGTCTTGCTCTAGCCCTTACCAAGACCAGAAAATGGTCAGAATCCGGATTAGCACCACAATAAGCTCTAACATCCAGTTTGTCTGACTTGTGTCTTGAATCTCTTAAGTAATAGTCTATTTGATTTTTAGTGTCTCCATCAGGAGAACTCCAAGTTATTTTATGATTTTTTTTAATGTTGAAACATTGTGCTTGGTATTATCATATTATTGCCTGCTGCAAAATCAATAAGTCGCCTTCCATTGTCATTTGATACGTCATGAAGGCTATACTTTCCGATGATTGGTCTAAATTCTTTTTCCTTACCAATTTTTGCATTTGCATCACCCAGTATAATTTTGACATCGTTTTTCGGGCAAGATGCATACAGTGCCTGTAGTTCTTCGTAGAAGAGCTCCTTTTACAAACTATCTTTGTCCTCTGTTGGAGCATGAAAGTTTATAAAACTATAATTAAAGAAGATTCCTTATATTCTAATTTTACACAGCCTAGGTGACTTTGTTACAAAGTCAAAAGAATATCAAAAGTTATTTAATTTTCATTACCACTTTCTAAAATTTACGAGACCCACGGTTAATAGTTTATAAAAATTTGGAAAAATACTCAAGATATATATATATATATATATATATATATAATGGCTCAATGACGCCATTTTTAATATTCTATAACATCGTTATTATTTCAAGCAATTCACTTATTTAATAGCTTATTTATAACTCACTTATTTTCCCTTCCCTTATGTCTTAATTGCATCTTTTTTAAAAAATCTTATCACGATATAATTCGAATATTTATTAAAATTTAAGAGAGTAACTTAAAATAGTTCAACGATGCTGTATTTAATATTCTATACTATCCTTATAATTTCGTAACAATTAACTGCTTTAATAACTTTATTTTCCTCTCTTATGTCTTAAATGTATCTTGCTTAACAAATGTTTATCAACGATATAGTAAGTTGAATATTAATTTAAATTTAGAAAAATTATTTAAAATGATTTAAAGACACCATTTTTACTCTATAATATCATCATTATTTCATAACACTTCACTTATTTAATAATTTTATTTTCATTTCTCTAAAGTCTTAAATATATCTTGGTGAACAAATCTTTATCACGATAAATTTTTTTTAAATACTAGTTTATAAAAATTTAGAAATATAACTTATAATAATTTATTGAAACCATTTTTACTATTATCTTATAATAATTTTATGAAACCATTTTTACTATTATCTTATAATAATTTTATGAAACCATTTTTACAGATTTACTATTACTATTATTATATTTTTGCTATTTATAATATTCTATAATATCGTTATTATTTCATAATAATTCACTTATTTAATAACTTTATTTTTATTTATCTTTCCTTAGTGAAGAATAAAACAATTAAGAACTATGTATTATTGTTTTTATTTTTAAACTAAGATCGCTTGAACTTTAAAAAAAATGTATAAGAGTTTTTGACAGTGATGGAATTGCAAGATAAATCGAATATCACATTTTAAGCAAAAGGAGACTAAACTCTTCAAGGAACAATCTTTTTCTTTTACATTTTGATCACATTAAAGGTGTGATTTACGCAACTGATTATGAGAGGTGAATTTAATTTGGCATATTTCCTATAGATGACGCTAAACTTGACTCGCAGTTGATTTACCTCCTTAGCTTGGCGGTCAAGTATTTTTTATATGGAAAATCATCATTACCACATGTGACCCTGGAAGAAAAAAAATTTCTTGATCGGTCAACAAATAGAAAATGTCTGAAAGACCCCTTAGGCAAAGCAGACGAGCAATTTGATGTCTGGTGTTTTTCAACATTGTTTGAGAAGAAAATAGAAGTGGAGAATAACTTCTGAGGCTCTGAATAACTTTCACTGTTAAGAATGGCACCTGCTGCTCAATGGATGAAAGGATTAACTCCAGAAATGGTTCAAAGGGCGGAAGATGAATTGGGCGAAACTCCCCAACTAAGAAAACAATCTTTAAAAGAATTAAAAGAACTAATTAATGGTATGTTTAGTTTTCCTTATTTATTTGTAATGTATATTTACCATAAATTAAATAATTAATACCAAAAATTTTAAAAGTGGTAAGTGTTCCTTTTTTCAATTGCAATATTTATTTATTTATTTGTTTGCTTAGTCTTAAGTCACAAACGATCAATCTTCGCTGTTCGGTAATTTTTAGAGTATATTATAAAATTTATTGTCCTGTTGAAATCAACAATGTGGGAGACAAACATCCATCCATTAAGAATCTGAAATTTTTTTTCTCCAATTTTTTTTAATACTTGAATTGTTTAGCTTTGTTTTATTAGATAAATATCAGACAACGTACGGACACTTGAAAGGAGATATCGCAAAATGAGGTGACTTTTCTTTTTTTAAATGCAACTTTAAACCCTGAATATTTTTCAAAATACACCTGCCTAAATCTATCTTTAATGTGAAAAACATCCTTCATTATAAAAGTAAAAAAAAAAATATTTTTTATGTTACCAAGTCACTACTTTCAGAGCGGTGCCTGAATGACACCTGAATTTTTTTGCCGTAAGAGTCGACTAAAATATTATACTGGTGCGAAGAAAATCTTTTTTTTTATCAAGATACATATGCTTAAAATTTTTAAAATATCTCAAAATATATCGTTTTTATAGTATCTAAATTGATTTTGATTTTTTCGGGGGGAAACAAATAATGAAATTATTAATAATATATAATTTCAAAAATTATATTATTATTATTATTAGATTTATTTTTATCAATTATAATAAAATATTTAAATCAACATCGAACAAATCATAATTTAGGGAAATGTGATTTTCTTTTTCATCTGATTTCTGACTACACTATCCATGACATATTACCCTTTTTCAGCTTTAGCAAAAACTTCTGACTCTATTCTTAATGAGATCTACAAACATCCTCATGCCTGACAACTATTGGGCTGTTTTTAAATTATTTTATAGCGTGGTAGAGGTTTAAAAACCAAAGCTTTCAAAAATTTGGATAATTTTACCAACATTTTAAACGCCTTATCGCGTAAAAAAAATTTTTTTTTCTTTATTTAAACAAAACTAGGTGCCTAGGCCGCGCAGCGTCCCCTACCCCATTCATCTTGAAAATTATATACAGTGAATAAAACATTTTGAATTATGTAACAATGTGGTAACACTATAATAAAGTAACCATGATTAGAAGTATGTACAAACTTGATCGGAGATTTACATTAATTGCCATTGAAAAATGAATACAGACATGATTAGATGGATATACATGAAATACGAGCTTAATGTGTGATATTAACATTAATTGCAGTAGAAATTTGGAATTGAGTATTAAAAATTGATGATAGCATATATACAGAAAATCGGGATTCAAAATCATGAAGATTCTACATAAATTTTGCTAAGCCTTCTAGCATGCCATAATGATTTGTGGTAGCCATAAAAAAATCAAGCCGTTTGCTTGTGAAATAATAAAACAATGAAAAAATTCAATATGACAAATTGGCGTTTTTACATAACACTAGAAATATTGATGGTAGACTTAAATTATAAATAAAGATAAAACATGATTTGATATGTACAATAATTGAGCGTAAAAATTAGATAAGAGGCTTTGCGTATGAACTTTTAAATCATTTATAAGTAGTGGTAATAATATTAAAGCAATTTATAAAGCTTAAAATAATGCATTAAGACGGTGTTTCCCAAAGTGTGGTACGCGCACCCCAAAGTGTACGGGAACAGTTTAGTGAAGGTACGTGTTCTTATACGAAATATCTTGCAACAAAGGAAAATTTCAAAAAGTTTTATTTAAAAAAAAAAATAGCTAGCCATGAGAATTTACGATTACGTATTTTTCTATTGGCAATTTTTTCAGAGTTAGCAGTTAATAATTAGTGGTTCAACAACAAGTTGTCATATATTTCCTTTTTTTATAGTCCTTTTTTAATAAAATTTTTTTATAGTAAAAAATACATTCATCTTTTATTTGTGGTACACAGTGTTACAAAAAATTTAGAAAGGGTACACAAAAGTCGTAAGTTTGGGAAACACTGCATAAGACATAGACTTAGCTACCACATGAAAAAAATTTCCCAAAAAGCGTAGAAACAGTTCGTACCTGTAACAGAGATGACGATCATTCGCAACTTAAGTGCCATTTAAGTTACAGTTTATTATTTTCGGGTGTCAAGTATGCAATTTGCTATTTATATTTCTAAAAATAATCTTCAAAACCGTTCTACTTTGGCTTCAAATTATGGAATCACGTTATGTAGCAATGTTTGCTGTTTAATAATTAGCTTGCCTCAAGGAAGATCGAATAAACCCCTGCTAAATCGAGAAATCAAATTTTTATAGTCTAGTTCCTGAATAAATTTATTATTCAGAATCTGAATAAATTTATTTATTTATTTATTTCAAAGAAATAATTCTCATTATGATTAACTAATATTTAAATTGTTGCGCTGTAATTTTTAAAATTTCGCTCGACTATTTAAATTAAGTCTTACCGAATTTTTGATCATTATCATATAATTATAATGGAAACAAGCAAATCGCAAGGCATTTTCCTTAATAAGAAAGGGCAACAACTTTTATTTCGATGTTATGATTAAAAAAGCAACTAAAAAGTAAATCTTTGCGAAAATCTATAATGATATTCATATTTGGATTATTTAATGATGTCGGAAAATATCCTTATGGTTTTTTTTACTTATTCTTATAACTGTTTCTCATTGCTGTTTTGTCCTGTTTATTATCTAAATGACTGTGATAAGGTCTATTATACATAATTTAGAATTACTCAATGCAATATAACTTAAAATTACATCAATCTTTCTAAACTGAACAAAACTCTTCTGTTTAAAGTTTGAAAATTCCCTATATAATTTTCAAAGGAGAAAATTTTATATGCTAATGATGTCAATTTCTTTAAAGATCAATTTTTTTTAAAATAAAACATTCGTGTTTACCAGAGTATTTAATAAAATTAGTAGAGACAATTTGATCTGAAATTATGCGTTTGCTACACTTTTAAAAAAAAAGCGAAAACAAAAACCGAGGAGGAAAACACACAAAAATAATCACCTAGGCTTAAACTAATTTTTTTTCTCCAAAAAGTTATCTTTTTTATTCCAAAAAAAATTGCAAAGCTTAGCGTTAGAGTGGAATGTTTTTAATACTGGAAATATTTTTTTGCTGAAATAAGAACGCTTTTTTTCATGGTGGCAAGAAGTTTGACTGAAACAGTGGCGTTACTTATTGTGCACCAAAAAAAAAAAAAAAAAAAAAAAAAAAAAAAAAAAAAAAAAAAANAAAAAAAAAAAAAAAAAACAGACTAGCCTGAATAAATTTTGATTTAATGATCGGATCTTCACATTTTACGATTCATTCCTCTTATTGGTTCAAAGGGATTACTTCAAATATGTTAATTATGCTTCAAATATGCAAATATGCTCAGCTAGGTGTGCAGACGATATTTTAAGTTACGAAATCAGGCACAAAAACGTACTTTCTGAGCATACCTTTTTTTTCCGACAGATCCTTATTTCTGACCTCCTAAATATAGGGAATAATAATAATGGGAATCATGGTACCCATAGTTTGTTCAGAAGAGCTGCCCTAAGTTTTGACCTACGTTTGTCATTATTTTTATTTCTTATTTATTTTTTTGCGTACTTCGCCATATCTCGAAAACGTTTTGAGCAAATTTAAACATTTTTGCACACATTTATGAAATTCGTTTATCCAATGATAATTCCATGCAAAAAATTAATTTCGGTAAATATTTGTTATTTTTTATTACATTATTTATTACTAATCGAAAAAATTTTAATTTTTAAGGCATACAATTTTTCACTTTTCTTTAAAGTATCTAACTTTACATGGCAAAATTTGAACGGAATACTGAGAAATCAAGTTTTACATATACGACTTTTTAAAAATTCGATTTCTCAGGAACTATTCAATTAATTTCTCTCAAATTTTTTATTTTGCGATACAAAGTTGGATGCTTTAAAATGACGCAAAAATTATACATCTAAAAATTCAAAATTTTTCTTACTATTATTAAATATAATAAAAAATTTTTTTGGAAGTTAGTACCTGTGTATTAAACACAGAAAGTGACAAAGTTTCTAGAGAGATAGTTGAAGTGGTAAAGTGAAATGCATGTCAAATTATCCAAGATAAAGTTAGATATATTTAAATTAGTTAAATCTAATGTAAATTTTTTAAATTTTTTAAAGAGAATTATTTCATTACGTGATTTCAGCTTTCTTAAATATTTAATTTTACCAAGGTTCTAAATGTCGAAATGCAGATATTTTTATACTTAAAACGTAAAAAGAAATCCAGAGCATGGTTGAGGATTTTTCTTCTTGTTGCAATCTTCTTTCAAGGACTAGTTATGCTTCAGGCTCTCAGAGAAAGTTGCAAGTATATGGTAATTAGGTGTAAGAAAAACTCGTTGTAACAATTGCAATGCAGGAATATTAAAAACAAAAGATTTGCTATCAAGAGAAAATGTGTTATTACGACACACGGAATAAATTAGAACTTTTTTACGAACTAATATAAAAAGTCACAGATTGATTTCCTTTTTAATTACAGTTCACTTCTTCTGCAGTTTTTTCAATAACAGCTTGATACAATTTTTATCGATACGATTAACAGCTTGATACGATTTTTTTAAACTATTTTTCAAATTATCTTTGATGTAGAAAGGACTACCCAGTGTGTCATTGATTATAATTATTTAACCAAAAAAGCTTTGTTTCATTCAATGTTTTTTATCTTTAATTGGTGTGTTTTTCGTGTGTGTAATCCGAATCAATTAAAAATGTAAATAAATAATTTTCTTTTTCTTTTAAATTCCATTTTTTTTCTACATAAAAAGAAAAAAATATGAGCTTGTATGCAAACTTCATATTTGTTCTATTCAAAATAGCGTTTTTATACATAAACACGTAAAAGTTATTGTTTTAATATTTATATTTTTTAATATAATTTATATTTTTTAGCTTCACGAAATAAATATTAAAAAAGTAAGTTTGATTTAAATATCTTATTTTCCTCTGCTCTATAAATTAGCTTTTCACCACAATTAAAATTAAAATTAAGTTTAATTTAAATATGTTAATTTTACCAGTTCTAGAAATTTAACTTCCTGTAATAAATAACAGAAAAAAAAGTCTAATTTAAATATTTTATTTCCATATGCCTTAGAAATGAGCTTTCCTTAATCTATATATATGAAAGTGAATGTGTGTTTGTCTGCTTGTCCTTTATAGACTCTTAAACCAACCGACAGAAAGCTATAAAACTTGGCATACAGATAGTTCAAAACACGAGGAAGGTCTCTGTCGACATTAGAACATTCTGCGACAAACCGTTCCAGCGGTAGCAGCCAGAATCGAAATGGAATTTTCTGATTGGTTAAAAGCTAGACATTGTTTTAAATTTTGCTATAAACGAATCAGTTTTCAAATATCTTGAAGATAACAACAGTGATATTTTCTATTTTATAGCTCTATTCACTTAGGAAAGTAAATTACATATACTTTAATAAGTAATTATAATTCGGTTCTTTATGTCGGGTAAGCACAAGCACGTAAAATCAACGAGAATAGATTTCGTAATTATTGCTCGCAATTAATAAAACAGTATGCTTAATTTAAATATTTTAATTCAATCATCTTTAGAAATTAGCTTTCCTTTATAAATAATGGATGAATTTAATATGAAAGTGTGAGGTCTTGATTATGTCATATCGCTGAAAATGTGTGCCGTAATCAGCCTATTGTCTTCTTTAAGATTTCGGCCCTGAAAAATATCGCTTAAGTTTATAATATAGGATTTCAAAGCTTTATTAATAACAAATTAAATAAGTTTGTAATATAGGATTTCAGAGTTTTATTAATAAAAAATTTGGTTTAATTATGGAGATGTGCTTCTCGAAACTATCTATTTTAAGATCTTTTTGGAGGTCTTTGTCCAAAAACTACAGCACTTGCGAACTGCTCCGGATTTGACAAGATATTTTAAAAAGCAGTAGGAAACTACGAACTAAAATTTGCAGATTTTTGGTTAATTTTCATAACTTTCCTAAAGGCTCAACTTGTCTTAACTGCAACAAAGCGGCGTATTATATAAGCTATGGAATAATTTATATCGTTAAATATAAAAAATATAAGTGTTTATAGAAATTACATTTTTTTTTTAAAGTTTAATAACAATATAGTGCATTATTGTATCACGGATTATTCATTTGCAGGAGCACAAGTCATGCGAAAATAAACAAAAGATATGAATATAAACAGCACTTCCCTAGCAACAATTTTACCTTGGCCCTAGTAGGGCTCAAAATTGGCTCAACATGGGTCCTATAAGAACATAGACAGAGGGACCAATATTGGGATGATTAGAATTTTTAATATTGGTTCGAGAATGGCCTATATAGTGTTTACAATGGCCAATATGGAACCTATATTGGCTAAATAGTGGATATGAAATATCGGGTGAATCTGACAATTCTACAGGGTGTCCCAAAACGACCGCATAAACTCTGAACAGCTAAATTCCTCGTTAGGAGTAGTACATAAAAACTGCCCAGAGAAGCTATCCTTTACGATTCATTGTTTACGAGAAAAATACGAAAAACAAAGTATGACGTCACAGCCGGTGCAAGAAAAAACACTTTATTGAACATATCAACAGCAGTATACTATGCACAATTTAAAGCAGATGGTCAAAGTGTCCGCCGTGCATGTCGAGCCAGGCTTGTGCACGCCGTGGATATGTCCAATAAAGTGTTCTTTTCTTGCAACGGCAGGGACGTCTTACTTTGTTTTTCGTATTTTTCTCGCAAACTATGGATCGTACAGGAACGCTTCTTTGGGCAGTTTTAATGTACTCCAAACGAGGAATCCAGCTGTGCAGAGTTTATGCGGTCGTTTTGGGACACCCTGTATATAGTACAGATATTGGTTGTAAAGTGGTTTTAAAATATCGGGTGTATCGGAAAATTCTATATAGGGCCAATATCGAAAAAATAACTGCCTTTTGAGCCCTTATTGAGCCAAGATACGCGCATGTTGGCCCAATGAGGGCCTAAGTTATTTTGCTGCTGGGAAGACAGCTTGAAGACAATAAATTGGTTTTTAGCATCTCTCACAGCTAACAGAAGTTTTAGTCTGTCAATTGCGATCTTAAAAGGAGCCTTTCTTTTGTTTTAGAGATTTAATTTTATTAATTGAGGGTTATTTGATGCGCAAAGCACTAATTTATTGTTCAAAAGCACAAGCATTAATGTATTCCTCATAATTTATTCGTGGGAAGCACTAATAATTTTTTTTAAAAAGAACCTGAATGAACTCGCAATGCATTAAAAGCTTTCTTAAAAACAGCATTGAGGACAGCAATATCACAAACTTTGTAAAAGAAATGCAAGCCACCTGCAAGTTTCACATAATGTAGAATCCTGCAAGTCCTTAGCATCTAGTGTAGTAGGCTTATGTCAAATTTCGTTCTATTCTAGAATAGAACAGCGCTTCGCTATACTGTCGTCTGCAAGAAAATTCGTATGAATACCATTCAGAATTATGTCATTCTTTTTCGTTTGCACCTGTTCATAGAGTGTTTTGTTTCCATTTTGGTGTACGAAAGATGAATATCACGACTTGTTAGTGGCACTCAAAATATTAAGAATTTTTTTTCACGACAACTTAGTGGCACTTAAAATATAAAGAATTTTTTTATATGTTCAGACACAGAATCCAAATTATGTGGGCATTCTTTTAAAGATGAAAAAATTTATCTGAAAGTTTTTCTGAGGTAACAGAAAAATCATCACTAGTTCTGTTGCTTTAGGAATTTATTTGTGATTCCATACCTAGAGCACTATATTTTCCCAGAGAAAGAATTCAGTTGAGGCTGTTTTTCAACGTCCACAAATAAAGATAACCATTAAAAAAAAACATATTTTTTTTAATTTTGTCAGTTATGGGAACGAAAACTTGAAGTCAAAGTTGTGTGGCTTGTATTTTGATTTGCAAACAATAACTACTTACCAACCGTTCTTTCTTATTTAGGATTCTAACAAAAATAATTTTTTTTAAAATCAGGATGTACTTGGTTTTTCGGATGCACCAACGAATTTGTAATTCAATAAGAGCTCAACTAAGCTACTTTGAACGGGGAATCTAATATACCACATAATTTAAGGAGAAATTATAGCTTAAAATTTTTTTAAGATGAAGGACCCCGATTTCTGTTCTACAAACCATCTTTAGAGTGAAGTCTTGCAAAATCTAAAATTAGCATGAAATTTCAAAAGAAAACGTCTTTCATACGATGTTTAAAATGACTCTTTATAAGCATATTTTTGCTAGTTATTTCTGTCATTATTAGTTTTAATGATCAATTATTTTCGGAATTAAGTTTCGAATATAAAGTTACTAATTTATATTCGAAACTTGATTCTTAAAAAAATTGATATAAAGTTGCTAATAAATAATATAAAGTAGCTAATTTTAATCTCTTTTAAGAAAACTTTGAAATTTATTAGTCAATTTTTGTACTTATAGTCGTCTCTAGCAAATCCTGCTTGTAACATTTCTTTTGCAGAAAGCCTCCGCACTGTTTTTTATTAGTAATCTAAGCAGACAATTTAAAAAAAATTAACCAGTTCTGTGCATGAACTAAAGTTTAATTTTAATAGTAATCGAAAGAAATTAATCATATATATTTGATAATTGAATTTGTCGTGGTTGACAGGTAAATAAAACAAACCAATTTTATTCATAAATTAAACAAACCTTAGACATATATTTGCTACCACTTTCTTATTTTTATAAAATTTTGTATTAATTGGCTCCTTCTCAATTACTTGGGAGCGAGTGATTCAAAAGAGCATTCGTACAAAATCAGGATCAAGACGTACTTCAGTAAAAAACGGTAAATTAAATGTTGCCGTTTCTAATTTGACAGACTTTGCTTATACTTTAATTATTGTTCGTTTAATCATACATATAATCAATCTTAATTCGAAGTTATAACTAAATACTTTTATTTTGAACAAAGTAATGGTGAATTAAATAAATCAAACAATTATAACTCCGCCCACAAATAAACTACTAAAGAATTACTTTGACTACCAGTTTTATCTTTTTACCCTGATTGATACGGTTTTATGCTGGCACGTATTTGTGACAGTCGGCGCGAAAGGGTTAAATTAGAACAGCCTTTTAATTATTTGATCAAACAACCTATGAGAAAACGTGTGGAGGCGCTGGTTAGTAACTATTAATTTTTTAAAGTGCTGCGTCCGGCCATCACACGGTCTTTTATAAGTAGTCCGCGCAGACTGTTCCAAAAGTGAATCAGTTGTGCGCATGAACCCAAAACCTTTTATAAAAGTAATTGGGAGAAATTTTTCTTATATATTTGAGAATTGAATCTGTAGTGGTTGACTAGTGAATAAGGCAAACTAATAATATTCATAAATAAAATAAATTTTTAGTCATATATTTGCTACCACTTTCTTATTTTAACTATATTCTATATTAAATGACTCGTTCGGTAAGCTGATATCCTTCATAGTGGTCTGATCGAACTACCTATAAAAAACCGTGTGGAGGCTTGTATGTAAAGATTTTTAAAGTGGGAGCAAAGCAGTGTTTAGTTACCCTAATCTGAGGACGTTGCATAGTAACTTTCAATTACTGAAGTGTTACGCTCGGCTGGTAGCAAAATTATGTTTAGTTTCCGATGTCATTTAATTACACTTAACTGAATTTGTTACATAGTAACTTTTCGTCACTAAGGTGCTATGTCCGGCCTGTAGGCTGACATTTTTAAAGATGGTAGCAAAAATATGCTTATTTTCCTAAGTTCTTTAGTTACACATATCTAATTAATTCTTTCGAATACTAAATAAATCTTTCAAATACTAAAACGTTAATTTCGATTTTTAGCCGGAGATATTTAAATTAGTAGCCAAATTTACGATTTAAAATTTGATTTCCAATGGTTCCTTACAATCACGACACATTAAATAAAAAATCAGTAGTGTACATAAAATCTGATTAGAAAAGCGGGATATTTTTTTTTTATCTGCCATTGAAAATCAAAAACATTATGTTTCTTAAACTTCCTCTTTAAATATTGTGGAGAACTGGTGTATGTTTTGATTGTCAGCTCTATCAATATGAAATGTATAATTTCTTTTAATTTGGTGTTTCATGTGATATTCATTACGAAATGTATAAAAAAAAACGTTTATCAGTTATTATTTTTGTCATGATTAGAGTTTTATGAACCTCACATTAAATAATATGAAATTAAGGAAAGTTTTCACATAATAACATATTCGGAAGGTCACATAATAACTTACAGTAAACGAATGAGGAAATATTGCGTGATACAACTATTTATTAATAAACTAAAATGCAATTTTCAAGGATATTATGCTTTATGCAAAATATTTGTGCACCTTGATTCATCATTTATTTTTCTAGTATACTGTTATATTATTTTGGGAGGCTTTTAAGAGAATCAAAACCTTTTTGTAAATATATATATATATACAGGCCTATCAACTGCTAAACTTTTTGGAAAATATTTCATAGAGTGGTAGATAAAATTCAATGCTTTCGGAATTTTTGCAATCTGGTGTTGCAAATGAACTTTTAATATTTATATGTAGTGCAGTAAATAAGAAGTTTAAATGGATAAGAAATAATACAAATACATAGCTACTACTAGAATTTTACGATATATGTATATATATATATGCAATCTTTTGTTTACTTAAGATCTAATAAAAATTTGCACAATTAAAAAAATTGTTAGAAACTTATATTTTACTACCAGTAGAAGAATGTCCTCAAAACCATTTATATTTGAAGATTAGCAGATAAGCTAATTTCATTCCTGTCAACTTTTAATCCTTTCCTTTATGATTTTTCCCAGTGATATTAAAATTTAAATTTTAAGCAGAAAAATACGTTATATTTGAAAAAGAGTCAGCTGACAAGGCTTTAGCTGTGTTACTAGGATGGTTACGCATATTTATATATATTCTTAATTTTTTTAAGAATAGTGGTGCTCAAAATCATTTAGAAAATTAAGTTTATAAAAGGAAAAATGTATATATTTACTACCATAGGCGTAAAAGTTGAGAGGTATGTAATTTTAAACCTCATTGCTTGCCGACTGCACAGACTCAACACAAACTTAAATTCATGATGAATAGGTTAGGGGCCGCACTGCGGCCCAGGTGCTCAGATAAATTGCACGACTAGGATAAACTAACTTGCTTCGCTTTGAAACAAAAATATTTTTGTGTTGTAACGAAATTTGAGTTATTTTTAGTTTAGCCTTTTTATTTTTAAATAATGTTTCCACCACTACATCGTTACACGGAGAGGGAAACCACGAAGACCTCCCACAGTTAGCCTGATGGCAATTGAACTCTAACCCATGATCCGTCTACCACTGAGGATATTTTACGTCAGCACTGCGGTTTTGGTGCAAGCCGGATGTGGAATTCGTATCCACCAGCTATGGCTGGTATAACCTCATTGGAAGACGAACTCTCTATTCCCTCAGCCATCATGGCTCAGTTTCCCCCATTTGCTTGTTAGCTTTTTAAAAATAAAATTTAAACTTAGTTAAAAGAATAATCTGAAGCGCCTACTGTCGTGATAGAAAGTTTCCTCTGCCAGATTAATCACACAAAAAATAGCAAGGCGTATCCAAAACTGCATAAATATTTAAAATTAAATTAAGAGCTTAGTGGATGAAGCATGTGACCGCCTGATGAGACAATCTAGCGCGACCCACCGGCGTGAACGTGTTAAAATGTCTCATGCCATTTGACAAAAAAGAGCATTTGTGACATTGAATTTTTAAATTGATAGCTAACATACAGTGCACAAAAAATTAATACCTGTGGTAGGTAACTGTGCACCTAGGCCTGCTCGCACTCCTTTTCTCATTCATCAAGAACTTTGAGGATTATTTGATAGTACAGTAAGGTACTGAAATACAGGGAGGGGGTAGAATGGAACACTAATAAAACTTGGTCGTTGTCATAGTTTTAGAGATAAGAACTATTACATTTTCTGTTGTTTACAGAAAATAATTAGGACTGAATCCTATCACCCCTGAATTGATTTGTACAGAAAAAAAATGTCTGTTACATAAGTCTGTTACAAACAAATATCTTTACCCATGGTGCACGCAGTCAGTCGATTTTTCTATTTTTTAATGTACAGTGCTTCAAAAAAAACTGTCCACCCTGAATAACTTTTGTTCAGCTGATGGGATCTTCACATTCTATAGGATTCAATCTTAATGATTCGAGAGGATGACCTCAAATATGCTAATTAATTAGCACAGATAAGTATACGATTCCTCAGGAGCTATTCGGCCGATTTCGCTCAGATTTTATATTTTGTCATGTAAAATTACGTTCTTTAAAATGATGTAAAAAATTATATACCTTACAATTCAATTTTTTTTCCGACTTGTATTAAATGAAAGATTTAAAAATAATAAATATTTATTAAAAGTAATTTTTTGTAAGGAGATTATCTCTGGATAAACAAAATTTAAAATTGCGTGATCAAAATATTTTTTAAAATTCGCTTAAGTTCTAGAGATATAGCAAAACACTCAAAAAGTAAAATTAACATTAAGAAGTCCAAATATTAAATCACTTTCCTGACCAAACTATGGAGCTCATAATTCCCAGATTTCGGCTGACCCCCATATTTTGGGGATCAGAAATTCCAATCCGTCGAAAAAAATTATATTTATTCCGTAAAAGTACGCTTTTGTGTCTGATTTCGTAATTTAAAATGCGGTCTGCATTAACTAATTAGTATATTTGAAGACACCCCCCTTAAACCATTAATATAGAGTTTTAGAACCTGAATATCCGATCATTAGACCAAACGTTATTCCGGGTATTCCGTCTATTTATTTACTTTTTTTTGGCACTGTACAGTTGTGAGATCTCAAAAATTTAAAACGTTAAATTTTTCGAAGATTTCATTTATTGTCTACAATTATTGTACCCTTGGTCCATTTTCATGTAAAAAGTACTTTTATGAAAAAAGTAATGAATCTCCTTACCATATAAAATCAAGGTTACTTTAATTGACTTTTAGAAATTTAATAATGGTACATTTCATGTACATATACATTATATACATCTTACACACATATGATTTTCAAAAAAATAAAATCGACTACAACAGCATTATAGCTTTCTATGCAGATGACTCTGAAATTCTCAAAAAATCCCGAAATCCAAATCATGCCTTTCAAACATTACACGGACAAATATATGAAATAGAAGACTTGTGCAGTGGTTTTTGTAAAAGGAAATTATCCTTAAACTAACTGTATGGTTAACATATAACAATACTCATCTTAGCCTTATTTTGGTCCAATTTCAGGTCAGAAGACGTTCTGTCCAGTTATGGACGATTCTTTCTTGCTTCGATTTCTACGATGCAAGAAATACGATGTGAAAAAGGCCTTCATTACTCTGAAAAACTATCACGATTTCAAAAACAGATATTCAGGAACAATCACTGATAGGACTCCCTCAAAATTGAAAAATGTTCTTGAAATGGACTGCGTATTTTTGACTCCTAAAAGAGGTCCAAATGGAGAAGGCGTAGCAATTGTTTTTCTTGGTAAGTTCAATTTTAATTTAAACGAAAATAGCAGTTAAACTATTTTATGTTTACTCATTTTTGGGTGAATTATACTATTCGTCCCAACTTATTTTCTTTTTCTAGATTTGAACGTAAATAATCTGTGGCGAAACTTTTACATATAAATATATAAATACTCCCAGAAAAAAATATTCATTCAGATAATCTTGCATATCAAAAATAAAATTTATCATTAAGTATAACAGAACGCTGAAAAAACATATTCTTTTTTTATTAAAGATATAACATAGCAAACATAATTCATGTCTTTGAAATACTTGAAAAACGGAATCATCAATAGATTATTTTAAAACACTGGCTTCCGCTAAGCAAATGAGAAAAATTTATTTTTTAAATGATTCTGAATTTTAAATATAATTAAAAAACCAAGAATTGGGCCACAATGCTGATTTGAAATATCCTCAGTATTAGACGGGTCATGGGTTAGAGTCCCTTTGCAGCCAGGCTAACAGTGGGAGGTTCTCGTGTTCTTCCTTTCCATGTAACGCAAATGCGGGTTAGTTCTATCAAAAAGTCCTCCATGAAATCAAATTTCTCCCAATACCTGATAGAGAAGTTCCCTTGTTATCTAGATTGGGTGCAAAATTATATGCCTTCGGAGTTGAACATTAGTAATCGCTAACCCAAAAAATTGGGTCGGCTGTTCAACGATTGGTTATAATTAGTTCCTATTACCAAAATTAATTTAGCTTCATTGACATCAATATTAATTAATTGATTTTTAATGTTCTCTTAAGCGAATTAGTACCATTTTTCGATTTGTTTTCTTTTTTAGTACATGGTTCATTTTTTACTTCAACTTGTAACTTTTACCAAAATTTATTATCATTCACGTCAATAATAATATCGGCGTTTTATTGTCCACGAAATACTACTATTTTTAATAACTTAATTTTTTTTACGTTATTGTTGATTTCAAATTATTTAGTTTTATAAAAACCCGTTTTAAAAGTATAACTATAAGTAAAAAACGAAAAACTTGGTTTCAGATAATCTTAAAAATATAATCAGGTGACGTAGTCTGCTTGTCCTAGCGCGATCACGTTGATCTTTCAGATAACCTGGCATAACGGATAAAAAGTAATTAAATATTGCAGAACGCGCAATAGACAGCTTTTTTTATTGGACCTATACGCTGAGAAACACCACTAGTGTTATCTTTAAAATCTTTGACAAAACTGAATCGTCTAAAGCTTATTTTAAAACAATGGCCTCTGCTAAGCCAATGAGAAAATTCCATTTCTCAAATGTCTCCGAATTTAAAAATATGATTTAAAATCGAAAATCGGACTTCGTAAAAAGTTTTCAATTGTACTCATTCAGCCTCATATTGAATTTCATATTATTAGAGTCTAATGCTTATCCGCAATCCGGGATACAAATAAACACATTCTTTTTTTAATGTATACAGATTGTTTTAGGTATAAGATTGTTGTGTACTTTGTTTCAGGAAAATTTGATATTGAGAATCTTTCCGCATTTGAGCTTTACGCTGCAACATTTCTATGTGCGGACATTGGAATCGAAACTGAAGCATCTCAAGTGTGTGGAGGAGCTCTTATATTTGATTTTCAAGGAATAACTTTAAATAAGTTACGACACTTTTCAAATCCATCCTATCTGGCATGCTTAGTAAGAGGCATTCAAGTAAGTACACTATTTTAAACTGCATCTGCATTGATCAAATATTGCGATGGATTGTTTATGTCTAATATGTTCTACAAAAAAATTTATTAAATTTTTGTTTACGGAGCTTAGTTTGGTGGAGGGATTCTGGACTACTTATTGTACCAGCCGTAAGGAAAATGTTAATATTCGTGTGTCTCTCTTGTATTTAGAATTTCTTTCCTTATCGCTTACCTGGTTTTCATATAGTTCACAAGCCATCATATTCATTTATTGTAGTTAACGAGTGCACTTATTGAACTATCCGTAAGCAAAAAGTTAATATCAGTTCATATAGTTCACGAGCCAAATCATTAATTCATTTATTATAGTTTATGAGTTCATTTATTGTAGCAGCCTTAAGCAAAATGTTAATATTCGTGTCTCTCTCTTGTGTTTAGAATTGCTTTCCTTATCGCGTACCTGGTTTTCACATATTTCACGAGCCATCATATTCATTTATTGTAGTTAACGAGTGCATTTATTGTACCATCCGTAAGCAAAAAGTTAATATCAGTTCATATAGTTCACGAGCCAAATCATTCATTCATTTATTATAGTTTATGAGTTCATTTATTGTACCAGCCTTAAGCAAAATGTTAATATTTGTGTCTCTCTCTTGTGTTTAGAATTGCTTTCCTTATCGCATACCTGGTTTTCACATATTTCACGAGCCATCATATTCATTTATTGTAGTTAACGAGTGCATTTATTATACCATCCGTAAGCAAAAAGTTAATATCAGTTCATATAGTTCACGAGCCCAATCATTCATTCATTTATTATAGTTTATGAGTTCATTTATTGTACCAGCCTTAAGCAAAATGTTAATATTTGTGTCTCTCTCTTGTGTTTAGAATTGCTTTCCTTATCGCATACCTGGTTTTCACATATTTCACGAGCCATCATATTCATTTATTGTAGTTAACGAGTGCATTTATTATACCATCCGTAAGCAAAAAGTTAATATCAGTTCATATAGTTCACGAGCCAAATCACTCATTCATTTATTACAGTTTATGACTTAATTTATTGTACCAGCCTTAAGCAAAATGTTAATATTCGTGTCTCTCTCTTGTGTTTAGAATTGCTTTCCTTATCGCATACCTGGTTTTCACATGGTTCACGAGCCATCGTACTTCAGTATGACATACAGTATAGTTAAGCCGATGCTATCTAAAAAGTTGAAGGAACGAGTAAGTAACAGATTTTACAACTAATATTGTATTATTTATTAGTTTCAACCTTTTATAGAGTTGCCAACTATTACGCACTTTGTGATATATTTAATATAGTGGTATAGACGAAAAAACTAAAGCTTTCTGAATTCTGGTAATTATTGCTGACATTTTAAGATCCCTGCAACACAAGATTTGAGCTAAAGTGGTGCTTCATATGAACTTTTGAATCATTTACTTGTAGTGGTGTGAAAGCTAATTTTAAATCCAATTTACAAAAAAAAAGAATGATGTATTAAAGTTCTTACTTAGCAGTAAATCTTTTTCCAAAATATCTCAGATAGTACACAGTTCTGCTTTTAGCTCAGCGTCACTCAAATTTCGGTTTCAAATTTTAGTCAGGTAACAAATTAGCAGCAGCGCCTTCAGTCAGTGCATAGCTGCCAACCAGGAAATTCTATCTTTTCCAGAATATTTGGAGTGGTTGTTAAGTAACAATTTAAGTTAAACTTAATTTGTTTAATTTTCTCAGCACTTAATGTTTAAATCGTTCTTTATGTTGAGGTGGAAAAAAATCCTCTTAAATTCAATTTATTAAATTTATATCATAAAATTTAATACCATTTAGCACAAGGAGAAAAAATGTTCCGATAAACCCAGAGATGTCAACTGCTTCAATATTTTTAAAAAGGTAGAAAACTGCAATCTAAATTTCGCCAATTTTTGAAAATGCCGTAATGAAACAAAAGTAGCAATTCATATAAGCCTTTGAATTATTTAGAAGTAGTAGTGAGTTAAAAACCTTTAAATTGAATTTACAAAATCAAGATTCCTGCAATAAAAGACTACCACTCGAAAACATTTATCCGCTGTCTGGAGCAAGCTGGCTCCTTCGTACACTGAAACAAGTTGGGGAGTGTTGGCGGTTTACTGAACTGTAAAAGACATCTGGGCACCTGAGGCCGCGTGTTGTTTCGATCAGGTGATGGAATGCAAATGAAGTAAAGGAATATTCATGTGGATAGATGACCATTGAGATTCTGACTGTGTAGTTATATGCAGTAGGGTGATAAGACTATAATATAAAAGTATGGACTTGAGCTAAGGTGATATGATGAAAGTGAGGTTATGTATATGCTGTTGGGAATATGATGGATCACTGCAATGGTGTGATGTTCTTGTCTTCAGTAAAATTTTCAAACAGGAATATTTCATTGAAATTTGTTGTAGAGCAAGAGGAGGTGACAGTTAATTTTGATTGAAACGGTATACTTTATCTTTTTGTTGCTTAAAGAATAATAGCAGAGATGCCAACTTGCTCCGGATAGCAAATACTTATTTTAAAGTGGTAGTTTATCAATTGTAATTCTTGGTTTAATAAATTCAATTTAGTAGATTTTTGTCCACCACTATTTCTAAATAATTCATAGGCTTACATAGTTCACCACTTTATAGAACATAAGTCATGTTATAGCTTTTAAAAAGCAAGCAGAAATAGTCAAATATTTCAAAAATTTACTTTGTAGTTATTTACCGTTATTTTAATTATTTTGGCGTGTCCGGAGCAGTTGGCATCTCTGTTATAGTAGCTACAAATAGATTAAAATTTAGAAGCAAATAAATTTACATTTGTAGTGGTTTGTAACATTTTTGGATTAGGTGTTACCAAACTGGCAACACTGAGCAAGATTTTGTTCAAGAAAGAAAAAAGTGATAGAACAGGTGTTTCACTGCTAAGATTAATTTTTCAGAAAACAGGTAACTCCGTCTACCACAATATAGTGTTCCAGCATATTTCTTTCTTTTGCGAGCGAAAATAAATACGGAATTGATTTCTTTCTAAATATGAATAATTAAATATGTATAAATGAATTGAGTTTCTACCTCTTCTTACACTTCTAGCTGCCCATGGAAGCCCTGTAATTGGGTTAAACACGACGTTGCGAACATTATTAACACGTTCACGCCGGGTGTTGCGCCTGAAAGCAGGACGGAAAAGAGAAAATTCTGGTAGAAGAACTGTTTCAATATTAGATAATATTCGGGAGGAGTTAATCTATTCTCAACATTAACAATTCACAGTGGAGAAATTTATCACGGCGAAGAAGCAATTCAATATAAAAATTGCATCCGTTAAAAACAATTGATAGTTATGGATTTTTATTATTCCCGGGAAAAAACTAAAAAATGAAATTTATTTGTTACCAGTTTTTACTCCGGTGCGCCGCCCGATGAGACAATCTAGCGTGACCTACCGGTGGGTAACTCCGGCGTGAACGTGTTAACATAGTAGTTGGCAGCATCGTAAAAGAATAAGAAAAAATTGGCAGCCGGAATGGCACAGGTTACTAAAAACGTAAAAGAAATGGTAGAAACTAAGCTCAGTTTAGTTTATTTATCTCATAAATTTTTTTATCGCATGATTCACAATTCAAATTATTAATATTTATAACAAAATTATTATTGAAAAAACTTTCAATAGTAAACTGAATGACTCTGCAAGGAAAAATTGTTTACATATATACCTTCTAATAAAAGTTTGAATTTTATTAATCACCCATCTTTGTATTTTTAGTCCCCTTTGGCAGGAGAACAATAATACTTTTCATCACATGATAGTTTGTAACTGAAATGACTACCAGGTCATGTAATTGTTAACATAAACTGGATTTTATGTATTTATTTTAAATAAAATACTTTACGTCAAATCTTATATTTTCTGCGTTAAATATAAAGATATGAATTAAGAGTGGTATTTTCATAATATGAGGTATAGTTCGTTCACCAGGAGTTGGCACTTGGCTCCACCTCCTCGGAAGAAGAGTTCATTTCAGCGCGGAATAAGAGGAGAAGCGTCTCCGAGCTTGAAATTGAAACAACCCTGAATGCGCGCCAAACTCAAACAGTGAATTATTTTTCAGTCACTTCGCTTTGTCATCTGCCATTATACCTTTCGTTACTCTAATTAATTAAATATATTTTAAATTTAGAAACTGCTGTTTTCCAGAAAAAGGTCTCAAAAAGGACAAACTGTTCACTTAAAAAAGAGAAATTTCAAATTTATGAAATATTTAATGTTAAAAAATGCACATGAAGATTGCGAAATAAATAGTTTTGTCACACGATCGCCATATAGCAACCTTGTTCAGGATTGCTCCCATTCTTCTTCCAAAAATAGCGAAATAGTATCGCCGGATACCACGTGATGAAGGCGGATCCAAGTGCCTACTCCTGGTGAGCGAACTATATATTTAGTAATTTATGTATTGTGTATTTCATATCTTTATTTCTAGGTCCACTTCCACGGTAACGACTTATCAAGCTTGCACAAATTCTATCCTCCGGAAATTCTGCCCAAAGAACTAGGAGGTCACTTAGGCGAAAAAGAATTCGAAGAATTCCGTACCTATATTCTAAGTAAAGAATCTTTCATAGAAAAATTGAATAAATACGTCTACAATGGACATGATTCATTTTATGATGAAGAGGAAAACACAAGACGTAAAATCCGTCTTCAAGAAGAAAATCTAAAAAACTTGACTTTATAAAATGACATTTGTTTTTTTAAAAAAAGCAAACGTTTTACGGTACTCGATTAGAGTCAAGCACCTACCTACTTTATATTTTATACAAATTTACCATTTCATTTCTACAATATAGAAGTTTGAAAGTTACATTCAGGTAGAAAGTGAAAAGGCACAGAATGTGAGACAC
Organism: Parasteatoda tepidariorum; assembly: GCF_043381705.1. NCBI lineage: Eukaryota > Metazoa > Arthropoda > Arachnida > Araneae > Theridiidae > Parasteatoda > Parasteatoda tepidariorum. The sequence goes on from NC_092212.1 coordinate 18,243,753, forward strand.
TGAAAAAGGCACAAATGAGGCAGTAAAGAGGCATGAAAATGAATTGTTATAAAATTTTGAACATTATTAGTCACCACATGTTGTATTTTTAGTGGTTCTTGGCAACCCTCTGTAAATGTTACAAATAATCAACTAAATTCCTGAAATTAACTTGAACATAAAGTCTATAAAATTTTCAACAATCTCATAAAGCATTTGTCACCACTTATTAATTTTTTTAGACAGTGGCAAGTCTGCAAACATTATAAAATATAATTTTATGTTTTAATTTTACTACCACTTTTTTATTCAAGTAGAAAGTATTTGAATTTTTTATATTGAATTGTATGAAAATTATATTGTATTTGCAATATATAAGGGTTAAATAATGTTGTAAATTTGATTGTTTGTTGTTTAACCTCTTTGAGACGGGCGAGACATAATCAGAGTAGTAAAAGATACAACTGGTTGCCCAACTATTTTTATAGCAGTTTATTTGAGGGCGGGGTAATAATAGTTGGCTCTATTTAATTTGCCACTACTTATTCCTATTAAAAATTGTATAGTTACACTTTTAACACACACGGATTGAATGTGTTAGATTTAAAGTTTAAGTAAAAAATAGTCTGTCAAATTAGCTATGCCCGAACTTAAGCTATCGCTTTTTATTTTTTACTATTCTGATTTCATACCAATACATTTGTGTCTCGTCCGTCCCGAAAAGGTTAAAACAAATTTGTTGTTTTTTATATCGATTAATGAATTAAAATATTTGAAAATTCATTTCAATAGGAAATAAATGTAGTTTAAATCTATGGTTATTAATGATGGAGGTTAAGATCCTGCAATTTTGTGACCAACGGCATGTTTGTGTCAATGTGGTCCTTACTATTAATTAATAAAGTAAAATAGTATTTAAAAATTGCATTATGTATGCCTGTTTCTTTAGTACAACTTTATTTATTTGTCATTAATTATGACTTCATATTTATTTAATTTATATAAGCTGAATACGTTATGCATATTTACAAAATACCTCGACTATTTATATATCTTATTTAATATGTCGGATTCATGATGTGAATTTAACAGTTAAATTTCTGTAATGAAATTTTTGTGATGTTTTGTTTATTTGTTTTATTATCTGCTTGTACGTAGCAAAAACGTGTATGTTGGTTCATAATAAACTATTATATTTGTTAAAATTCTCAGCATTATGTTATTTTTCTTTTTTTAATTGGTGAGTTCAACAAGATAATTACAAATTACTGAAATGTTTAAACAATTATAAATTGTAAGTTATCAATAATTTTAATTACTATTAACTTTCAGAATAATGAAAAAAATTTCAAGAACTAAGTTTTTCATATAGGCTTGGAGAAAAAATTAATTTCGTTTTTGTCTACCTAAAAACGTCGAACGTAACGTACTTTGTCAACGTAAAATGTTCGACGCATAATTTCGGCTGGAAAGATTTTCGGTAGTGATCGAAGTTAAATACGCAAGTGACGCGTCCCACGTTTTTTGTTTTAGCTTCGACAAAAAAAAAATTATATTCCTTTTTTTTTTAGCTCACTTGAAAAATAAAAGTTTTTTTTTCAAATTTTCATTTTATTTATTTTATTTTCCTCTTTTTAGCTTTGTGACTTTTTTTTCCTTCTATATTGGGACTTACTCAAATTTCAGTTGACCATAAGTTTTGCTTGCCATAGGTCTTATTTTCAGAAACAACCGACGTACTATTTTTTCTTTGCTCCTCTTTTTCTTTCCCTAATATCATTAAACTGCAATTTTGTTTTACTATTGAAATATATAGTATACTATGTACTTAAGCTATAGAGTATGCACTAAGCATACATTAAAATACTTATTGTATATAATATATGCCAATATGAATGCAAAAGAAAAAAAAATTTATTGATGAGTATTGCACTATTACGTAATCCATTTTAACAGTAATGACCTTTTAAGACCGAACAGTAATCGTGATAGACCTCGGTATCAAACAAATGGTTTTGAGTAAACACGTTCACGCCGGAGGGTCACGCTAGATTGATTGTCTCATCGGGCGGCGCACCGGAGTAAAAACTGGCAACAAATCAATTTCATTTTTTAGTTTTTTTTTCCGGGAATAATAAAAATCCATAACTACCAATTGTTTTTAACGGATGCAATTTTTATATTGAATTGCTTCTCCGCCGTGATAAATTTCCTTACAGTGAAATGTTATTGTTGAGAATAGATTCTAATGTTTAAATAGTTCTTCTACCAGTATTTTCTCTTTTCCGTCCCGCTTTCAGGCGCAACACCCGGCGTGAACGTATTAAAACCTAGGACTTTAGGACTCCATGGTTAAAACATACCTTTTCTGCTGAGTTTACATTTAAAAAAAAAATCAACTTTCCATTTCTCTAAGCTTTAAGACCGTAAAAATATACTTTACACCAATTTTTCCACCACTTATAATTCAGTATGTCATTTGTTATTACCATACGCTCTGATGAAATACGTTTGAATTAAATTGGTGACATAATGCAGATTTCAGGGAATGTATAAAAAGATTATTCTTCCGTGGAGGTCACAAAACATTTTCATTGGGTAAGTATTATCATTATACTTTCAGGAGTTTCAGTCCTGAAAATTAATCGCAACACCAAGTTTAATTAATTTAAAAGTTAGTTTCTGCAATACTTAAGGCTATTCTCCGACTAATGTCATTACAAGTCACTTTTGGCTAGTCACACTCAGTTACTGACTTGCGAAACTCAGTTTTTCACAATCTTAAGTACATAGATTCTTGTATTCGTATTCATAATCGTAGTTCTGAGAAATAGAATTTTAAAAGAAATCGTATATTTAAAATTTGATTTTTCTCAAATTCTTCTCAACTGATCAACGTATTTTATTCAAATTTTGTATTTTTCCTTAAAACATTACATCATTTTAAATTGTGTAAAGATTTGTGCACTTTGATATTCAGACATTTTTCGACAATGGTAAAATGAAATATTTCATGCATGCAATTATCTTTGTGTTCACATGAACTTTATAACTAGCTGCAAAAATCTTTCGATTCGCTTAAAAAATTAACGAGATCGATTCTGCGTAAAAAGTAAAATTTACGTTAAAGGTTCCGAAAATATTCGAACCATATTTTCCTGATACTCCCAATATTTTGAGAGTCAGACGTATCCGTCGAAAAAAATGGTATGCAGAGAATGTACGTTTTTGTGTCCTAGAATTTAAAGATCCAATCAAAAGTTTTTCAGATTGACATGTTTATTTTTAGCCCAATGTACAATGCGTTAGTTAGTGCAGACGATGTTTCAAGCTACGAAATCAGACACAAAAACGTACATTCTCTGAATATACGTATTTTTTTCCCGACTGATTCGGATTTCTGACCCCCGAAATATAGGGGACAGCCGCAACCTGGGAAATATTGTCCCAATAGTCTGGTCAGGAGAGAATTCAAAAGTTTGGACCCTTAATGTTAATTTTACTTTTTGTGTATTTCGCTATATCTCGAGAACTTCTTAAGCGAATTTTTTGAAAAGTTTTTGCACGCAATTATAAAGTTTGCTTATTCAAAGATGATTCCTAGCAAAAAATAAATTTTAGTAAATATTTATTACTTCATTAAATGATAGTCGAAACACTTTTGAATTTTAAGGTGTAATTTTTAAAGTATGGAATTTTACATGGCAAAATACGAAATTCGAGCAAAATCTATTGAATAGTTTCTGAGAAATCAAAATTTCTAACTTTTTTGAAATTCAATATCTTAGGAACTATTCAACTGATTTTGATTAAATTTTGTATATTGCCGTGTAAATATATTTTGTTAAATGATAAAAGAAATTGTCCAACCCTGCATTTCAAAATTCTTTCGACTATTATTAAATAAAATAATAAATATTTTCTAAAATTTATTTTCTCCATTTAATTATCTTTGGAGAAACGAATTATATAATTGCGTGCAAAAAGTTTTTAATTCGCTTATAAAGTTCTTTTGATAGCGAAATACACAAAAAAATACAATTAACATTAAGTGGTCAAAGCTTTTGACCGCTCTCCTGACCAAACTGTTGGGACCATATTTTTCAGATTGCGGTTATCCCCTATAATTTGGGGGTCAGAAATCCAAATCCGACGTTTTTGTGTCAGATTTTGTAACTTAAATTATCGTCTGCAGTAATTAACTAGCATATTTACGGTGATCCCCTCGAACCAATAAAACTGAGTCCAAGAGTGTGAAGATCCGATTATTAGATCAAAAGATATGCTAGGTGGTCCTTTTTTTTGGCACACTGAAAGTCTCCTTTTTATGTATTCAGTGTAAAATGTGTGCCTTGGTAGTTAAATGGTGCCACAAATAAATTTTGATAATCAAAGTCTGAGGATAAGAAAGCTATGATTTCATGAAATTTTGAATGTCCTTTGCCTGTGCACAAAGTTCGAACTAAGAAAAAAATTTTCGTACTAGTTACTGTGGAATAACTAAAATACAAAGTAACTGTTAATGCCGTGATACACTCTTTGCACAAAAAGTATTACCATATGTAAATTTATGCTTTTTTAAATACTAAAGGAAAGTTTTCAACCAATGGGTGTTTCCAGTTGCTAATGGTTATTAATCGAGCAGAAACTTTAACTCAGTCTACAAAGAACTTAAAACATTAAAAAAAAAAAGCATGGAAAGATATTTATTCGTAAACTCGAGAAACATAAACAAAGCAACGAGTGAAATTTTTTTATGCCAAAATGAGACTTACACACGTTTAAAATGAGAATGGGCTGGCCATATGGCTTAAAAAAACTTACAAAT
>NC_092212.1:18249059-18280204 GCF_043381705.1 Parasteatoda tepidariorum
AAATTTGTATAAAATATAAAGTAGGTAGGGGCTTGATTCTAATCGAGTACAGTAAAACGTTTGCTTTTTTAAAAAAACAAATGTCATTAAAAAACTTGACTTTTTAAAAAAACAAATGTCATTTTAAAAAGTCAAGTTTTTTAGATTTTCTTCTTGAAGACGAATTTTACGTCTTGTGTTTTCCTCTTCATCTTAAAATGAATCATGTCCATTGTAGACGTATTTATTCAATTTTTCTATGAAAGGTTCTTTACTTAGAATATAGGTACGGAATTCTTCGAATTCTTTTTCGCCTAAGTGACCTCCCAGTTCCTTGGGCAGAATTTCCGGCGGATAGAATTTATGCAAGCTTGATAAGTCGTTACCGTGGAAGTGGACCTAGAAATAAAGATATGAAATAAACAATACATAAATTACTAAATATATAGTTCGTTCGCCAGGAGTTGGAACTTGGCTCCGCCTTCATCACGTGGTATCCGGTGATACTATTTCGAAATATTTGGGAGAAGAATGTGAACAATCCTGAGCAAGGTTGCTATTTGGCGATCATATGACAAAAATAATTATTTCGCAAACTTCATGTGCATTTTTTAACATTAAATATGTCATAAATTTGATATTTCTCTCTTTTGAGTGAATAGTTTGTCCTTTTTGAGACATTTTGCTGGAAGACAGCAGTTTCTAAATTTAAAATATATTGAATTAGCTAGAGTAACGAAAGGTATAATGGCAGATGACAAAGCGAAGTGACTGAAAAAGAATTCACTGTTTGAGTTTGGCGCGTATTCAGGGTTGTCTCAATTTCAAGCTCGGAGACGCTTCGCCTCTTATTCCGCGCTGAAATGAATTCTTCTTCCTGGAAGGTGGAGTCAAGTGCCAACTCCTGGTGAACGAACTATACCTCATATTGTGATAATAGATAATACCACTCTTAATTCATATCTTTATATTTAACGCAGAAAATATAAGATTTGACGTAAAGTGTTTTATTCAAAATAAATACATAAAATCCAGTTTATGTTAACAATTACATGACCTGGAAGTCATTTTAGTTACAAACCATCATGTGATGAAAAGTATTATTGTTCTCCTGTCAAAGGGGACTAAAAATACAAAGATGGGTGATTAATAAAATTCAAACTTTTATTAAAAGGTATATATGTAAACAATTTTTTCTTGCAGAATCATTCACTTTACTATTGAAAGTTTTCTCAATAATAATTTTGTTTTAAATATTAATAATTTGAATTGTGAATCATACGACAAAAAAATTTATGAGATAAATAAACTAAACTGAGCTTAGTTTCTACCATTTCTTTTACGTTTTTAGTAACCTGTGCCATCCCGGCTGCCAATTTTTTTCTTATTCTTTTACGATGCTGCGTGCAAACGATAAAGAATGACATAATTCTGAATGGTATTCATTTGAATTTGCTTGCAGACGACAGTATAGCGAAGCACTGTTTTATTCTAGAATAGAAAGAAATTTGTCATAGGTCAACCACACTAGATGCTAAGCACTTGCAGGATTCTATATTATGTGAAACTTGCAGGTGGCTTGCATTTCTTTTACAAAGTTTGTGATATTGCTGTCCTCAATGCTGTTTTCGAGAAAGCTTCTGTCACCCTAATTATGCATTGCGAGTTCATTCAGGTTCTTTTTTAAAAAAATAAATTAGTGCTTCCCACGAATAAATTATGAGGAATACATTAATGCTTGTGCTTTTCAACAATAAATTAGTGTTTTGCGCATCAGATAGCGCTCAATTAATAAAATTAAATCTCTAAAATAAAAGAAACGCGCCTTTTAAGATCGCAATTGACAGAATAACTGATAGCTGTGAGAGATGCTAAAAACCAATTTATTGATTTTAAGCTGTCTTTCCAGCAGCAAAATAACTTAGGCCCTCATTGGGCCAACATGCACGTATCTTAGCTCAATAAGGGCTCAAACGGCAGTTATTTTTTCGATATTGGCCCTATATAGAATTTTCCGATACACCCGATATTTTAAAACCACTTTACAACCAATATCTGTCCTATATACAGGGTGTCCCAAAACGACCGCATAAACTCTGCACAGCTAGATTCCTTGTTTGGAGTACATAAAAACTGTCCAAAGAAGCGTTCCTGTACGATCCGTAGTTTACGAGAAAAATACGAAAAACAAAGTAAGACGTCACTGCCGATGCAAGAAAAAAACACTTTATTGGACGTATCCACGGCGTGCTCAAGCCTGCCTCGACATGCAAGGCGGGCACTTTGACCATCTGCTTTCAATTGTGTAAAGTAAGGCTCCTATACTATCAGAGCTGACCTATCAAGCAATATTGGAGCAAAAAAGTTCACAAGTTAACGTTATGTTAGCATTGTGCTTATGTTAGCTCTTTGGAGCAAAAATAGATGATGAGTCGGCCTGTCTAATTCAAGGGCTCTAGTATAAAGTATACAGCTGTTTATATGTTCAATAAAGTGTTTTTTCTTGCACCGGCAGTGACGTCATACTTTTTTTCGTATTTTTCTCGTAAACTATGAATCGTAAAGGAACGCTTCTTTGGGCAGTTTTTATGTACTCCTAACGAGGAATTTAGCTGTGCAGAGTTTATGGGGTTGTTTTGGGACACTCTGTAGAATTGTCAGATTCACCCGATATTTCATATCCACTATTTAGCCAATATAGGTTCTATATTGGCCATTGTAGGCCCTGTATAGGCCATTCTAGAACCAATATTAAAAAATCTAAGCATCGCAATATTGCTCCCTCGGTTTATGTTCTTATAGGATCCATGTTGAGCCAATTTTGGGCCCTACTAGGGCCAAGGTAAAATTGTTGATAGGGAAGTGTTGTTTATAATCGTATCTTTTGTTTATTTTCGTATGACTTGCGCTCCTGCAAATGAATAATCGGTAATACAATAATGCACTATTTTGTTATTAAATTAATGAAAAAAAATAATTTAATCTCCAAAAACACTTATATTTTGTATTTTTAACGATATTCATCAATTGAAAAATTATTTACTTTGGAACAACATAATTTTATCATGATGTTTAAATTGACCCCAAATGGTGGTTTTATGTAAGTCCAAAATTCGGTTCTATTGCTCAATAATACAATCAGTTTTGGAGAAGCAAATAACTTTCTCTACAATAACATAAGTAGTATATATGTGATGGTTACTGAAGCAGTTTTTCAGCCAGTTAGAGGCACTCAAGGCGTTCCGCTTGGCCAGCTCCCCACATTTTCCAGTTACTGGCTGGCCACTAACTGGCTGAAAAACTGTTTCAGTAACTATCACATATATACTACTAACATATTATAATTTTAAAAACATATATTTAGCAGAGATGCCAACATGGACAGCGCATAAATATTTTCGAGTGATAGTCTTTAAATGTATGATTCTAGGTTTAGTAAATTCGACTTATATAATACGTCACTTTGTTACAGTTAAAACAAGTTGAGCCTTTAAGAAAGTTATGAAAATTAACCAAAAATCTACAAATTTTAGTTTGCAATTTACTACTGTTTTTTAAAATATCTTGTCAAATCCGGAGCAGTTGGCAAGAACTGCAGTTTTCGGACAAAGACCTCCAAAAAGATCCTAAAATTGAGAGTTTCGACAAGCACATCGCCATAATTAAACCAAATTTTTTATTAATAAAGCTCTGAAATCCTGTATTACAAACTTAAGTGATATTTAAGTGATTAAGGAAGAAACCTTAAAGAACACAATAGACCGATTACGGCACATATTTTCAGCGATATGACGTAATCAGGACCTCAAATTTTTATATTAAATTCATACATTATTTATAAAGGGAAGCTAATTTCTAAATTAAAATATTTAAATTAAACTTTCTTTTTTTATTAATTATTACTGGAAGCTAATTTCTAGGGTAGGTAGAATTAAAATATTTTATTTAGCTTTTTTTTCTGTTATTACTATTTGTTACAGAAAGTTAAATTTCAAGAACTGGAGAAATTCAAATATTTCAATTATACTTACTTTTCTATTATTTATTACGGGAAGATTATTACTAGAAGAGGAAAAATTAACATATTTAAATTAAACTTAATTGTACTTTAATTGTACTGAAAAGCTAATTTCTAGAGCAGAGGAAAATAGAATATGTAAATTAAGTTTATTTTTTTAATATTTATTTCGGGAAGCTAAAAAATATGAATTATATAAAAAAATATATATATCAAAACAATAACTTTTGCGTGTTTATGTATATAAACGCTATTTTGAATAGAACATATATAAAGTTTGCATACAAGCTTATACTTTTTTTCTTTTTATGTAGAAAAAAAATGGAATGTAAAAGAAAAATAAAATTATTTATTTACATTTTTAATTGATTCGGATTACACACACGAGAAATACACCAATTAAAGATAAGAAAACATTGAATGAAACAAATTTTTTTAGTAAAATAATTATAATAAATAACACACTGGGTAGTCATTTCCAGATCAAAAATAGCTTGAAAATTTAAAAAAAAACCGGATCAAGCTGTTAATCGTATCGATACGTTAATCGTATCGATAAAATTCGTATCAAACCATTATTGAAAAAACTGCAGAAGAAGTGAATTGTAATTAAAAAGGAAATCAATCTGTGCCTTTTTATATTAGTTCGTAAAAAAGTTCTAATTTATTCCGTGTGTAGTAATAACACATTTTCTCTTGATAGCAAATATTTTATTTTTAATATTCTTGCATTGCAATTGTTACAACGAGTTTTTCCTACACCTAATTACAATATACTTGCAACTTTTTATGAGAGCCTAAAGCCTAACTAGTCCTTGAAAGAAGATTGCAACAAAAAGAAAAATCTTCAACCATGCTCTGGATTTCTCTTTACGTTTTAAATATAAAATAGCTGCATTTCGATATTTAGAACCCTGGTAAAATTAAATACTTAATCTAACTTTATCTTGGATAACTTGACATGCATTTCACTTTACCGCTTCAACTATCTCTCTAGAAACTTCGTCACTTTCTGTGTTTAATACACAGGTACTAACTTCCAAATTTTTTTTTAATTATATTTAATAATAGTAAGAAAAATTTTGAATTTTTAGATATATAATTTACGCCCGCAAACAAACTGGTAAAGAAATATTTTGATTTATATTTTGATTTTATATTTTGATATTATATTTTTACCCTGATTGATACGGTTTTATATTGTCACGTATTTGTGACAGTCGGCGCGAAAGGGTTAAGATCCAATCCGCACTATCGTGCGAGTTTTTTTATGAAACAATATGTGCACAATGGTAATGTATGCATTTTTAACCAAATTAAAAATGAGTAAAATTCTTTTCACAAATAGCTATCAAATTAATATTAAAAATAATTATAACAAATATAAAACTAGGTCTGTAATTGATGCAGTAATGTTGTGCGCATGGATTATCTTTAATTTCGTAGATTAATGTTCTTAATGGAATGACATACCTTCAATCTGTTGCAAAATTAAGAAAAAAACCATTACCCGTATGGAGAGAACCTGTTTGCACCTAAGTGCACGCCAAATGGATGCCAAGCTTCTAGCGCTAACTAATATCAACATCGCCAACTCTTGAAACGACATTGCTCAGTCTTCTTTTAGCTTGCTTTCTTAAATCGTGATTAACGAGGAAAACAAAACTTATTGAATAATCATTTAACAAGCAATAAGAAATACAAAAAAATGCTATCTAAAAACCATAACAAATATACGTCTTTATGTTTACATTTAAAGAAACTGATGAAAGAATAATAAACATTCTTTCTAGCAGATGATTTTCTTCTACAGCAAAACAAAAGAGAAAATTCTTCATCTCGAGTTGAATTTGTTAAGAGCATGTCAGCATAAAACGCGCCATTTTTAGTTGTCCAATCAAATCCAATGCTCTTGCAACGTCATATTGTTGTTTCTTTTTAAAGAACGAATGTTGACTTTATTTATCGAAATATGTCGCCAAGTCTAGGATTCCAGTAAGACTAAGAAACTATTACATCTTTTTAATAATTTTATTATATATATCGTAAAGGATAGCATGAATTAAATTTCAGTCTGACGTATTAAACTTTTAAAAGTTTTTATATAGTTTTTGAAAGCATAGTTGTATAATTTGATAACGAAATGAAACGGAATTATATGCAGTCTCGCTGATGATTACTTACGTCATGTATGGTGATGGTTTTTTCTTAACTTGCAACGGAGTATAGCAATTTATACGTTTTGAGCTATTTATACAAGAAAAAATAAGTACTTTCCAACTGCATCAGGTCTTAAAGGGATAAGAAATGAGTTGGAAGCGAAACTCGTAGCAATCAAAACTGATAATCGAGCCTGGGTCACTGCATTGTGAAACAAGCACTTTATCCCCTAAGTCACCGAGGTTCTGCAAAGCTTAATTAAAATTTTTTTGATAAAGTCTTAAATTGCGTTGCCCGACATTTAATGAAATTTGTATGTTTAAAAGAAGACATAAAGCTCGGATCAATGGCAGCTTACGTATCTTTATCTAGAATATAAGATACTATTTAATTTTCTTTTTCACTCCAATTACTTTCTAATTACCAGAAAGTACCACCTTAAAGACAAGATTATTGTATTAATGGGAAATACAAAGGAGAAGAGAAAATGGGAATTGGAGAATGGGAAAAGGGCCGTAAGCGACCTCAGGTTCTCAAATAAATTTTAATGATGATGGTGATGATAATAATTACTATCAAGAAGTTGTAACTCTAGCTATTTTATAAATCTCCCTTAAGAAAGTTACAAAAACAAATCAAATGGTTCGACTAATATTCGTTTAACACGTTGAATGCCACGCTAATTTTACATGGCTTGCTCGTCTGGCCACACGGTATTTAGCGTCAAACTAAATTTGCGAATATAGACAGATTTTGCTAATTTATAAAAGATTTAGCACGACATTTCTGAATAGAGTGGTGCAATATATATGCCTACGAATTATTTAAGAATAGTGGTGGATAAAAATCTACTGAATTGAATTTATTAAACCAAGAATCACAATAATTAATTAAATTTTGAATAAATTTTCTGTAATTCTATAAAAGAGAGTAAATTTTATAGTTCTATATCATGTTATACGCTGTCAGCCAACTGTTTTTCGCGGCCTATGTGAAAGTTCAGTGTCAGCAAGCGGTGGCAGACGCAGCCTAAATATAATTTCAGTGTCAGCCACCGGTGGTTGACGCGACCTAAATGTAATTTCAGTGCCAGCCACTGGTGGTTGACGCCGCCTAAATGTAATTTCAGTGTCAGCCACCGATGGCTGACGCGGTGTTCAACGTGTTAAATATTTTTTCGGATACGCAGCAGCCATAAGAAATGTATAATTTGTTTTATATTGTTTTAATTCTGCGAGAGAAACAAGACATCTTTATTTGGCAATTTGCCGGCACCTTTAAACGTTCTCGTTCACATATAAACAATTGTAAATTCTGCATTGATTTTTCTGATTTGGAAAATTTCTGAATTTTATCTTAAAGCACACTAGCAACTGCGAACCAAGATAATGATGGTATGAGAACCTTCTCGTTCACATATAAACAATTGTAAATTCAGCATTGATTTTTCTGATTTGGAGAATTTCTGAATTTTATCTTAAAGCACACTAGCAATTGCGAACCAAGATAACGCTTTCTACTCCATCTTGCTTTAAGAGATAGTAATTGCTAAAATTGGCGAAACAAATAGTTTTTTATATTTAGTAGTTAGTATGACGTAAGTATAGGACTAGTTTAGGAGCAAGGGTTATCGGAGAGGTAAAAACCTTGTTGGTTATATTTTTCAGTTATTCATATTTAAAAATGTAATAAAAGAAATATGGCGATGTTTTTCAGGTTCTTGTCTTAAATAAAAAGAAAAAAACAATAATGATGAGTTACATTTAGTTAATTAAAAAAGGGGATTGAAAACCGTTAAGAGCATGCTATTTTTAGTTAGTTCTCAAGAACAGTGTATTAAGGTAGTAGTTGAGAGCTTAAACTAGTAGGAAGGCTGCTAGTTTTCAGAAAAATTTCAAGTTCCTATACTTAAAAAACCATTTAACCTTTGCCTTTTTTTTTTTTAAAGAGAAATGATTACCCGTGACTACTTTTACTTATTATCAGTTTCACAATTTACAGTCAACACATTCACGCACACACAAAAAAAAAAAAAACAGAAATTTTTTTAAAAACTTGTGTAAAGGTGGTCAAATTCTGATTCTGGTAAGTTCTTTATTAATATCTCAAGGTAGGTAGGTACATTATATACGTTGCACTATAGCTGCTTAATGGGTTATAGGCGACGGTCTGGGAAACATCCCTGAGGTTGATTCGAAGACATGCCATCGTAATTTTGATCCTCTGTAGAGAGAATGGCTCCCTTGCTTCGGTACTCGGACGACCTGCTCACGAAGTCGAGCATTTTTTCGCTTGAACTGTTTAACGAGGACAGATACCGAGCTACCTCGGTCCCCACGCAGATTGATCAAAGTGTTCACCCACCCGCTTACTGACCGCAGTCAGTGATGCATGACTTCGCCGTTCTATTTGGGAACCGTGTCTTTAAGATCTGTCCTACTCCGGGACGGTAATATCTCAAAGAAATCTCTTGAAATATTTATAACTGTTGACATTACCGTGGTAGACTTATTTTTGACCAAAAGATGCAGTTTTCTGAAGAAACATAATTTTTTTTTAACCGTTATACCGGTTCAAAAATAAGTTACTCTATTGTTATTCTAACGTGTCACGTTTCTTTTCATATCTTTTGAATGATTGGTTAAACAATAGCAATTCATTCGCAAAAAGGTATAAGCTCTCAATCTCAAAGAGAAATATAAAATATAAATTTAAATGAATTATATAATTTTTATTAATTAATTTGTTAAGGATGAAAAATAAATTTTTAATTGTATGGTATAAAAGTTTTTATATTTTCAGAAGTTTCAGCTTTTTTTAAAACCTAAATGTGGATTTTCATGCCATTCGATCAATAAAAAAGAGCTTAGAAACCAATTTAAGAAATAAATTAGATATTGTATTTAAATAGCACTTTATTTTCAGATTACATGTTTACTGATTACATCACGAAGTTGCAGTACTTCAACGGTCATATAATACGTCATATGAATTACTTAAGAATGCAGGGGATGCCTCAGACGATTTAAAAAAAAAGACTGTAGAAACTTAATTCAATTTTATTTATTTATATTTTTAAGTGATCAATCGAATCAACTACTTGCATTTCAAATTATTTGCAGTAATTTCAAATAAAAAAAAATCTTTGCATTTTCTTTCAATAGTAAACTGAAAAAAATATGCTTGAAATAATTGTTAATTTCTTTCAATAAAATTTTGAATTTTATTAGTCATCACTTTTTCCTAATAATCAAAATGTTTTTTAATCAAGTGATAGACAGCATTATGTTTCGTAGTAGCCAACTCTTCTACATATTCGAAACATTTTATTTTTAAAAAGTGCTGTCAAAATTAAAGATTACGCAATAGATTCTTGGCAAAACAATTTTTAATTGCTGGCAAAATTAAATAAAACTTCGCTAATTATGGTCAATTAGATTATTATTTCCTTGAAGAGATTTTGGCAGTTAGGATGCTTGTTTCTTTAATAGAAGTTAAAGTTGTAGCCCCGGTTTGCAGAAATTATTGAGACAATCTTCAGCGCCATCATAATTTATCAAAATGAAACTTAAAAGCAATTAGTTGGATACTATTATTATAAAAATAAGGCTTATCCTTACATATGTATCGGATAATTTGTATTTTCAAATTCAAATTTTGCTGTTTTCTAGTGTTTTATTAAAAAGCAGAAAATGTACGTTGTTTTAATTCAATTTTAATCATGAAATTATACTTAAAAACATGGTTGAAATGGGCGACTAAAATTGCAAAAAGCGTTAACTATTAAAATTCAAAATTTTATTAAAGTAAATTAAACTTAGCAACTATATAAAGCATATTTTCTACAATTTGCAATTGCAATAGAATGAAAAAAAATGTTTGTATATGAATAATATGAAATGTAAGTCTTTGTGATTGATACGATAGGATAATTCAAGAGATAATAAATAAATAAAAGTTAATTGAGTTTCTACTACTTCTTACATAAATGTAAAAAAAAAAAACCGAGAAGGAATAAATCCATTTTTAAAATTTAAAGTCTCTAAATAGTTACACATAAAAATAAATGATTTAGAGGAATTTTTTCTCAAATTTCTTACAATAATTATTGAAAAGATTCAAGAATAACCAATTTTAACAGTAATATTTATAATGATCTCGGAAAGATAATAATATACAGACGCAATGATAATCTGCAGTGCCCAGCGCCCTCTGCTCTGGAGCTACTAGGATTGAAGTTGTACTAGATTTCTTAATTTACATTATTCTGTGTGGAATTTTAACTAATCTAGGGTTCATTCGCACCTGAAAACAATAAGAAAGTGGTAGAAAAATTACGATGAAAATTTGCAGTTTATTAATTGAAGTTAATGTATTATATGTAGTTT
Organism: Parasteatoda tepidariorum; assembly: GCF_043381705.1. Classification (NCBI taxonomy): domain Eukaryota; kingdom Metazoa; phylum Arthropoda; class Arachnida; order Araneae; family Theridiidae; genus Parasteatoda; species Parasteatoda tepidariorum. The sequence continues at coordinate 18,259,605 of NC_092212.1, forward strand.
ATGATATCGGAATATTTTAGTAAATACTTTAAGATCCGAAACCAATTGATCTGAAATTATAATTTTAAAGTTAAAGCTAAGACTAAGAAATTTTTTAAACTGTTTTAATACAAAATTGAAACCATTTTTTTACAGCGGCTATCAAACTATGATTTACTGACCAAAATTGTAGGCGTTTCTTTTGTGATGAACGCTTTCGAATTGGGTAAACTATGAAAAGTAACGCCTACTTTCTACAAGGAAGTGCGAACCGTATATGGTATTAACTTTTATTTACAAAAAGGAAATGAAAATTTATTTCATAATGATAAATCTAACATTCTTTAATTTTTAAAAACTGAGATACCTTCAGAAAAATGTTTAAATATTTGTGTCTTTAGGCAAGTTCAGTATTACGAAGCTTTGTAGAATAAAAAGATATTTTAGTAAACTATTCATGAAACGCAGTGCCTCCTTAAGTAGTGGACTAGGCGGCAACACTCGTTTTCCATTTCTAAAAGCTATTTGTAAAGGGGGGGGGGGGCTCTCAGTAAACCTCTTTCAAATGTAGCTGGTATCCGGGTACTGTAAAATAAATTCCTACTATTCTTTTCTTATTTGTAAATTATTTATCATTAATTAGTAAATAAGGGGTAAAAAATTGTCTTATATGTATAATACTACTTATGTGTATAATACAATAAGCTTATATGTGTAATACAATAAGCGGCTGGTAGTCATAGATCGTTTAATTTTCTCGAAAACAAACCATTTTCTTACTAGTTTTTGCTTTTTCTCTCTTGATCAGAGTGTCCACCGTATCGAACAAAAATGCCTTTTAATGGAGTTTAAATTTACTACTTTCTCTCATTAAAATTTAGATTATTTGAAATTGGTTAGTAAGTGCTTGAAAACTTTTTGAAGTATAGAAAATGTTCCCTTACATAATTTCAGATAGTTAAAAAGTATTCAATTTCTCTCCTCACTTTTTTACCTACCAGTGGGGTAATAATTTTATCTTGAATAAGATAACAATAATATATAATTGAAAAATTATTTAATTTCCCTCCTCAATTTTTTTTATCTTACATATATTTTATATTTGATAAGATAACAATAATAGATATATTGAAAAAGTATTTAATTTCCTTCCTCACTTTATTATCTACCAGCGGGGTAATAATTTTATCTTTGATACTTCCAACTCTAGTTAAAAATTGATAGCCACGAATTTCGCTTCTTAGAATTAATTTTAGAAAAACATGAAAATTGTGTCTGCACAAAAACAATTTTTAATACTTTTTTTTAAACTTATTTTAATTTGAAATTATGAGAATGGAAATTGCTATTAATCTTGAGAAGTGGCATATTTTGAACCAAAACTCAGAATCAGAAAACTGAAAGTCCGAAATAAAGTGGCCTGCCTTACATATTTAAATTATTATTGTTAAAAATAAGAGGGGCAATTTTCATCTACCTCATTGAAAATGTTTAGTAAAATGATTTCCAGCCTTAATTACTATTCAATAAATTTAATATTTACATCCAAATCAATTTTGCAAATAAATAAGCAGGCTCATGGAACTCAACACAAATATTTATTGTAAGCCTTTGTCAAGTTAAGAGCAGAATGCAAAATTTAAATGTTAATGTTATCACCAGAATTTCGAACCCGCTACCTCGAAGCTACGGAGCGTAGGCTAAACGGAGATACTACTCGATCAGTAAGGCCCTATAGCATTTAAAGCTTTATAATTTTTATTAGCGTACTTTTAAAATTTAATCTAAATTTCGAAAAACTAAAATGCTAACAAAATAAATGTCATGCAAAAAAAAAAAAAAAAAAAAAAAAAAAAAAAAAAAAAAAAAAAAAAAAAAAAAAAAAAAAAAAAAAATAAGTAAATAAATAAATAAATAAAATAAAATAAATAAAATAAATAAATAAATAATGATCTTGATCAATTAATGCTCTAAAATAATGCAGTATTGCTCAAAATTTATTTTATTAATTTAAAGTGATAGTTAATTCTATGATGTTTTCAGTTTTCTGGAGAAAAATTTCTCACCAGTTTTTTTTTTTTCGTTGGGTATGCTGTATTTGTAGCGCGGAGTACCAAGACAAGCGTGGTGTGTTTTTTCAAGATAAAAAAATTAAATAATTGTGCTGCTGGGTTATGAGTATTTTGGCAAAATCACGAGTTTTCTAATCAAGCAGCAATCGAATGTAAATTTTGTTATGAGATATAATTTTGAACAATTTGAAAATAATTTACTCTCTACTGCGAAATTTAAAATATGAAATCTATTTTTTTTATCGCTCAAGATTACTTGTTTTTATCAATGACACTTTTAAACTGTAAGACCGTTAGATTAAATAATACTGATAATCTTTATTGATAATGATTGTATTCAATTGCAAAAAAAAAAAAAAAAAAAAAAAAAAAAAANAAAAAAAAAAAAAAAAAAAAAAAAAAAAAAAAAAAAATCATTTTTCTTTTCTAATTCGATAATATTCAGTCAAAGTTTAACAGCATTTAAGGATCTATTCATAAATATAAAAATAATTGATTATAGTTCTTCTGTAATATCATTGTAAAATGTTTTACAACTTTATATCCATACTTATTGTATCCATTAGCGTACAATCTTTCGTAGTTACTGATGCTACCAAAAATATTTTAAAACCACAGAACAATGAAGTTTTATTTAAATTAACGAATGCAAAAGCAGATGAAACAAATGCTGGAGCAGAAAATAATTTGAATCAACAAGCGACAGGTAAGAACAATTGAAAATTTTTTAAAAAAATTAATACTGAAATGTGAATTAGATTATGTGACTGTTGTTATTGAAAAGGATTTTCGATTAAAATGTACTAAATGTATCGCACCAAAGAATAAAAAAAGACTTTCATTTTTCAATGCAAGAATAATATATTTACATTGTAATGTTATATTAATTTTATTCTGAGAATTTACTCAGATGAAACTACCAGAATATGCAAGTAATATTCATATAATTATCTGAAATCATACTTCTGCATTTCTCGATTGTTAAGTTATCGTTTTTAACTATCTCTGTAAGACTCTTGGTGGCAGTAGCAATACATAAATTAATTTAACATAAAAGTACATTAGATAATTAAGGTAAGGTCTAAGGTACTTGCAGAGCTGGCAAATTTCTATGCTCTTTAGGAAAATTTCTTTCTTTGATATTTATGTTATGTTTTAATGCATGATTCTTTGTTTTGTAAAATTGATTTGAAATTATTTTCTACACCACTACATCTTAGTGATTCAAAAGTTCGTATGAAACGCCAATTTGTTCCAGTTCTCTCAAGGTGAAGCTTTTAAATTGTTGCCAAAATTACCGAAAATTCTGAAAGGTTTGTTTTTAAGTCGCACTATAAAAGTATCTACTTTTATATAGGCTGCATGCCACTCTATATTTGGGAAATGCGTAGTTATTGACAGTCCTGCATTTACCGTTTTTGCTCTATGATTATTTTAAAATCCCACTAAAATTACTGTATGCACCAGTTTATTAAAAAAAAATCATCCTTATCGAAATTTATTTGTGCGCCTGAGATCATTTGCGGCCCTTTTCCCATCCATCTTGAAATTTTAACTTTTAGGTGACTCTTTCCGGCAACTGAATTGCTAACTGGAGTGAAAAGAAAATTAGATACTGTGCATTTTAGATAAAGATGCGTCGCTACAAAAACAAGCTGCCATTGGCCAGAGGTTCATGTCTTCTCTAAAGTTTTCAAAAGTAAAAATTTCATCAAATCCCAATTTATGACCTTTTTAAAAAATTAGCTTTGCAATATAATGGTCTAAAAGGTCTTATCTCTAGTCAAACGTCTTATGGTATTATTTTTCGGAGTATATTATTCTGTCATCTTTTGAGTTTGTCTTGTTTCTGAAAAATAAATTCGAACACTTGTGCTACCATTTGGGTTTCAGAGCAATAGCTTATATATGTCATTATTTAAAGACTAATTATTTGTATTGTTAATTTAATGTGAACGATATACAATTGAAGAGCTTAATGGTTTAAGCGAGTCGGCATTTTCAGGAATATATATTAATCAGGGAAAATAACATAAACTGGATCTATCAATCTAACATTATGCGTATGTTTTAATGCAACGGGTTAGTTTTGTTTCCAGTTTAATCTTAATACAACTAATTTACATCAGTTATGAGTATGCATGCACGATTTTTTAAAAAAATTAGTTAGAAGTTGATAAAACAAAATAGTTCCGTTACATCAGAAAAAAAATCGAACATATATTTATTCATATTCTTTAGTTTCTTTGCTATTTCTGTCAGTTGCTTTTTATGGCACTATTTCCTATGAAACTGGTGTAGTATCAAGTTGCTAGATTGAAAGTTATCCTTGATGGATACGTTGTTAGTAACACGCTGAAAGCCACGCCAATTTTACATTGCTTGCCCGTCTGGCCAAACCGTAAATAACTACAAACTAAATTTGCAAAATATTAGACAAATTTTGCTACTTTTTTAAAAGGTTTAGCATGACATATTTGAATAAAGTGGTGAATTATCTTAGCCTACGAATTGTTTAAAAATAGTGCTGGATAAAAATCGACTAAAATCGACTTTTTATTCGCTGTCCGGAGCAAGTTGGTATCTCTGTATATATAAATAAAACTATTTTTGTGTGTTCTATATTGCATTAATTTCTTCAAACCATTTTAGAAACGATAATTATATAAAAAAAATTATATGTGCTTCTAATAACTGGCGTGACCGGTCACCGGCGACACCCGTGGCACTACGAACAAACTCAGTGCCGGTCACCGGTGATCCCCATGGCATTCAACGTGTTTAGAATAACACTAATTTATTTTTCACTTCTCAAGAGAAACTGCTGTTGGTTTTACTAATATCTTTTTCTTTTCCGTCTTACTTTAAGCCGTTGATTTATCACCCTTTGTGTATTTAAACGTTATTTGTGTATTTAGATGTTATTATGCAATTAAACATAGTTGGGAGTTAATTTTTTGAATTTTATTTCTAGTCAGATTTTGTATAGTATGTATACTACTTTAACCTCTTGCATACGGCGTTTAACATACTAAAAAGTGCTATTCTGTTCCAATCTGGTTCATATCGTAAGCAGAAAGTTAATTTAAATTTACATTTCATTTTCCTTTCGTAATATTAACTGAGTGAGTTCATAGGCATTTTAATGAATATTTTTTTATTTATAATTTTTGAAAAGTAATATCGTTTGCAACCATCTAGAATTTTAGATGACCATGTTTTGTATTTGCGGGGTTTTATTGTAGTAATTCAGATGCTTTTTAAATTAATAAATTCTATTTTACAGCATGTGATTGCGGAGAGAACTCTATTGGTTGCAAATTCATTGAAGAAAAAAAGATTTGCGACTGCAAAGAAGGATATGCTCAGGGAATCGATGGAATTTGCATTGGTATTTAAAGAAATCCTTACTGTTTCTTAATTTTTTTTATAGTTTCATATTTTTTCAGTAAATTCTGAGAAATAAATTTTGATGTATAACATATTTTAAAAATATTTGTAGATTAAATTAATTTACAATAAAATGTTAAGGTAAAAATTTTGTGGTCACATGCAAGGAAATCAGATGAGCCTAATTCATGACAGTGAATTCTTATCGTGTGAATATCTCGGTGTTACGTGGTTTTGTCTTGTGAATTCGGTTGATTTCTTTTTAATTGTAAAAAAAACCTCGAGTGCAAAAGGTTAAAAAATAGGATTAGAAAATTACTTTATTAATCAAGCTTTATTAATAGTATAGTAATTTTTAGTTTTTCAAGGTTAAACACGTTATTTATTTCGTGAAAACTACTTTGCAATTTTTTTCTTACTTGAAACAAATTTAATGGATTATTTTAGTATTTTCATTTTATAGGAATCTTCACTTGGAATTTTACAAATGATAATTAACTGCCTACAGCATTAAAATGTCATTTTGAAAAACGTTGGAAAAATTATATTTTTTAATGATTCTCGTAATTTATTGGAGTTATGCACCCAAGATATTTTAAGATAATAATTTTAATACTTTTATAGAGACTTGCAATGAAACGCAAACATGCAAAAATGGAGGGTCTTGCCTGCAACATTTTTGTGTCTGCTTACCTGGGACGTCTGGACCTTTTTGCGAAAGCATTTATGATTGTTTGCACTCTGATATGTGTAGAAAGGATGATCATACAGACTGTTCTTATGATGTGGATAGACAAAAGGCCTACTGCAGATGCAGTACAATGGAGTATAGATTTGATGCAGCTACCAAAACATGCCGAAGTGAGTCATACGCTGCATACTGTGTAGTATAAACCAATTAGTTGATATTTAAATATTTGTTTTAAGATTCCAATAGGTCAAACCGTGACAGTTAAATTGTATTAAAACAATCAAACGTTGATTTTTTAACACGTTTGTGATCACCTCTATGTATTGCTTTTGGAAGGAAATATATTTGTACTCCATTATATATTTAAAATATTATTTTAAATTTCTCAATTTTGACACATTAGAATTATTGTACAGATACAGGGGTTGGGGAAAACATGTAAACACCTAATATATTAACTTTAAGTAATAAAAATTCTTTTTCAGCTTAAGTTTGGAATGTTTTAAGTATCTCTTCTAAGAGCTTTAAGTGAGATCTTTAAAATTATGCTAGCATTTTTGAGAAGAAAAATCGTCCAAAACAATTGCTCCTAAAAGAAATTTTGTTCACATAGAAATAGTTTAGATGCGTCTTTATACTTTTGTCCAAGTTCTGTATATTTCCTTTATAAATTATTGATAGAGTTGATCACAGTTTCATTGAAATGAGGTATGTTTACTTCCTGTATCCATTTTTTAAAAATACGTAAGACCTGTGGGAACCTTAGTTAAATTAAAAACCTAAATTAATCACAGCTCTCTTGAAAATCATTAAAGAAATTAATTTATATTAAAATTTAGTATAATTTTGATGTTTTAAACAGCTAATTAAAAATATATCATGAATTATTGGCTTTGCATAATAAATCCCACAAAACCTGCCTAAAATTTATTATTTAGATATTTTACAATTAATAGAATGAAGTCATTTTGAATCGATTCAGCAATGAACCATCTTTTAGAAAATGAACTAAAAGTTCTCCTTCTTCCAGAGAAGAGCCTTATTTGTTCAAGTTTGCGGGTAGCGAAAATGTCTAGTAGAGAAGAGGTGGCTTAAAGGATAAGGCTTTCGCCTCCCAATGAAGTAAACCGGGTTCGAATCCCAGCAATGGCTGGGCAATACGAATTCCGTACCCAACTCGCTCCGACCACAGTGCTGACGTAAAATTTCCTAAGTGATCGACGGATCATAGGTCAGAATCCCCTTGCTGTCCTACTAACATTGGGATGTTTTCGAGGTCTTCCTCTCCATGTGACGCAAGTGCGGGTTAGTTCCATAAAGTAGTCCTCTACGAAGGCAAATTTTACCCAGTACTTGATCCAGGAGTTTCCTTGTCTTCTGGATGGGGTACAAAATTACAAGACTACGAAGCTGAACATTAGTGGCCGTAATTTAAAAATTTAAGTCTGCTGCTCAATGACAGTTGTAAAATAAAATAAAATAAAATAAATGAAATAAAATAAAATGACTGGTGTGGCGCTTTTGCAGTAGATTATGTGACTCATCACGGCTAATAAATCATAATCAGCTTGAGAAATATGTGTGGATGAAAATTTTAATTTTTACTATCTTGTTTACTTTAATAGGTTGTCTGTGTACATATTGGGCTTCTCAGGATTTAGGATCATTTAGCTGGTGTGATTACCAGCAAGGTCGACAAGTGTGTGTGTGCTCAGTGGGCTATTCATACAACCCACACAGTGAATCATGTGAAAGTTCGTATATGAAAATCCACTCTATATTATACCTCAGGGTTCCCACGGTCCTTGAGAATTTTAAAAAGTGGTAATAAAAATAAAAGAAATTTTGACATTTTTATTTCTGTGTAGCCACCACTAAAAATTGTTTTCTAAAAAATATATATGTGCACGAAAATTTCTGCACTTTACGATAAAAAAGTATATTAAAATAAAAAAGTATACCACCCTAAATTTGCTACCACTTCTTAAATTTTTCAAGGACCGCGGGAACCCTGTACCTCTATGTTAAATCTACACAGTATCTTAACTACTCTGGATTAAAATTTACTTCTACATTATCATTTTTATCCATTAAGGGGAGTCGACGTATATATAGGGATTTGCATCTGAACAAGATATTGCTTCAGTTTCCTGTCACATATAACTGTTTACACTGTGATAACTGTTAATATATATCTTTGACAGAACTGAAAACTTTCAATTTTTTAGAAAGTCTTATCATTTTGGATAAAAAATATTTTATAACAAAAACAAATATTCCTTCAACGCTAAAACATTATCACATCATAAACTGATGTAACTAATGTAGAGTCTGAAATATCTCCAGAAATTTCAAAGCGATATTATTGGAAGTTTCGTAGAAAAGGTACATCGAAAATGGTCAGATTTAGCATAAATGATGTATTTGATCCAAGAGTTTCCTTGTCTTCTGGATTGGGTACAAAATTACAAGACTACGAAACCCTTCCGACTCCCCTTAAATCTGTTCTATATTCGAGCTCCTCCATATTAAAATTTACTCTATATTATCAGGATTTCCTCAGATTTTTAAAAATATTAATTTAGGAAGTAATGGTCAAAATCACTTAAACTTATTTGGGCAAAAATGAAACAGATGAACAAGATTTCGCTTACCACATCTAATATAGAAATAAAATATAAGCCTTCTATCCTTTGGTAATCCGATGTCGCCCATGAGGCAACATCAACAGTCAGCATTCTAAAAAAAAAAGATTTTTCACTTTATTAATTAATAACCAGATTATTTTAAGTAATTTTAAAAATTATGTAAAAATACTGTATTATGTATATTAAATAATTAAGTGCTTATAATATAGTTCATGAAGCATTTTGAAGTACTCGGAATGCAAAAAGATTAAAAACTAAAATGTTGGAAAAAACTGTCTGAAAAACGGCAAATTTTACTTTGGAGTTTTATACCGCTTTTTAAAAGAATCCGGAGCAGTTGACCTTTCTGCTTAAGTTATCATAAAATTTTTAGAAAGATTCTATTTGATTAAAAATTATTTTTCGTTTTATATTGTATTAAATTTGATTCTCAATTCTTCTATATTCTATTCACTACATCTAAGCAATTAAATTAAATTTGTAAGACCTGAAAATAATGATGTATTGTTTATAAATGCTGGCAAATTTAAACAAATTAATCTAACCTTATTGCTATTTTTACTATCTTTTTAAATACTTTGTGCAATTAGGGTTTCCGGGGTGGCATCAATCAATGTATATGTTTCGTAATGATTTTTTTTAATTTTCTATTTTTAGATTGCTATTGTGAATCGAACTCAACGTGGTGTGGGTTTGATGATGACGGGAAAAAACTTTGTGGTTGCAAAAAAGGAAATTATTTTGATGGATACCTATGCAATAGTAAGAAAATGTACTATTTCAATAGGTTTTCTTAAGTGTGCTTAATAAATTCCAGAATCAAAGTTTAAACTTTTAATTTTATAATAATATTGATTAGTATTTATTGGGTTCCCTACTTAAATTTAATTTGTTCACTTTTTAACATGATTTATTAACACATTGAGCGCCACGCTAATTTTACATGACTTGCCCATCTGGCCACGGTAAATAACTACAAACTAAATTTGCAAATATTAGCCGGTTTTGCAATTTTTTTGATGGTTTATCATGACATGACATATCTAATAAAAGTGGTGAATTGTTTAAAAATTGTGGTGGATAAAAATCTACTAAATTGAATTTATTAAACCAAGAATCATAATCATTAAGTAAATTTTGAATACATTTTCTGCAATTCCATAAAAGAGTGTAAATTTTATATTTCTATATCATGTTATACGCTGTCAGCCAGCTGTTTTTCGCAGCCTAAAGTGAAAGGTTAGTGTCAGTAAGCGGCGACAGACGCAGCCTAAATGTAATTTCAGTGTCAACCACCGGTGGTTGACGTAGCCTAAATGTAATTTCAGTGTCAGCCACCGGTGGTTGACGCGGCCTAAATGTAATTTCAGTGTCAGCCACCAGTGGTTGACGCGGTCTAAGTGTAATTTCAGTGTCAGCCACGGTCGTTGACGCGGCCTAAATGTAATTTCAGTGTCAGCCACTGGTGGTTGACGCGAACTAAATGTAATTTCAGTGTCAGCCACCGGTGACTGACGCTGCCTAAATGAAAAATCCATTGTCAGCCACCGATGGCTGACTAGGTACTCAACATGTTAACTTTAATTTATTCACTTTTTAACATGATTTATTACGTAAATGTTTTATTTTTAATTCTATCAATGATAAATTTTGTTCTGATTTTTTTGAAGAATGTCTATGTGGTGATCATGGAATATGCGATCCAAATGTTGTTTTCCCCTCCTGCGTTTGTGATGAAGGCTACGCTGAACATCAAGGAATTTGTGTGGGTGAGCATTTAATCAGTTTTTGTTATGTATTTCTTATAAAAAAAATACATGAATAAGGTTTTGATTTAATTAATTTGTTTACGTTGGAGTTTTCCAACATATTTTTATTTCACAATTCACTTAAAATATCTAGAAGGCTTTGAGTATATTAATATTGTATAAAGAAAGTATTATTGATATTAAATTTAAAAAAATAGCAACTGATGTATACAACAAAGGAAATGGACAATTATCTTACAAATTTTTTTTTGCAGTATGTTTAGCAATGAAAAATTCTATTAATAGCCCTAATATTAAAAAGTCTAATTTTAGCCTCATATGCTTTTCACATTGGCCACATCATTTTTTATCGAAAGCATTCTTTCATTTTCGCCCCCACATTTTTTGGATATATTTTATGGCACATTTCTACACATATATATACATATACATACATATACACCTATATATACATATACACATATATACACATATATATACATATANTTTTTTTTTACATTATTGATTCGTCGTGGTTGTTAATTTTTTTTTTGAAACTTTAAACTTTAAGAATTAGTACACCAAAACCCTAATGTTGCTATGACTAAGAGAATTGTTTTTAAATGGCCGTATTAGTAGGCAGCTATGCTATTAAGTCTATGTAATATCTTATCTATTAAAATTTTTCTCTGAAATGGTGGACACAATTTTTTTAATTTAAATTTATTAAAATATTAATACAATACTTCACTTACTACTTCTACAAAAAATGTTTTCCGAACCTACAGAAATTTTGTGTAGAAATAGAGGGTGTGTCTTGGTATCATCCCCTATGTATGTGAAATTTTTTTTTTTAATTTACAACTTTATGTGTATCTTGGATATGTTCTTAAATTATTGTTTGTTCGAACATGTAACTTTTTACTAATGTTTCTTTTATTAAAAATATTATTAATCTGTGACATTGTTTACACTTTCATTCAAAGTAAAAATTTGGAATCTTCGCCCTTTTCTAAATTATATCACTCTTATTTTTAGAATGCAGCTGTGGCCAATATGGCAAATGCTCATATGATGAACACAAAAAACAAATTGGCTGTAAATGTGATATAGGCTATGCAGAAAAAATGGGAAAATGTGAAAGTATAACTCTACCTTATTCTTTATTTCTTATTAATATCTAAATATACGGTGGAGTCGTGGTGGCTCAGGTGATCGAGCTCTCGTCTCCCTATGAGATGACCCAGGTTCGAATCCCAGCGATGATTGGTCGATACGAATTCCGCTAACAACTCTCACGGATTACAGAGACGACATAAAACATCCTCCGTTGTAGAAAGTTCATGGGCTAATGACTCCTTGCCGTCAGTCTAACCATGGGAGGTTTTCGTGGTTTTCCTCTACACGTAGCTCAAAGCTCAAATATGGTTTAGTTCCATCAAAAAGTCTTCCTCGATGGCAAATTTCTGCCAATACTTCATCCAGGAGTTCCCTTGTCTTCTGGATTGGGTTTAAAATTACATGACTACGGAAGAGAACACTGTTGGTCGTAAACTCAAAAATTGGATTGGCTGTTCAATGACGGTTATAATCATAATATAATAAACATACGGTGACATCTGAGTAAAGTGGACATCCTTGGTACACAGAAAATTATCCATCAAGGTCAATTGTTAGTTTAGGAGAGGGACGCATATTAATTGAGTAATCAAATGATGGGTAAATAAATACATAATTAGAAATTAAATAACAATAATATTCCTTGGGATTTAATAAAATAAATAGGATAGCTAAAGACTGAGAAATTTATCATTATTTAAAAGAAAAATTGTGAGTATCTGTTAGCAAATACTCTTCCTTTAAAAATAGGAATGTTAATACGCAGTTTTTAACTAACAAGGCTGTGAAAATAATTTTCACAGTAACTCACGCAAATAATTCTTATGAAATTAAAACATGACAAAATAATTTATACAGATGCTTCATATTATTTATGTTATATTATTTATATATTATATTATACACATTATTTTCAGAATTCGTTGAAAAAAATTCGATGTCAGATATTTAGTGTCGTACTAACACTAAACGGTTGAATCAAATTACACAATTACATATATTTATTTAAGATTTTGAGAGATAAGATTGTTTGGATAAAATATTATTTAGTATTTTTTTAAGGGACGACAAAGTTCTAAAATTTAATGAAAAAAATAACAGGCATATTTTTAATTCCATGTTAAAACATTAAAATTTGTTTTCCACTAATAATATTTAAATATTAATGTCAGTTGTGTCGAGGAAACAATTTTCATTTTTTTTCTTCATCTGCAATGAAGTATTTACACTAGGGAACAAAGTTTTTATTACACTTATACAAACAATACTTGATCTAGCCTGATCATCACCTGCTACATCAGAAAGCCTCCACACGGTTTTTTATAAGTAGTCTGCTCAGACTATTTAAAAAGTGAAGCAGTTGTGCGCATGAACCCAAATTCTATTTTAAAAGTACTTGAGAGAAATTTATCATATATATTTGAGAATTGAATCGGTAGTGGTTGACAAGTAAATAAGACAAACCAATCGTATATTTGCTACCATCACTTCCTTATTTTTACAAGATCTATTAAATGGCTCTTTCGTTAACTGGTTTGCCTTCATGTTGGTCTGATACTTATAAGAAACCATATAGAGGCTGATTCGGGTGTGAGAATATCAAATATGATTTTTTTTTTCTTCGTTCCAAGAGTTGCAGATATTTTTCAAAATCATATTTTTAGTTTAGTTTATATTTTGTTTAAATGAGCAAGTTTATGAAGAACGTATATATTTATAAGCATAGATATGCACTTGTCTGCACCTTTGAGAATTACACTAACCCTGTACTGCGTCTACAATTTGAATTGGATTTCCTAACCTGGATTTTTTTAAATTCCTTGGAGAAAATACTAATTGTCCCCACTTTTATGCTACGTAAGGAGTAGCAGGAAGAAGGTGATAATGCATTTCAATTGATGACTATAGCGTTAGGGTCATATATTTTTTGCCTTTAGTGCTATTTCCAAAAGAGCAGACAAGTGTATATCTACATGCACATAAGCATATACGTTCTTTATAAGCTAGTACAGTGAGCAAAATAAAAAACGGACCTCCCTCGAATAACTTTTGATCTAATTATCGGGTTTGCACGTTCTCAAATTCAACTTTAATGATTCAAGGGGTTGACCATAAATATGCTAATAAATCAGTGCAGATGATACTTTTAATTACGAAATCAGACACAAAAACATACTTTCTCTGAATGAACATACCCCTTTTTCAACGGATTCAGATCTCTGTCCCCTACAATATAGGGGATAGCCGTAATCTGGGAAATATGGTGTTAATAGTTTGGTCAGTAGAGTGGTCAAAAGTCTGGACCTCTTAACGTTAATTTTATTTTTTGCGTACTTCGCCATATCTCGAGAAATTTTTAAGCGAATTAAAAAAATTTTTTAACCATAAATGAAAAATTCGTTTATCCAAAGATAATTCCATGCATAATATCACTTTTAGTACATATTTCTTATTTTTTTATTATTTTATTTAAGAATAGCCGAAAAAAATTTGAATTGTGAGGTATAATTTTTTTTACATCATTTTAAGGATGTAATTTTACACGGCAAAATATAAATTTTGAACGAAATCGTTGGAATAGTTCCAGAGAAATTGAATTTTTAAAATACGGCTTTTTCAAAAATTCGATTTCTCAGGACCGTCCGATCAAAGTGATCAGGATTTCGTTCAAATTTTGTATTTTGCCATTTAAAGTAGCATTCTTTACGATGATAGAACGAATTTTGTACCTTACATTTCAAAATTTTTTCAACTATACTTAAATAAAATAATAAAAATTTACTAAAAGTGATATTCTGCATGTAATTACCTTTAGATAAATTAATTTTATAATTTTGTGCAGAATTTTTTAAATTCGCTTGAAAAGTAATCGGGATATGGCAATGTATGCAAAAAATAAAATTGACATCAAGGGGTTTAAACCTTGGACCATTCTCTTGAATTTCCAGATTGCAGCTACCCCCTATATTTTGGGGGTCAGAAATCCAAATTCGTCGAAAAAAAGGTATGTTTATTCAGAGAAAATACATTTTTGTATCTGAATTCGTAACTTAAAATATCCTCTGCACTAGTTAATAAGCATATTTGAAGTCTCCCCTTTGAACCATTAAGATTGAGTACTAGAACGTGATCAGATCATTAGATCAAAAGTTATTCAGTGTGGTCCATTTTTTTATTTTGCGCATTGCAAATTCAAACAAAAACGCTAAAATGAACCAAATATACAATTCCAAAAAAATTGAAACTTTCGGAAAGAAACCAATATCACATTTGAAATCCCCACGCATGAATCAGGTGAGATCAAGTACTTGTATAAATGCAAAAAAAAAAATTTGGACCCCCATTGTTATTCTTCACTTTTTAAAAATGTGTAGTGAAAGGTTAAGGCAAAAAGCATACGTCATTAACGTATCGAATCATAATCTGAAGTGTATTTCCCCTTTTTCCTACTACTCCCAACGTAAAAGAAAGTGGGGACACTCAGCATTCATTCCAGTGAATTTCTAAAAAATCCAGGTTAGGAACTCATTCTTAATTTGCATACAAACTGCAGTTCTTAGAGAGATACCGATTGCAGATCGGAAATCAGCAACGTGGAAATATATAAGATCCGTTCTAAACTCTCATGCAATAGAATTTTTTTTTTCAGTGTTATCATCTAAAATAAACCTTTAGTGTAATCTTGATTTGTATTTTTATGCAACACTATATATATCTTTTTACATAATGACACATTGTTTATTGCTATGTTTGTTTATAGAGTGTTATTGTGGAGATAATGTTAATTGTACTTTTGATGGTGACAGAAAAATTTGTGGTTGTGAATCCGGGTATGAAGAAGCAAATGGCTTTTGTAAAGGTGAATGAATACGTATTATTATTTTGATCATAATAAAGTCAAGTTATCTTTTTATGCAGTGTATAAAAATTTCATTTTTTATCCACGCTTTCACAGGAGCTTGAAAATTTTGAGAAGCGCGAATAAAATTAGACATGCCTCGATATTGTAATATTTATGAAATAACTACTAAATATTTTTTTAAAAGACGATATAGCGAAACAAGAAATCTCCTCTTTAACTTCCTTAAACGATTAAGACGTATCTTATAGAAGGAAATTTGTATCTACCGAAAAGATCTATCCGCAAAATTACCAGCCTCTTTTTGCATTAATAAAGAGATGTCAACTTGTTCCGTTTTGTAAAAAAAAAAAAAAAAAATTCTAGTTTTAACAAACTTTAGTTATTTTCAGTTGAGTATTTTTCATTTTAAGTAATTTTTTCACCATTATATCAAAAATCCTAAGTATAATTCGAAATATAATTTTATTATAATTATCTCATGGTGACTCTTTTAAAGAATAAGACTAATTCTTATCCTTAATGTTTTACTATTTAATTCGACTGATTTATTAGTATTTTGACAGGATGTGAAGCAGAATGCAAAAAGTTCGTTTTTAAATAAAAAAAAAGTGGTAAGTTATTTACTTTTATTTCAATGACAGTGTTCTAGCTTAAAAACACACATATTATATGACGCAAAAAAGCATGCGCGAAATTGGTTCAAAAGTATCACACAGAACTAAGTGGTACATCAGATAGTACATTTAAGGGTAAATGTCTTACAACTTTTTTTATAAGGGCATCTCTTGCATTCTTGTATAATGGTTAGTGCTCTTTCGGAGACAGAATTTTCCGGTAGACTTATTATATCTCCTACTACTGAAAAGGCCGGTAGTGGGATGAGCGTTTAAATACAATTTTCAGTAGATCACCGAAATCAAATATTTTTTTCCCCAATGCCCTGGAGAATGATCTTTCGTCAATACAGGCATCTGAAGGGCAGATTTGTTGGCCACTTTCCTATGGGCACCATATTAGGTAGGCCAACGTTGCTCCCACTGTAAGGACAGATAGTATAGAGAATGAAATAACATCCATGTGTTGCACAGGATGCGAGGCCAGTGCCCCGACCCCTACACAAGTCAGTCGACTAGAAGCCAAACACAGACGTGCCAACTTTTAATCCCTTCCATTATAATTTTCCCCAGTGGTATTAAAATGGAATTAAAACTTCAATTTTAAGCAAACAAATACGTTGCATTTGAAAAAACTCAACCATGATGGTACCGCATATTAATATATAAGCTTAATTTTTGTAAGAATAGTGGTGATCAAAATCATTTAAAAATTAAATTTATAAAAGAAAAAATAGTATATATTTACTACCACTTTAAATATGAAAATAAAATCTTCCGCAAAATGCGGGAGAGTTGGCAGGTATGCAAACATTACTTGTTGTAGTCTGTGCGTGTGAGGGTGCCTTTTTTGATCAGTTTGCGAAGAGACCGAGGATGCGGCATTGGTTATCGTTAAACTGTTCTACCCTATAGTGTTCGACTTCATGAGTAGGTTGTCATGCTACCTACCCCTCTGCAGAAGATCAAAATTGTGACAGCATGTCTTCGGATCATTTTTAAGGATGTTTCCCAGATCACCGGCAATATCTCATCATGTAGTTCTAATGCGACGTAAATTAAGCACTACTACTACCACTATTAAAAATTTTCAAGGCCCTGTTTTTATTACTTCGTGGGAGCCTTGTTTTTGCTACTTCGTTTTCATGTTTGTGTAGATGGAATCACACCATCCAAATTTGACCACTTTCCCACTAGCTAGAGTATTTAAGCTTGTACTAGAGCTCGGCTGCGTCTCATGACAATACAAATTTCATACATTTTCGGATCACTAAAAAACAATTTTATTGCTGAATTATATTGACTCTGTTACATTGTATAGTTTATCATAATCGACATTTTGGTTACTTTTAGACACGTTAGAGTTTTAAGTACTGGATAATGTGAAAGATTTTTACTCGTTTCCTAACAAATGTAATCAAAATCGGATGTCTTCTGTGATCGAGGGCCATTGTACTTCAACCGAAAAATTTGAAGCGTGTGAAGATTGCGAGTTCAAATGTAACTTTGAACCTGGTAATATCTTTACGATGTCCTTAAGTAAATTATGGTATCTACTCTTTAACTTGAGAAGGGCTTGTAAGCTATTGTTTTCATGTTGAGCATACAAACCTACATTTGCATGAGTTATATTAAATAACTAAAATAAAAATGATGCACAATACCTTTTTAAAGCAGTAGCAGATAGCGAAAAAAAGTAATCTAGTTAATATAAATAAATATGCTTTCTAGTTAATATAAGCAAATACGCTTTATCACATTTTTTATTTATACAAACTTTTCACAATCTAGCAATAACTGTGTTAGGGCATTGATTAATTAAGTTTACCTCTCTTATAAGTGTTCTTTGATTATTTTTAGACCTCAACGAATGCGAGAAACATAATCCATGTAAACAATCAATGACGTGCATCAATTTGCCTGGTTCATATGCATGTATTTGTAAAGAAGGTTATAAGACTGTTATAGTAGATACGTTAATTAAGCCATTAGAAATTTGCCAAGGTAATAAAATTGAATTTCTCAATGATATATTTTATTCTGAATTCGTAACACTGTTTGTATACAAAATAAATTTAAGAATGCTTAATAATTTCGTCGATACATTATTTTATACGTTACAATATCAAGTATGTTTCGATGCTTTTGATTTTATATAGTATCAATGTATTTGAATTAATAATTTATAGATATTGACGAGTGCGAAAATTCTTCCGCCTGTGCTCAGCCTAACACGTTTTGCGAGAACACTATAGGTAGCTACAACTGTATTTGTGAATCTGGATTTGTGTCTCGAGGGATGCTGGATTCTTCTTTATTCTGTGAAAGTAAGTATAGCTTTTAAATTTATCTATAAGTTCCTAATAATAAAATGATATTGTGCTTGTTACCTCCAAAAATTACATAAAATTTGTACTTATTTGAAATTAAAAAAAATGCAATCACTTAGTTTTTTTTAAACTTTTCTTTTTTTTCTTTTTTTTTTACATCGCGGCTGGCAAATATATGTTGGATGTCAGGTTTCTTATTGATTGACAGCGTACCTGCATTTCATTGTAGAATACTCAGTCTACGTGAAACCCTGGGGTTCTGTGGAGGAGTTAAAGGGGTTCTGTGAGTTACCACTCTTTAAATACCAATGATGAGTCTTGAAACCTCTGATTATATTTAAATACAACCTATACTTCACAATTTATTGGATCTTATGGTTTCGTTGATGAAATTATTTGAAGTAAAATGTCAATGAAATGGGTCTTTTTTTTAAAAGGAAAATATAATGTTTCTAATAACAATATATTTGGAAAAAAAATTCGAAAAGAACAAGCAGTTATAAAATATTGCATCAGTATTCCCTATTGCACTTTTAAAATCAGTATAAACTGACTAAATTCTTTTATGAAGAAATTTGTTTTCCCAATGACCATTTTCAACGTTTATAGCTATTCTCTTCAGCTTTCATTTCGAAGTAAACCAAAATTCAGCCTATTTTATTCTTTTTCAGTTTGTGTATATACATCAAAGACAAATTCATAACTGGGCCAGATATAGCACAATGCCTGAGAATTTAATCATCGGACTTAAAACCTAATTTAAGATTATTAATGATAAAACGATGAAAAATCTTCATTCATCTAAGTAAATATTTTAAATATAGTCTTTTATGGGTAATAACGCTCACAATTATTTTAATGAACTTTGTCTATAAAGTTGGGGTTCTGCCAAAAAGAGGTCTATTATTGAGGGTTCTGTTGTCCAAAAAATTGGGAACCACTGCCCTAGATTGTCCGGTTCTCATGTAGAGTGTGAGAATAGAGGGACAACAAATAAAACCCCATTGGATTCCAAAACATTGTGATATTTATGGCAACGAACAGACACATATGCTGGTTAAAAAGGACATTCAAATAATTTAACAACCCAATATTTATAACTCATTTCATTCCATTAAATTTTGTAGTAATAATCTGATGAGGCAAAATTGAAACAGCATAGCGAACTTCACGTATTTCTTCGAAAAGTTGAAGAAACATCTTGGATCGATATATTATGTATAAATGTCGTGAAAAAGCTGTCACGGAATTTAGACTTGAGGTGGATCATGGACTCATGATTACCTGGCGAAACACCTTTATCATATCGGTGCGTTTGTAGTCCCAAATTGTCCACTCTATAGGGGAAACGAAATCAGGGAGAGTCTTATGGGATATCTCGGCACTGCTTGTAGACTCCGAGAAGAAATTGATGCAGAGATGCCAACTTACTCCGCATGTAAAAAAAAAAAATCGAGTAGTAACGAAATTTAAGTTATTTTCAATAGTAACTTTCATTTAAAAGAATTTTTCCATCACTACATATCAAAAGTTCTAAGCGTCATATGAAATGCAACTTATTTCCATTTATCTCGTGGTAAAACTTTTCAAGAGTGGAAGTAATTATTCTTATTCTGAAAGTTTTACTATTTAATTCGATACCAATTTTTTAACTTTTTGCCGAAAACGAAGCAGTTGGCATCCCTGAAAATATTGGAGTGCTATACATCTACTAATGGGACAAGTACTTTTTTCTCTTGCTGTATTTCTTTCTATAATTTATAATTTTAATGTTTTTTTTTAATCCATTGGAGGAAACAAAAAAAAGGTATTGTAAAGACATTCGAGTCCTGGTAAAACAGTGTAACAAATACTTTAAATTCTAATTCGTTGGTTGCAAGTAACATTTTGATCTATATAGTACATAATACAAAGTAAGAAAGAAAACAATAAAAGAAATTTAAAAATGGAAAAGTATAGCCAGGAACATCAAATTTATAAAAGCACACAGTGACAACAGCAGCGCAGAATATTTTTTTCATTGACAACATGATGACACCCCTATGAGGAAAACTCAAGTGATTAGCAGAGATGCCAACTTGCTCCGGACAGCAAATATATATTTTAAAGTGGTAGTTTATCAATGTATTATTTTATCTTTATCGCCA
>NC_092212.1:18280714-18289432 GCF_043381705.1 Parasteatoda tepidariorum
AATCGAAAAGAAACATAGATTGGCAAGTTATTATATCAATGAAGTTTGGCTAGGGAAGCTGAGCTATTTAGTTGATATTTTCGAAAAACTTAACGACTTAAATTTGAGCTTGCAGAGTGAGAATTCAACTATCATAACTACAGCCAGTAAAATTCAAGCTTTTAAGAATAAGTTTAGTCTCTGGCAAACTGAACTGAATAAAAACAACACCGACATGTTCCCTTGCTTTAACGATTTTATCAAGGAAAATAATATGAATATATTTACATTTAAAAACATCATTTCCAATCACATTGAAAAGTTAAAGAAAAATTTTTCGAGAAGATTCGAGGATTTTCCTGAAAACGATCTTGGTTGGATTTGTGATGCATTTTCCTTTGACATATGCAGTTCAACGCTTCAAATTAGTGAGAAAGAGCAATTGATAGATCTAATTAGTGATTATACTCTTCGAAATCAATTTAAGACTCAGCCTTACCAAACATTTTGGCTATCCGTGGAAAAACAATATCCCGTTTTATGCAAGAATGCCATCAGAGTGTTAATACAATTTGCATCAACCAATTTATGTGAAACTGGATTTAGCAAACTAGTTTCAGTAAAAACTAAATACCGCTGGCGTTTAAACCCTGAAGATGATATGCGAATTGCAATTAGCAGCATACAGCTAAACATCGATGAGATAATTAGAAACTTGCAGCCACATACATGTCATTAAAGGGCAATTTACTGATTTTTGTGTTATACAAAAAGTATTTTCTTAAAATTATAAATGAAATTAATATGAGTCAAATATGATGATGTTTTCATTCGATGAAACGAAAGAAATGCGCGAAATATACATCGTGTTTGTGAACATTTATCTCTAGGGGTCACCAAAAATGTTCTCTCTACAAAAGGGGTCGCAGTCGAAAAAAGTTTGCGCACCACTGCTCTATACCAGTTAAAAAGCAAGCAAAAATAGTAAAATATTTGCAAAATTTACTTTGCAGTTATTTACCGTTTATTTAATTATTTTGGCGTGTCCGGAGCAGTTGGTATCTCTGGATTAGCAAAGCTTTCCTATTTTGGTTGTTGTTGTCGTAGACCATTTAGGCATGTGGAATACAATTGTTTTTGTCTTCCAGTGCCTATAAGTCTCACCCGTTTATAAGGTGAACCCATTCATTCACCTACAGATCGTAATTTTGACCTGAACCAGAGAACAATGAATCTCCAATCCAAAACTCGCAGAAGTTTAATTTGTTATGGGAACATGGAGGACTTTTTGACCCTACAACTTTAACACTCACCAGTCCCCATTTATTACACGGGGAGTTTTTAGCTTGCTGGATGCGAACTCTCGCTCTCACAAACGTGAGCCCAGCGCCCTACCAGCAAGGCTATCTCGGCCTTCATATTTTGGTGTCATCCACATAATGAACTTGTTATTACCTGTTCACTTTCCTTCCACATAAGACTCTCCTTGCTAAATGCATACTTATAAATAGATTTGAATTAAAATTGTAACTTAATCTATTTAAACTATTTTGAATATTATAGATACAAAAAATTTTTTAAAATACCAATTTCAGTTTCAAATATTTTTAAAGTTTATGTTCATTAACATTTTTTACCTTCATATTTATTCATTAAGTAATAAAACAATACTTTTTGTATAAACTATGTAAAAGCAAAAATATTTTAACTAAGATAACTGCTCTTACTTTTTACCTCTTTTAATGAGGCTGTATCCAGGATAAATGTCATACTTTTTATTTTATGTTTTGTTCAGAAATGAATTGTTTTAATGGTTGTATTTAGGCCGAAATAAGTCATTTTTTTCCCTTGAGCAAACATAGTTTAGATAGTTTAAGTAAATTAATTTAATAGAGTTAATCCTGATTTTATCTTTTTATGCTCAATTATTGAAGATACTACTTTTGTCGAATGCACTACTCGATCAAATACATGACAGTGCAAGTAACTAAAAGAACGTTTTATTTCGTTTTGTACTAAAAAATTTTGATACACTTTTAATTCCGTACTTTGTGCACGAATTAAGAATTGTTTATGAAGCATTTTTAAAGCCAAATAAAAAAAGTTTCAGTTTTCTAATTTTCTCATTTGACTATAGTAAATTTCACTTCTGGAGTATTAAGTAGTAATCGAGTATAATTTATTGGAGTGCAAATACCTTCATAGAATTACGAATTTGTCTATTTTGACAAATTTTAAATTTAAGCAAAATTTGAAATTTAACTATTTTCATTCTGCTCTTCGTGGGTGGTAAAGCATTTCATTTATTTATTTGAAGAAGTTTTTATAGGAGTTTTTAAAGAAAATTATTTAAAACCACTTTTATTGGCTTTGAGTACATGGTCATGCAAACAACTTTCCCTGATTTTAAATTAAAATCAAGATTATAATTTGAAAATTATTCAGGTTGTGTAATTCTTCGGACTTATTTTATATGTACAGTGCACAAAAAAAAGAGAGAGAAAGAAAAAGAAAACTGAGCTTTCTGAATAGTTTTTGATAGCATCTTCATGTTTTAGCACTCAATCTTAATAATTCAACGGGGTGATCTCAAATATATTAATTAATTAGTGCAGATGATATTTTAAGTTACGAAATCAGACTCAAAAACGTACTTCTTCCGTATAAACATGCCTTTATTTCGATGGATCTAGATTTCTGACCCCCAAAATGTAAAGGGTAGCTGCCATGGGGGAAATATGGCCCAAAAAGTTTGGAAAAAAAACGGTCCAAAAATTTCACCCCTTGATGTTAATTTTACTTTTTACGTATTTCGACATTTCTCAAGAAATTTTTAAGCTTGTTGAAAAATTTTCCACACAATTATAAAATTCGTTAATATTTGATAAAATATCAACGAATAGTTGATGTCTAAAAAAATAACAGTTTCTTAAAATTCAATTTCTCAGGAACTATTAAACCGATTTCACTCAAATTTTGTAGTTTTCCATGTAACTTTAAAATTAGGTAAAAAATTTTAAATCTTACAATTCATTTTTTTCGACTATTATTAAATAAAATAAAAATATTTAACAAAATATATTTTTTGTATAAAATTATATTTGGGTAAACGCATTTTATAATTGTGTGCAAATTTTTTTTAATTCGTTTAAAAAATTCTTGAGATACGGTGAAATACACAAAAAATGAAATTAATATTAGGGGGTCTAAATTTTGGACTGCTCTTCTGACCAAACTGCTTGGAACATATTTCCCAGATTGCGGTTACCCCCTATATTTTGAGGATCAAAAATCCCGAAAAAAATGTATGTTTACTCAGAGAAAGTACGTTTTTGACCCTGATTTAGTTACTTAAAATATCGTCTGCACAAATTAATTAGCATATTTGAGGTAATCCCCTCAATCCTTAAAGATTGAGTCTAAGAACGAGAGGATCCGGTCATTAGATCAAAAGTTATTCAGGGTGGTCCGTTTTTTTTTTGACGCACTGTACATGACAGATTTCTTTTTTAAGAATGAAATAGTAATTGAAAATTTAAAAGTATTTTCAATTTAAGTATAACACTTATTATTGCTAAAAATGTATATATGACTAATTCCTACTGTTAGGAAAAAATGATATCATTAGCTAAAATTTTTCTATATTGCAGAAAGTACAGCTACAGCAATTTACACTACTATAGCCATAGCTTCATTTGTAAGTCTTATAATTACTGGAGCAGTCGTTTATTACGTGAAGAAAACGTGAGTATAAAAGTGTTTTATGATAGAATGAGCAAAACAAAATTCTTTTTTTCTAAAATAATCTTTGAACTAAGGATAGAATTTTTACCTATCATGCAATCTTCGTTTAATTAATAGTGCTTGTCAATCATAACTAATAGTATTTTTTAACAACTTCCTTCTTGCTCCCGTTTAAATAGGAGTGTTCATAAGTACCATATAAAAAAGATTAAAACAATTTATATCTCCACACATTCCAGGAATCATATACACCGAAGAGTCATTACATTATGACCACCCTGCTAATAACATATAGGACCACCTTTAGCCCTCAAAACTGCTAGCACCCGCCGTGGCATTGATTCCACAAGGTGCTGATAGGTAGTCTGAAGTATCTGGTACCAAGCGCTCACCAACAGGTCCTGCAATTCGACAACTGGTCCTGTAAACATTGCGAGGGGGTAGCGTGGCAGCACGAATTTGGTTTTCCAAGTAGGACCACAAATGCTCTATTGGATTAAGGTCAGGTGGATTTGGGGGCCAAGATATGACTTGAAAGTCACTGGAATGTTCCTCGAACCAATCCATGACGATTCGATCCTTATGACATGGTGCATTATCCTGTTGGTAAACACCATCTCCCGCAGGAAAAACTGTTGCCATGAATGGGTGAACTATGTTCAAGTATCTTACAGACGTCTGGGATTGTTCTATGAGGATTATGGGTCCTAATGTGTCTCATGAAAACATTGTTCCAGGGCGAGAAACCATGAAATCCTGGGCGAGCCCATTGTTATGGATGGAGGGTGGTCATAATGTAATGGCTCTTCGGTGTATATTAGTAATATAATAGGTAATAATTTGAAAACGACTTACTACCAACTTTTCCTCTTTTCTGTATCGCTAATCATTGTTATGTTAAAATACATAAGTGCAATTTATTATGTTTTCTGGTTTATTAAGAATTACTCTTACTTATGAAATTAGTTTAAAATTATTCTAGCTACAAAAAAATGTGTTAATAATTCATACAGTGCAGTATGGTATGCATAAAATAAAGTATTTTTCTGTTACGAAGATTAAAAAAATTCAGCTTTCTTAATTTTGTAGTGTTTCTTGTTAATACATAAATACAATGCATAATATTCTTTGATTTAATAAGAATTACTCTTACTTAAAAAATTGATATAAAATAAATTTAGCAACAAAAAAATTTGTAAATAATTCATATAAGTGCATTCAGCTTACTTAATTTCGTAGTGTTTCTTAATGAAATATTTGTATTCTATCAAATACATAAATGCAATACTCTATATTCTCTTATTTAATAAGAATTACTCTTACCAACAAAATTGATTTGAAATTATTTTAGCTACAAAAAATTTGCAAATAATTCATACAGTGTACCATGGTATGTATATAAAATAAAGTATCAGTTTAAAAAAAAAAACCTACAAATTTGATGCTGCTTTGTCAGAATAATTTATTTTCTTTTAAAAATAATCTTGTAATTTGATAATACAATTACGATACATAATTTTTTTCAAATCATTTCTTTTTACAAACAGATTCCGAGAAGAATATACTAGTTATAATCAGGAATTAAAATAGCTTTCGAGCTTGAAGATCCTGAATAGTGGACGATATTTCAAGACATCAAATATAGATGATGAACTTTGGTGCAAATAGACAAATCTAAAAGGAATATTATGTAAATATGATTGTAAATATGTACTATTATGGCAATGAGAAATGTAGAATAAAAGACTAGAATAATTAGTTCATGAAACGATATTTATTTTCTGAGAAAAATATGTAACTAAAGTTAATGTGGTTTTCGAAATGCAATGGCGAAATGTCAAATAACTTATTAATAAAGCACATCCTGTGGAACTACATTTTAGATGTTCTATTGAACTACTTTCTGCATATAAAAGAACATATTATAGAGCCATGTGCTAAACCTTTTCTTAGCGGGTGAGTCATAAATGTATTCGTACGGAATCATAGTCAGGATGGAACAGAATAAAAAGCGGTAGCTTAATTCTGGGCCAGGCTTTATTTGTAGTAAAGTGTAGCTGCATAATTTTTATTTTGAATTAATTAGTGATATATTAAATAAATCAAACTATTATTACTCCTCATCCCAAATAAGCAGCTGTAGAAATATTTTACCTATCAGTTTTATTATTTTTTTTACCCTGATAGTCACCATGCTTAGAACAGCGTTCCCGAGAGCCTTGTAAATTTTTAAAAGTAGTAAAGAAAATTAAACAAATGATGATAATTTAATTTCTGTGTAACCACTACTAAATATTGTTTTCCAAAGAAAGTATATACGCATGAAAATTCCAGCTATTTACTGCTTTCACCGCATCCTGTGAATCATCAACTTATTGTGCATCATCATAGTGTCTACAGAGCAGAAGGAAAAACATTATCAAGACAATAAACTCTGAACTGTCAAAGAACTTTAAAATAATTCTTAATATTTACTCAATAAAATTTCTTAATATGTAATCTATTGTTTGTGAAACAATATTTTTCAATAGAATTGTTAATTTAGTAAATACAACCTACAACTGTAAATCACCCAAGCGATGTCTGAAACCCTTTCTTTAATTGCTACCATAATGTTGCTCATCACAAAATGTTTTTATACAATGTTTTTAATCAATTCTCATGATGTATGCGGCCCAGATGCCCAGTTTTTGGATAATAAAAGCAAAAAAAGCTATTTACTTCTTAATGACAAAGTAGTGTATTAAAATAAGAAATATATTCTAGCGTTAACCTTAATTTACCACCACTACTAAAATTTCTCAAGGATCGCGGGTGCCCAGTAGAATCAGGCCTGAAAGCGGGACGGAAAAGAGAAGATACTGGTGGAAGAACTATTTCAATATTAGATAATATTCGGGAGATGTTAATCTATTCTCAACAATAACAATTCACTGTAAAGAAAGTTTCCCCGGCGAAGAAGCAATTCATTATAAAAATTGCATCCGTTAAAAACAATTGGTAGTTAGGGATTTTTATTATTCCCGGAAAAAAACTAAAAAATGAAATTTATTTGCTACCAGTTTTTACTCTTTTCCGTCTCGATATTAGAATGCATATATGATTCGCCCGTTTCGAAGAAGTTAAATGTCGACTAAATATTAATGAAGCTTTTAATCTCAATTGAAATGACATACTCCTATCAGTTGGGAATCCTTTCTCGAAAAGAGTCAAATTTGGCTGGTACGGGACATCTATTTGCAAAATTTTCCCTATGATAGAAGCACAATTAAAATGTAAAGAATAAAATTTGTACTATACCAATATATATAATACCAATATATATGTACAATAACAATATATAAAAGTAATATGACTTATAAAAAATGCACAGTTGTACACATGGTAAAAATTTAAACACAAAGTGCTCAAGAAAAAAAATCTGTAGTAGCACTACCAGCAAATTTAAGAGTTTGATTTTCATTTTTAATAGTTCTTACGACTTCAGTTTTTTAAGTTCAAAGTCCTTTGTCTGAAAATCAAGATGAAGTTATTCACCAAGAAGTATTATTCCTCACAACACAATTTATGTCAACTCTTCAATCAAGATGAGAAAATTTTATAAACGTTTTAAAAATGCAAACATTCAAAAACATGAAAGATAAAAATAAGAAAATACGAGTGATATGAGATACACAAAGACAAGTTGACACTTTTTGTTAAAAGAAAAAATTTCTATTTGAAATTTGACTTCAGTATTGTATACTTTGTTTGAAAATAAAGTTTAATAAAATGACACAGTGGTCGTTATATTGAAGTTTATGACTTCAGTATTTGTAGGGGCATTTTTGATGGATAAAGGGCTGTATTCCCCAAAAGGAGGAAAACAGTCCCAAATCTCAACAATGCTTTACTGGAAGATCCAAGTTTGAAATAAATACTTAACCTTACAATTTTTTTAAATCTATTTTTGATTTTCACCTTAAAGCAGAGAAAAAACTACCATTGCCCCATTTTTTTAATTTTTAGATATGGGTAAACGCTGAATTTGAAGGGTCGGATCTGCTAGGAAAAAAAGGGGACATAGTGTTTGCCTGAACCATGTTTATTAAGGTCATATTCGGTATTTTTAATTTTACATTTAACAATGAAAAACCATTACAGCATCAAATTTAATATAAAATGTAATTAGTTCTATTATTATACCACAATATTATTTAAATTATTACCTTTGTTTATTATTCATGAGATAATTTCAGTTTGTCAGGAGGGTGGTACCATCGTAATTTCGATACATGAACTATTTCTTCATTTTCTTTATTGTGAGTATTCTTTTTATTTATTTTATAATTAGCATTTTTATTTATTTTATAATTAGCATATTTAATCTTTCCAAGAATTATATATGGACCAGTAAAAGTTGAGGTACGTTTCCGAGTATTAGAATATTTAAAATCTTCATGCATTACAGTATAATTTGGAGAAAATTCGATATGAGTGAATCTTGCATAATAAAATTTTTTATTTTTTTCATGATATTGTTTTGTTCTTTCAATAACAATTTTTCTTGCTTTTTCTATTGGTGGATAAATTTCATCTGATAAAGGATGATTAATTGACACAGTGCCAAATATTAAATAAGCTGGTGGAAATTCAGTTATCGAAAATGCAGTTAGATTATATTCTTCAGTTACTTCTTTTAATAATTTAGGCCAAGTAAGCTTTTTAGAAGAATCATTAATTTTACATTTTAAACATGTTACAATGGTTGGTCCTAAACGTTCAGCTGTTCCATTAGTTTCGAGTCTATGGGCTGTTGTTTAATTTTATGATGTTTAAGAAAGTAATATATATAGAGAGCAAAATAAATACAAAAAAACACGAAGAAAATTAAGAAAAACAATAAGTTTCATTTATTGCGCATAAGCTGCAAGTAAACAGAACCCATAAGATAAGTTCAAAATGAAGATGAAACAAAGGAAAATTACATACATATGGAAAGAAGGGGGGGGGGGG
>NC_092212.1:18290417-18313218 GCF_043381705.1 Parasteatoda tepidariorum
TTTAATTTTAAATATATATGACTATTTATCAATCTGTAAGAGTTATTATGAAAAGCGTAGAATTTTGCCGCCCTTCTTATATTAAACTCATTTAACATCAGGGCTTGGTGAACATAGTGGAAGAATTCTCGCATTCCCTCCCACCTCTAACAACTTTTGAAGGAATGTCAACTACAAGACATTCGAGGCCGATATTTCACTGATGAATCATTTACTTTTCCAAATCATTTCTCATTGCTGTCGTTGATTCGTTTCATTGGGATCAAATTTTTTCAGAATGCCATTTTCTAGAGTATTCACGCAGGCTATATGCTTTCAATTACTCTGATCTATTTGAGACTTGTCCATGTGACATCTACCAAAAATCACCAGAAGCTTCCCAGAGAGTCTAAAAATAAAAGACTAAATAAACTGAATTGAAAAAAAAAAACTTTCTCGGTAAGAACACTCAAATATTTTCAATAACTGTTTTTTCTTTATCTTTGATTTAAAGATATAAACTGAGATAAAAAAAACCATTCTGATAAAACCCTTTGTTCTTTGATTGCAGTCTTTCTATTAAACACTGCATTTTGATGAACACCTTTCGTCCAACTTCCCCACTTCAGTTTCGAAAATATATATCAAGCTAAAACTTTATTTTTTTGAAAAACATGATTTCTTGCAAGATATTTTACTTTGTTTTGTACATGGTTGTGGTGTGCATTTCAAAAAACTATGGAAAAGAACTTAATATGCCAAATAGATATACCGATATAGAAATTAAAAATGAAAACTCAAGAAAGGAATATAATTATGATATTTCTAATGTTGTCCTTGAAGCAGATGGTAAGTTATTTTCATTTTTTTGTAGCTGTACAGAAAGAAAATAGGAAGATACGTATATTAATTGCCGAATTTTTTTAACTAAATGTATAAAAAATTTTAAGATTCTGACGCTAAAAATTTAAAACAAAGGGAAAATTATTAAATTACTTTTATAATATTAGGTCATCATATTCGTTAAAAAAATCTTTTCAGTGGTTAAAAAAAGCAGATGCGACCACCAAAAATTAATAAGCCAAGACTCATAGTTTACACTATATTTAGTGATCTACAAATGCCAACTTGCTCAAGACAGTGAGTAAATATTTTCAAGTGGTAGTTTATTAATTGTGATTCTTGGTTTAATAAATTCAATTCAGTAGATTTTTATCCACCACTATTTCTAAACAATTTGTAATGTTAAATAATTCGCCACTTTTTTCAGATATGCCTTGCTTAACCTTCTAAAAAACTGGCAAGATCTCTCTTATGTTTGCAAATAAAGTTTGAAGTTATTTACTGTGTTAATTTTCAAATAATGATAAGAAACACTTATGCTTGCGCAAAGTAGCTGAATAATGAAATAATTGTGCTACCACCTTTATCTGTAAAAAGTAACTTATTTTTTTTAAAAATAAAACACGATAAATAACACTGTAAGCGTAGCTTAACCCTCACCCGACCCCATAGTGGTCATCGAGGGAGTACAGGTAACACTAAGTGCGCTCACGAAACTTCAAATTAAAGGAAGAAGACATTAGGTATAGATATCGCTATAGATGGCACCACATTCGATAGGTGGTCTGACCGTGATTTGGTATAGGTGAAACCCGCGGTGACTATGATTCACGGAGAAATTAAAAGAGAGAAGGCAACAAAAGTTACTTACGTCCAATATTTAGCGTGACTAGGTGCGGCGCGTGCAGAGCAGCTGCTTCAACCCAAATGACACTGTAAGAGCAAAATGGATGAATCAAGTGACATTTTCAGGGTAAGAAAAAAAAAAGTGATTTCGGAACTAAGTTATTAAGCACATGCAGCTCAAAAAGAGTGTTTAAGAAAACTAAAACAGTTCAAAAAGCATGTTAAAGAAAAATAGAAACAGTTCCAAAATGGATGTTTAAGAAAACTGAAATAGCTCAAACAACGTATTTAAGAAAGTGTACACAGCTCGAAAGGGGCATTGAAGAAAATTGAAACAGCTCAGCAGAAAGCATCTTTAAAACAGTGGACACAGCTCAAAATACGTGTTTAAGAAAAGTATACAGCATACAGAGATGCCCCAACTCGCCAAAATAATTAAAAAAACGGTAACTAACCACAAAGTAAAATTTTGAAAACATTGGACTGTTTTTGTTTGCTTTTAAAAAGGTATAGCATGGCATAATTACCACGCTTACGAATTGTTTAGAAATAGTGGTGAATAAAAATCTACCAAATTGAATATATTAAATCAAGAATCACAATTGATAATCTACCACTTTAAAATATATATTGGCTCTCCGGAGCAAGTTGGCATCTCTGGAGCAAAAATTGCTTCTTTTTAACCAATGTTTAACCCTAATTAACAAGCAATCTATGGATTTCATATTTATTTTTAAAACTTTTTTATCCCCCAAGCATAATCATTACGGGGCAAAGTCTCGAACATCGGGATCGGAGTGACTGGGTATATTTGACTTTTCAGGGGATCTCTTTTTATTCAAACTACTACACGATGAAGTAGTTTTTGAAAATCTAAATTCGTAATTTAGTACCACTATTATAAATTTATAGGACTCGTGATAATCTTGTTAAAAGCGCTGTTGACTTCTTCTTTGCTGGTGGTTCTGTATTATTGTTAATATTGATGTCCGTGTCAGTTTCTGTATTTGGTGTTGTATTCAGGTTTTCATCTTTATTTTCCATGGTTGTGTCGCCAGTGCTTGGATTAGTTTCAGTCATTATTGATTCGACTTGAATGGATTTTTTATTCATCTCCTTATTTTCTTCTGCTTGAAAGTTTTTCCTCTTCTATCTGACGTGATAAGCTGCATTTGTCAGTTTTAGGAAGTATGAGTATTCAAAGTCTCCAGGGCAACTTGATCTTATTTGAATGAGCAGTTTGCTAAGCAATTTATCTAAACGAATCAGCTCCTCTGTATCAAACTGAGTGTAAAACGTCAATATGTTCAACTGATGGAAAATATCTTTTTGAAATCTCACAAGTAGCAATGATTTCTTCTAATGACATGGATTCTTTGCAATGCGACGGTGAATTAAGACCAGAGAGTGAGACCTTTCTACCACGAGCTGTTTTATGATACGGCATGACTTGAAAAAACAAAATTGTCAGTATTATCTCTCCCGACTCAGGAACTTGACGAGATCAAAATCTGTATCACTCACCTTGTAACATTCAGGATAATCAGTATCAATTCAGCATGACTGGCATCGCAAGGGAGAAGAGGACATCAGTAGAGCATGACCAGCATCAGTTATCGGCATTCTAGAGCAGCATGGCATCAGCGTCGAAGAAGCATCAAACGGTCTACTCACATCTGACACGGACCACGACCAGCGTTCCCTATCACTTTCATCATGAAATATTAATACGTCTACTTTTTCTTAATGCTGGATGTTGGATATGAGTGAAATCTCGGCATTAAGCGCGAAGCGCTTCTAACAGATTCGTCGATTCTGTTGAAACATAAAGCTAAAAGGTCATATGTGATTCAAAGTTCTAAGCTTAAAGTTCAGATTAAGCCCTTAATGAGGTGAGGCATGAGTTGCAGGCAGTAGAACATCAATTGGAAGGGGTATTCCCCTAGATTAAAGTCGTGACCAGGTTTAGCACTTCTTGATCTTTCATCAATTCTTGAAGTTCTTTGATGAGGCTAACAAGCCGATGAGCACTGCAAGTTGGAGTAGTATCCCTGTTCGTATCCCTGTACTGCCTCGCACCCAGTAAAGTTCGCAGTGTGTTCTCGGGGCTTCATACATCTAGCATCTTTTGTGCAGCTACGTTGAGAATGTCCAAAGCCCTGGCATCTTACTTTTTCTTGCTTGCTTTATTTAAACAACTGGGTGCCTAGACCACGCAGCTGCCCCTAACCCATTCATCTCAAAAATATTATTACAGTGAATATAACATTTTGATTTATGTAACAGTGTGGTAACATAAAAATAATCATGATTAGAAATTTGTACAATTTAATCGACGATTTACATAAATTGCCTTTAAAAAAGAAGTGAATACAGCCATGATTAGGTCGATATACATGAGATACAAGCTTTATCTGTGATATTACATAAATTGCAGTTGAAATTGAGCATAAAAAATTGATGATAACATGTATACACATGATCGGGAAAATTATGAAGATTATAAATAATAATTATGAAAATTATAAATTATGAAGATTCAACATAAATTTTTCTAAGCCATAGTGGCGCCATCTAGTGTGATAAACATTTAAGTATATAAATATGCGTAGTACTAGAGATATTATCAAAAGTTCGAAAAAGAGTTCAGGTTTAGTCAAAGTGGCTTTAATCTGGAGTGGACTCACGCATGATTGCTTGAAGTAGTTGTAGGACTTGTAGGACTGTTTTTTAATAGTTCTTTTAATTCTTTGATGATTGAGACAAGTCTATGGGCTTGACCTGCCGTTGTTGGTGGAGTTATAGTTGGGGGGTGCTGCATCCCGTGAAGTTGGCGGTGTGTGCCTCACCACAGTTGCAGCATTTGGGTGGTGTAGTTTTGTCTTTATGGCACTGAAAGGAACGGTGGTCGGCGGCACATTTAAGACATCTTGGTTGAGATTTGCACGTTCGCTGAGTGTGGCCGAAATTCTGGCAGTTGTAACATTGGATTGGGCTATTCCCGCCACGGAATCTTTCAATTTTCACGGGAAGGTCACAAATATCGGTAACTGAGTAGATTTGCTGATTTTGATCTGTTTTGATCAATATTGTGAGAAAAAGTGGGAGGAGCCGATAGGCCTCGCCCACTTTTCTCTTAAACTGTATGACTTTTTGTGTTATAAAGCCTGTCTTGGCCAATTCAAGGGAGATATGTTCTGTATTGGTGCCAACTGGAAGTCCACGGACTAGAACTTTAATGTGCATGATTGGTAGATCTATTTCTGGAGTTGAGGGTGGAGCTGCAGTTGCATGGTAATCCTCCTTGGGTTGGGCTAAGTCAGGATCTACATTGGTTTCAGAAAGTTGCAAGGAAGTGGCGACATCTAGTAGTAATGGAGGGCTGCTATTTGTAGTCGTGAAGGAATTTTCTTTAGATATTTTAACGTAGTTTTGCTTTTGCTTTTTCCGATCTTTTGGAGTGGGCTCTGCATTATTTTTAGCTGTATTTTCTGCATCGGTTGTCATTTCGCTTTTCTGTTCTAAATTCTGGCCTGCATCTTGAGTTTCCATAAGTTGAGTTTTGAGTTGCGAGCAATTCTGGAGCACTTTCGTTGTTGTTTCAATTTGTTCGTTGGTCATCCTTATCATTTCCATCCATTCTTCATATAACTTACTTTTTCTTAAGATGAAACAGTTTTATATTTATGCTGTAATTGTAAAAAAATCTCGGTAAGTACAGAAATTTAATGTTTCTCGAAAAAAATGCTAGTTTTGTAGTTAATCTGTTTTTGGTGCTTTCTGTCTTGGTACATATTGGCTGGTAGACATTGGCTTTGGTACATACTGGCATACAAAAAGTATTCCCTAAAAATCTTAATCACATGATATAAAATGAACTTTTGAGCAAATATTTTTTCTTGTGCTCGAGAACTAATGCAAATTTTTAAACTTTTATGAAATTTTTATCAGAATTTAAGAATTAAGATTTTTTGTTAAATTATTTCAATAATTTTTTAAAATGATTTACATAGTTACAGAAGTGATGATCAAAACTGCTTTTTGAGATGATTTCCTTATAGTGATGGTCAAAATTCTTTAAAAGATTAAGACATTACCTTTAACTTTTTCGGGGCAGATGAGTCATAAATATATTCATGTCGAATCGGAAATAGGATGGGAAAAAAATAAAAAGCGGCAGCTTAAGTTTGGGTATTGCTACTTCGAACACCTTATTTTTGCGTTCACTTTAAATCTAATACAATCCAATCGATGTTTGTTAAAAGAGTAACTCTATAATTTTTAATTTGAACAAAGTCTTGGTGGCATAAATAAAGAACACTATTATTACCCCGCCCACAAATAAACTGCTATAAAAATGGTTTGGCTACCAGTTTACTCTTTTTTACCGAGATTGTCGCCACCCTGTGTCACTACCCTGTGTGCCCACACCCAGATTGTCGCCATAACTCTTCTAGATTTTCCCGAAGA
The DNA here is from genome assembly GCF_043381705.1 of Parasteatoda tepidariorum. NCBI lineage: Eukaryota > Metazoa > Arthropoda > Arachnida > Araneae > Theridiidae > Parasteatoda > Parasteatoda tepidariorum. The sequence goes on from NC_092212.1 coordinate 18,296,556, forward strand.
TTTTATTTTCATATTTAAAGTGGTAGTAAATATATACTATTTTTTCTTTTATAAACTTAATTTTTAAATGATTTTGATCACCACTATTCTTACAAAAATGAAGCACTTGTATTAATATGCGTTACTAGCATGGTTGTCAACTTAAGTTTTCTCCAATACAACGTATTTGTTTGCTTAAAATTGAAGTTTTAATTCCATTTTAATACCACTGGGAAAAATGATAATGGAAGGGATTAAAAGTTGGCAGGTATGATATATGACTCACCCGTCTCTTAGAGGTTAATATGAATAAGAAAAATATCTTTTGAATCTACGCAAATACCGTAGTTGTCGGTTGGTATGATATTAACAGGGATGGCAATTACTTCGCTTTCTGCAAGAGTTTTAGTAAATTGGTAACGAATTAAAAATAATAATTACATAGTCATATTATTGCTCAAGTCCTCATAAGTTTTCATCATGAGTTTTGAACACAGTTAAAACAAAGGGTAACACAATTACGATATAGAAAAGTAATTTAATTTTGATCTATTAGCTACAATCGCAACGCCTGTTGGTGGAATCGTAGCACTAATAAAACATATACATTTAGTTATGTTAGTGATAAGTTATGAGTTAGTTATCTGTTTATGTGATAATTTGAATTTATAATATGAAGTGGTGGCAAAGAACTTTAAAAAAATTACTTAAATTTCGATATTAATTGGACAATATTTTTTAAAAAGCGGAGCAAAGTAGCATCTATAAGTGATTCTTTTGAAACAGTTGGATTGCCTTCTACTCCATTATTATTAAAACTTTATATTAAAGTTATGAAGTCTTGTCTGTTTCATTTTACTTTGGGCAACGTATAGATTTGTGAGTTGCATATTTATTTGTATTTCCAGTTAATCTTTTTTAAAATGCAATTGCTGAAGTAGCTGTTTCATAAACGGGATCAAATGCGGTGTCTATTATCTTAACCTATTTGTACCTTACATAAGGATGGTTACATTAAAAAAAATAAAAATTGGTATAGCAAGTGACTAGTTTTTAAAATTTGTTTTACCAAAACTAAAATAAATATCCTTACCATGAGATAACAATGAAAACATCATTTGTATTTCGATCTGAAGTTATTTGGTTGCGCATTGATTTTTCAGGAAGTGTTAAGTAGTAGAATGTGCTAAAATGATAAATAGTAGAGAAAAGTATCAACTTGCACTCAACAAATATATGCTCAACTTGTTCATATAAGTGTTTTTCTTTTAATTAAAGATCACGTTTTGGACTGGGCATTAATGAGTTTATCAGCGATATATTTTTTTCTTAATCGCGAATTTTATCTGTCTTTTTTTTACACAAGCATTTTGAGTTGCATCCATTTTCTGGTACACGAATTTTGCTGATCAGTCTCCTTTTTTCTTGAACACACATTTCGAACTGTGTTTTAAACGCGAATGTCAAGTTGTATCAATTTTCTTAAACGTGCATTATAAGCTATGTCCAAATATTAAAAGCTAATCGACCTTATATACCTTGTTTACTTTTAATGACTTAAATTTTTATACGTTTTGAAGAGCCTTGGATATGTTCTTCGTTGCTTTGGCTGTCATCAAGTTGCACTATTCCATAAATGATATCCCATTGCTTGCAATCCATCACAACCCGTATGTTCTTCAGGCGATGCAATCCAATAAATTATTTCATCGTGTGATACAATATCCTACTCTTTGCCCCCATTTCCCAAAATTATTTTTTTTTTGTATTTTGGCAGGACAACTCTTACTGTTACTTTTGATTGAAGGTCCCACTACGAACTTCCAAAAATGAATCATTGAAAGGTATCACTTACCTTGCTATGTTCTATATGTATAAACAGTACGACCAACCTTTTATATATATATGGGTCCGGGGTTGGCTTCAATATACCTAATGATAAATATCTAATGACGACAGCCAATTTGAATAACAATAGAACATTTTATTGTTCTAATTAACAAATCATGACGATGAAAATGAAATATGAATGAAATGTCTACAAGTTCAGTGATGATGAGAAAGTTCGACTTCCTTGCCTGAATACATATACATATCTCTCTCTGCGTAAGGAGTTACGGTTGCAGTTCGACAGCATAAGGAGTTACGGTTGCAGTTCGTAACACTTACAATGTTTTCAGAGATTAGAACAACTTTTAAGACTTCCCTTTCTGCATTCACGTGCATTTATGCAAACTATTTGTAAGAAAATGCATTCGTGAATGAATTCTGAAGGATTCTTGTTTCCTCTTGGATGCAGTCTTTTCACAGGAAAAAGAGTCTGCACCCATACAAACAGCATCACCTCCTACATCAGAAAGCCTCCAAACGGTTTTTTATAAGTAATCTGCGCAGACTTTTTAAAAGGTTAACCAGTTGTGCGCATATACCCAATTACTGTTTTAAAAGTATTTGAGAGAAATTTATTATATGTATTTGAGAATTGAATTTATAGCGCTGAACGAGCAAATCAGAACTAATCATATTCATAAATCAAACTAATCATATTCATAAATCAAACTAATCAGATTCATAAATCAAACTAATCAGATTCATAAATTAAACTAATCATATTCATAAATCAAACTAATCATATTCATAAATCAAACTAATCATATTCATAAATCATATTCACAAATAATCATATTCATAAATAAAACTAATCATATTCCTAAATTAAAAAATTTTTTACTCATATATTCGCTACTACTTTCTTATTTTTGCTAAATTTTTGAATAAATTTCTCTTTCGAAAACTAGTATACCTTCAGAGTGATCTGATCGGACTATTTGTAAGGCACCGTTAGGAGGCTTTCAGTTATAGCAGGCGTTGCCCATTGCCTGACCATTTTTGAACCTAGTGGTAAGTTCTCATGGAGAATTGCTGGGCATAAACTGTAATTGCAAGCACTATTTCTAGGTTGAAATGAGTTTTCACAGCATCTTTTACAAATTTGTGGTGCTACAATTCATCAAGCATTTGAGTTGTTGGGTGATCTTCATATAATGAAACATGTCCTTATAACGAACAAGAACTGTTGTTACTAATCTCCAGTCTGGTCAGACCAGGTCTGTGAATCCAATGACAAGCATGAAATCAATAACCAGTAGGGGGGAAATATGGATGCCTTTCCATAAAAGTTCGAAGCAATCTAAGATGTGAACAGATGTAATGACGGCATATAAACAAAAATGTCTTATGGCTGAATCAATTGACGATCAAGAACTTTATTTATGTATTGCTATGCTTTTATTTTCGTATTAGAATAAGGTTTTTTTTTTTCAGAGAATCTTTGCGGTAACCACTCAACGAAAACTGAATTTATAAATGGCTTGAAAGTCTGCACTTGCGAAGACGGATATGTTCCTGGAATAAATGAAGTATGCACATGTAATTCTTTCTATTCCTCGGTGAAATGTTTTATTACTTTCTATTCTTTGGTTAAATATTTTAATTGGAAAAATGCATCCTAAATTTCCAAGTACTTAGGACTTGAAATAAGTATTTTTAGGAAAAAAGTTATATTCAAGATTACATGAAATAAAATAATATAAAATATTTACAAAGATTCTTTTATAACTGACAAATTGAAAAACTACTGTCAACTACCAGCTGGAGGAATTAGAAGAATTATTCGGTGATAAGATCTGTTAGTTCAGTGCCGTCACTAAACTCTATTCAATTTAGTTTTTTATTAAATTAAAATAAAAATTTTGCTTATCTGTGTATTTCTTTTTCCTTGTAAATACTTTTTATTAAGATGTTCGGACTTGTATTTTGTTGAATAATATATTCTTCAATGCATGTAAAAAATTTGAATTTTTCGAGCCCTGGCAGCTAGATTAAAGGAGCTGATCTTAATAGTAGTCCAAAAGCATCTTTTTATTCTATCGCTTTCTCTTTTTTTTAATTATTTGTTATTTTAAAAAGATTTAAGACAAAAAAAATTTTGAAACGTAAATTCTGTAATGTTTTCCCAATTTATAGTTGTGATCGCATTTTGATTGAAAAAATTTAAATAAATAATATTTAAAGAACATTACACAGTAATTGCTGTTAATTTCCTAAAAATAGAATATAATTTATAAGCTGTTTTTTCTTATAATCGGCTAAATCAAATTTCTTTTCCATTCCCGAAAGGAATCGTATAAAAGCATTGTGAAAATACATTACTAATAACACTGGGAAACAAATTTTCTGTTTCCTTTTTAGAAATACCAGATTTTACCCAGTTCTGGTGTGGGGGTTTCAAATCTGAAGTTTATTTTATTCCGTACGCTACTGATTTTTTCAAAGATATATTTTAAATTTATTTAGTCTCACTTAGTTTACTCAATTTATTTAGTATTACTTAGTTTACTTAGTTTATTTAGCATTATTTAGTTTAATATTTTGTCTGAATGTACAAGTTTATAAATAGCTTATAGGTTTATGTTCATAGATATACAACTTGAAAGCTCCTTTCCACTGAAGGCAAAGCAATATGTCCTTAACGTATCTTATCATATACTGAAATGTGTTATAGCCTTCTTCCTACCACTCCTTTCGTGACAGAGAAGTAGTAATCACTTGAGGGATACTTAAAATATCATACAAAACTTCTGAAATCAGTAAATTAAATAAAATCTGTAATATGTAGAGAGATCAGTGCAGATTTGAAATAAGTCAGGCTATAATTTCTAAGATCCGTTTAAGAATTTCATGCTACAGAAAATAAAAATAAAACTGTCCCCCATTGTAATTTATTGAAAATTAAGGAAGTTATTAACACTTAGTTGCTTCTTAGCTATTTTCAAGACTTTTTAATTCTCATTCAATCATTTTAATTCATTTTTCTTTTCATTTTAGAAATGTGTAATGAATCAAAAATATGCGAAAATGGAGGAACGTGCCATAATGGAATTTGCACATGCCCTCCAAGAACGAGAGGAACTTTTTGCGAAAAAATACACGTGACTTGCTGGAACTCTTTTTTGTATGAAGAGTATGCTAAAGTTAGAGGACTCTATTGTTGCTGCAAATCTGATGCTCCTGCCAAGTGCAAGTATGATGTTAAAAAATTAAACGCTTATTGTGAATGTCCAAAAAAAGGTGAAGTATATGAAGATAAAAGTAATGCTTGCAAAGGTAAACATAACTCTTTTACCATTTTACTATCAAATTAGTTGCCTTTTGGCGAACAGCTTGGATACCTTTCAAAATTATCTTTTACATCATATAAACTTTAATGATAACCAAGCGTAGTGAGTAGCACAACTGTATTTAAATGTTCGAATTCCTTAAATCCTTCTCCTCAAATACACTAACCAATTTTACCAGTCCTTTAGTATTGCCCGCACTGACGTACTATAATTTCAGTTTTAACTATTTTCAAGAGGCAACCTCGATGTTGTCATAGTTTCTTCCGCGTTGAGTTTTGATCATAATTTAAGATCAGTAGGGCAAAATCACGCTAAGGACCGTAACATTTCGGAAATTTCAGCATAGGCTGCGGAAGTAACTTTCAACCGTCGTTGAACAGCCGACCCAATTATTTCGGTCTTACGACTACAAATGTTCAACTCCAGAGCCTTGTAATTTTGAACCCAATCCAGAAGACAAGAGAACTCCTGGATTCAATATTGAAAGAAATTTGCCTTCATGGAGCTCTTTTTGATGGAGCCAACCTGCATTTGCTTAACATGGAGAGGAAAGCCACCAAAAGTTCCCATAGTTAACCTGACGGCAAGGGGACTCTAGCCCATGATTCGTCTATCTAAAGCTAAACCCAGTGGCATGACTGCCCATAGAGGGCCAAGGCCTACTGTGCTCATCTCAGTTTTCTTGACCTTTAGTTCTGGGGTGCAGGAGCAGATGTTCCGGTCAGGTGGTCAACCAAAAACGAAACACCCAATTTTTAGTTCCCAAGCATGCTTGGTACTCATTTATCGACAAACTGAAGGGATGAAAGACTGAGTCAACCTTGCCCGGCCTCATGTAAACTCTCTTTACACACATAGTATCCCCAAGAGATTTTGAGCGCGCTGATTGGCTTTCTCGGCAACGCCATCTGTGATGTATGGCTATTTCATTCTGCCATGCTTGTTATTTTCATCATACAGTGATTTCTATACTCTAGCTTTTGTGTACAAACTTGAAATGTCAGTTTTTTCAAGAGAAACTGCCTTCATTTAAAAATGAAGCAAAAAATATTTCCTCAAATACCATTACCCTTAGAAGCAATGTTCTAAATTTTGACAATTGCAACAAGTGGGTAATGGAATTAGGGGAACCTACCAATACGAAATGGAATTTTAGAACTTCCAAACGTCATGGAAAAATATTTGTTTGTATTTAATTTTCATGGGAAATGCTTTTTTCGTTAAATTTATGATTATTACATGCAGAAATTCTTATGAAGCTAATATCCCTCTAATTTATTGAATAACATTGAAATCCAATTTAATTGCCTTGCTTAATTCTTATACTCACTATAAAATGAACACTGAATAGTTTTCACTTGATATTTATTTAATTAAATTAATGTTCATTGAATTAAATTAATATTTATTTATTTATTGCGGATTACTAAAATTAAATTATAAAATTTTTAATTTAAAATCTATTAGTGGTGCCATCTATTATTATAAATTAAAACTAAGATATCTGCATTATGCCTACCTATTTATAACTTATTTTTAATGATTTTTTTTATTTGTTAAATGTTTTATAATACCGAAAAACTATTAATTGACATCTAAGAAATTAAGTAATTGTCTTTAAAGATGCTTATTTTATTAATTTTTAATTGCATAATTTCCATCAAAATAAAAGTTAATGATTATGAATTGTCCATTACATTAATATCATGAGTAATTAAAGAATAAATTTACAAAAAATTCCCTCTTTTAATTCCAGTACATTTCTATTGGATTGTAAATATCTTTTTTATTATTTAATTGCAGGAAATTATTTGTTTGTCACCACAGTGCGTTTATGAAAGTGCCGCAGGAGAAATGTAAAAGAAGTTTTTCAAAAAATTCTACAATTTTTTGCTGAATTATGATTACATTTTTTTAACATTTCAGAATATTTTCCTCTAAGATATGATAAAATCTTTTTCAAATAATCAAACATAATTTTAAAAATTTATTTATATACATTTTGAAATTTCATATAATAAATTCAAACTTAACTGAGTGGTTCTGCAATCGTACCTAATAAATTTAAGTTAGAGATTTTAATTTTTAAGTTCATATTCACAATGCTATTCAATTTGAATATTAATCAATTCTTATATATATATATATATATATTACATAAAAGCTAACTAATGAAACTTTAATTTATGTTTAATAAATATTATTATACTAATTTGATGTTTNTACATAAAAGCTAGCTAATAAAACTTTAATTTATGTTTGATAATTAATATTATACTAATTTGATGTTTTAGCAAAACATGATTGTTTACCTTGTATATACCTAAAATTCATAACTTTAACATTAAAAAATATTATAATAAAATTTAAAGCAAATTAGATTTAAATAAATGTGTTATTATTAAAATACAATTAATGGCGCTGTTTAATTTTTTGAACAAAACTTCAACATTTGTAATTAAATTAGTATGAGAAATATACTGGAACTGATTTATGATTGGTTTACTTTTTGGGAACACACTACGGAGAAATGTTATTAGGAAGGAGCTACAAAAAGACGTAACAGATGGCGTTGTCGATAAAGCCAATCAGCGCGCTCAAAATCTCTTGGGGATACTATGCGTGTAAAGAGAGTTTACATGCTGCCCGGCCCGAGGATCGAACCCAGGACCAGTGGCACGGGAGCGCGAGGGGCTACCACTCAGCCACCGGGCGTCATGAGTCGTCTACCTCTGAGGATATTTTGCATCAGTACTGTTTTCGGTGCAAGGCGGATGCGAATGGCTGACGGATTCGTATCGCCCAGCCCTCGCAGGTATTTGTACCAGGCTCACCTCATTGGATTGCGAATCCTCTATCCCTTGAGCCATCCTGGCTCCTTCAGAAGTTTTAAAATTATTTTTATCTCTGTACTATTGACTAAAATTTAAAAGTTGCTATTGTTTTTTCTTTTCTTTTTTTTTTTTAAAAAAAAGAGTACAACTTAAATCATTGATTTATTAAAATACCAATATTCAATTTTATTTTTTAAATTTTGTCCAAATTATCTTTAAGCTTCCTATTGTCTTTACAGTTGGACCTAGTTGAATGATATATTATTTCAATTGAAACTCCTTAATAAGATAATATGCTACTACATTGATACATTTAAATCGTTGTGTTATAAGACTCAAGGAATGCTTAACACGTAGGAAATTTTTAAATAAAAATTGATACTCAAGTTGCAATTAAAACAATCGAAGTGAAAATGTATAGCTTGACATCGTCCCGTATCAGTCCCAGTGGTGCCAGTTGGCCGGGGTGCGTAATTCCGAAGTGGCCCTTTACCCCTTCATCAAGAAGTGAGCTTCACCATAAGGTGAAAGAAAACTTCGAAATCAATTCATTCGTTTTTAGGCAATATAATTCAAATCTAACACTTTCATACCTTATATTTTGGAATGAGTATGAATTTTGAGCAATTTTTATGCGTCAAATGTCGAAAGAAATGTTAAGATTGTTATTTTCGATTTAACGTTCGACAGTCACAGCTGTATTAGCACTGTTTTTGATATACTATTTTTAATTCTAAATGAAATGCTGAACAAAAAACACATTATACATTTACGCACCATTACATGCATTTTACCTCCGTAAAAAAGAAAACGTATCTTGTTTAGAATATGTACTTTTTTACTTATACAGTCTTTTTATTCAATGTTTAATACGATCCACCGGTATGTAAATAGAGCTTGTTATGCAGACTTTACTTGTATTTTTACCTAAATTCCAGTATTATATTGCTGTACTTCAAGAACTACTTAACGCAATGAATGGGAAAACTACCATTAGCAATTTTAAGAGTTCAGCTCTACTGAATTGGACAATTGTAAGTGATGTCATCGTACTTAAATCATGAGGTTTTTCGATTCAGAAACCAATCAGGTTCGACAAACACGCATGACGTCGCTTGCAGGCATCCAATTAAATCTGATTTAAGTCACGAGGTTGGTATAAATCACTTCACTTCTTCTCGAGTTTCAAGTACTCGATTGTTCAATTAATTTCTTCCTCTTCACTAATATCTTATATCCGTCGTTGAACAGCCGACACAATTTTGGGTTTACGACTACTAATGCTCAACTCCGTAGATTTGTATTTTTGAACCAATTCAGATGAGAAGGAAACTCCTGGATCATTACCCCCAGAGGTATTGATTTGTTATGGTAACATGGAGGACTTTGCTACTCGACATATTTAACGTACATCAGTCACCATTTACTACACGGGGAGTGTTCGGCCGACTGGGATCGAACCCACGATCTCTTGGACATGGGCCAAGTGCCCTACCAACCAGGCTACCCCGGCCCCTTCACTAATATCGTCTTCCTAGATATTATCAAAACTTAAAAACGTTCACTGTTTAAGTTCGACACTTGTGAATGAATTGGTTGGTGCCGCCTTCGATGGCAAATACCTAGCTGCTGATTATAATCAGGTGAAGTTATTAATTAAATCTTTTTGTTGAACGATAATCCAATAAATATTTTAGTCAAAATTTCCAAAACTTAAATTTTTTTAGACTGTTTATGATATTGAATGATAACATTAAAAATGCGATTCATCTGAGCCTCGTAATAAGTTAATAATATAATGTTATATATTAAATTAAGAAAAATAATTTCAGAATGCAAGTGTGGAAAACCTGAAACGTGGACAAAATGTGATTTCTACGGCGGTGTGAAAACGTGCTTCTGCAAGGAAAACTATAAATATAATCCAAAAACACAGATTTGCGAGTGTAAGTATGTAGAATTGCACAATATCTTACAATATAGGTGAACAAATGGTAAACTAAAAAAACAGTAAAATATAATAGTATAGCTACATGAATAGTAAAAAAAAAGTCTTTTAAATCTGAAGAATTAATTATAAATGTGCAAAAGAGACTGCATAATTAATAGATTAATATGTTGTGCACTTATGTTTTGTAATATTCCGAACCAAAAATTTCATCGAAATTTTCTTTTATTAAGCCTGTAATCAAGAAACAGATTTTTTAAAAATCATTTTTGTTCTTTCAATTCAGATGCTGTTTTTTCTCAATTTAGAGATTTAAACAGGAGTCTTAGCACTTTCCTCCATTTTATTTTATAACCACTGTTGAACATGAGATCCAATTTTGAGTTTACGACTACTAATGTTCAACTCCGTAGCCTCGTAATTTTGAACCCAATCCAGAAGACAAGGTAAATCCTGGATCAAGTAATGGGAGAAATTTGCCTTTGTGGAGAACTTTTTGATGGAGCTAACCCACGCTTGCGTTACATGGAGAGGAAGACCACGAGATCCTCTCACAGTTAGCCTGACGGCAGGGGACTCATGATCCGTCTACCAATGAGAATATTTCACGTCAACACTGTGGTTGGTGTAAGCCGGATGCGGAATTCGCATAGACTGGGATTCGAACCCGGTTCGCCTCCGCTTAACAGTTTTTAAGAATGAATAATTTAGTCATGATTTAAAATTATAAATTTTAATTGATAAAATAAAATTTTGTAGCAAAGGATTATTTGATAGTTAAAGCAACTGTAAAATTATTTCGTGATAGAATTAATGACATAAAAATTACTTTAAATTGCATTTGTTTAAAAAATTGCGTTATATACTTCTTTTTCCGAAAAAGTATTACGTATCATCCATTGTTTTAAAGACGATAATAATAATTATTTTTTTAATTGTCTTTCAGATTGTAACTGTGGTGAACTATCTAAAAAATGTGAATATTCATGGAATGGGTTCGTCAGATGTACTTGCTTGAAAGGAGCGAAACAATACAAAAATGAATGCCACAGTAAGACAAAATCAAAAAAGTAATATTTGAAATATTGCGCACCACATTGTAATAAAGGTTGATAAAATAATACAGGGATTGATTAAAATAATGGAAACATTTCTATGCTATGAAAACAATCTCTTTTTTAGCAGCAAATGTTTTAGAAGTTTTTTTTTGCAAGACAAAACTGTTGATGGAATTTTAAAAATCATGCCTGAAGCTTTCAGAAATTATGTGCTTTTTACCCATGCTAAGTTCTGTCCGGCAGAAGTGAGAAATGGGTCACATATTAGCCGTTTGTGCAGACTGCTAATAATACTACTATTAACCCTTTCGAGCCGACTGTCACAAATACTACGTGACAGCATAAAACCGTATCAATCAGTGTAAAAAGATAAAACTGGTAATCAAAGTAATTCTTTCGCAGTTTATTTGTGAGAGGAGTTATAATTGTTTGATTTATTTAATTCACCATTACTTTGTTCAAAATAAAACTATTTAGTTATACTTTGAACTAACATTAATTATATATATGATTAAACTAACAATAATTAAAATAAAAGCAAAGTAAGTTGGTCAAATTAGCAACGACTACATTTAAGTTACCGTTTTTTATTTAATTATAACTTGATTCTGATTTTGCACGAATGCTTTCTGAATCACCCGTCCCCAAGTGGTTAAGTTAAAGCATAAGTACCCTCGCAAATAAAATAACTCTTTAAATTACTGTGAAATAAGGCATGTACTTTCGCGAACGGAACTTTCTAGTAGATCTACAAGTAACATATTCTACATTTTTCATTCAAAACAACGTATAAAAAACTCAAATATTTTTTTAAAAATTATTTTGAAGCAATAGGCTCTTTTATTATTAATTATTTACAGGAATGATTTCAAATTATTTTTGGTCAACTCCTCAGAGACTCCGATTACTATGGATTCTTCGTAGTTTTAGAAATTTTTTTTAATCGTATACTATAATTAAAAAATAGACATTTGTGTTATCTATGTGTTTGTGTTAATTAAAAATAGACATATGTTATTTGTGTTATATCTTCATATCCTTCAGTTTCTTTTTTTTTGTACATTTTGCATATAAACTTTTATGTATAACATTAGTACTCGCTAATAAAACTATCCCGGATTATTTTCATTTAATTGTAGAATGTTTTTTATTGCATAAACAGAATGTGATTGCGGAGAGAATATTTTCTGTGAATTACGAGATGGAAAGCCAATTTGTAGTTGTCCTGATAATTATCAATTAAACAATGGATCTTGCATTGGTAGGTATCAGTATATTGTTTCGTTTTCAACATTTTGTTTCAAACTTTTTCCTCACAAATTAGCTCGTAACAAAAAATTCATCTCCAAGTTTGATTTTTATATTTTTGGTATCATTCTTAAAAAGTGACAGAGTTTTCAAAATTTAAAATAAATATTTTTTAATAATTTATAAAAAGAAATCACATTTTTGAAATGACTTTATTGTCCCTAGTAAACGATATTTTTTATGTTCGATATCATTTCACAAATGTATTTTGAAATACAGGAATGATGGAACATATTATAGAATGGAATAACTAAATTTTGAAATTTTAAAAACGTTCGTTTTAAAACAATTTTTTTAACCAGGCTAATTTAGTTACTTTAAAACGAGTAGACAGTTACTTTAAACTTTTTTATATAGTTTTTTAAATTGTATTCCCTTCGGTGGTGGTTCAGGAATTTTAAATTGTAATATTATTTTAAATTTTATCCGTTTCTGCTGTACACTCTTTTGTAAACTAATTTAAAAATGTTTTTCTTTAAACATCTGGTGTTTTTTTTAAAAATTTGCACTTTTAAACCAAAAGTTAAATAAGTATAAGGTAGCACAGTAACAATACATTTCATATTGTTCCGAATTTTTTTTTCACTAATTCTTTTCTTATTATTTTCAAATCTTGGGATAACAATGTTGCTAACTTTTGCGTAATTCAAGAAAGGTTTTTCCAAATGGCATGATGGGAAATGTTTTAATTAGCTAAAGTGATATATTTTATTTTATATTTTGTAACCGTCGTTGTACAGCAGACCCAGTATTGATTTTCCCACTTCCAATGCTCAATTCCGTACCTTTGTAATTTTGAACCCCGCCCAGAAGACAAAGGAACTCCTGTATCAAGTATTGAGAGATATCTACCTCCATGTAGGAGTATTTTAAGGAACTAATCCGTATTTGTGTTATTTGGTCAGGGAAGCCACGAAAACCTCCTTAGGTTAGCCTGACGGCAAGGGGACTCTTACCCACGTCATTCAACCACTCAGAGAATTTTACGCCAGCACCGTGGTCGGTACGAGCTGAATGCGGAATTCGTATCGATCAGATCTCGCTGGGATTCGAACCCAGGTCACCTCACTGGAAGGCGAGTGCTCTATCTCCTGAGCCACCACGGTTCTCAAGTGATCCATAAAAGTGATTCTAATCAATGTGACCACCTTTAGATGAAAGATATACCTCACCGCTGTGCTGGCCGGTTGTGGGTACGGTACTTTTTGTATCGCCGTCTTACAGACACTTTAAAAACCTCCTCACTTTCACCTCATGTAATCAGAAACAGTTTCCTTTTCTATTTCAAGAACGGGACCCAACAGGAAATTTTTTAATCAGATTAAATCAACAATGAAATCGACAATAATATATGATAGTTGAATCTTCAAAATATATATTTTAGACATTACATTTCAAAATCCGTAGCTCTATCTCCGTTTGCCGGAAAGGGATTTCAAATTGAGTCCTTATTTAAGGATTTAAAATTTATTATGTTAAAGTAAGCTTTTCTAAATTCTATTTCTTAAAAATATTTTTTAAAAGACAGTTTTTTAGGATTAATTGATAGACTTCGTCAACGATTTTACAACCGTTGTGAGAAGTTCAGAAAGTCTATTCTAAAGTACAAACTACTGAATTACAATCTATAATTGAAGAATTGTAAAAAATAACTGAAAGTCAACAAGTTAACATCCTTAATAATAATTATAGACGAAAAAAAAGGAAAAAAGAACAAACCTCCAAGCACTTTAGATTATAGTTTTGGCTCTCTGCTTAAAAACGACTTTAGAGGTTTTGTGAAAGCATAGTTTGTGAACAAGCAGTTCTTAGCAACCCTACGATACTAATGCTAGCGATATCACTGACATGCGATAGTATGTAGTGCGATACTAACTACAAGGTTTACTGAAATTAGACTTAAATTATCGCATAAGTTATTTAGTGAGCTCATACATATGTGGACTTAGTTTATAAGCCTTCATTGAGTAACAGATAGTCCAATTTTATGAGAAACATCACATTGATGCATCCAAAATCTCAGCGGGACCAGAACCTACAGGTTACATAGTGATTAATGTAACAACGAGACATTTCGTCTATTGTTCAGCAGAAACATAAGTTAATGAACTTTATTTTTTCTTAAGTGAGAAGTAAAGAGTGATAGAAAGGTCAACGTGTCAACTTTTCCTTTTGGGACGTAACCAGGGGTGAAAGCCGGTATATATCGAGACGGAAAAGAGTAAAAACTGGTAACAAATAAATTTCATTTTTTTATTTTTTTCCCGGGAATAATAAAAATCCATAACTACCAATTGTTTTTAACGGGTGCAATTTTTATATTGAATTGCTTCTACGCCGTGTTAAATTTCTAGCAGTGAATTGTTACTGTTGAGAATAGATTAACTCCTCCCGAATATTATCTAATATTGAAATAGTTCTTCTACCAGGATTTTCTCTTTTCCGTCCCGCTTTCAGGCTTGGACGTAACTAGCATAGTTATCCGAACTAAAGCCGAAACGTAATTTTTTTTCTTATCTACTCTGAACTTTAACCCTTTCGGGCCGACTGTCACAAATACGTGACAGCATAAAACCGTATCAACCAGGGTAAAAAGATAAAACTGGTAATCAATCTTGTTTNTATTTGTGGGCGGAGTAATAATTGTTTGATTTATTTAATTCACCAATCCTTTGTTCAAAATAAAACTATTTAGTTATACTTTGAATTAACATTGATTATATATATGTTTAAACTAACAATAATTAAATTAAAAGCAAAGTAAGTCTGTCAAATTAGCAACGACTACATTTAAGTTACCGTTTTTTCTTTAATTACAACTTGATTCTGATTTTGTACGAATGCTTTTCTGAATCACCCGTCCCCAAAGGGTTAACCAAAACAAGTTCTGAAGCGTGCGAAGACGTTTTTCCCATTCCTCGGACAAACACAAAGCAGACTTCGTAACGTAATACAATAGAACCTGTTGAACTTCTAATAGTACTCTCTTCAGCGATCTCTTCAATATGAGGCAAGTATTTACTTTGAAAACGAAACAGTTGAGCAGCTCCATCCCTTTCTAGTTGTGTATTCAGCAAGAATTCCTCAGTAAATTTTCAGACATTTATCTTATCGTAGACTGTAAACGATAAGATTCTTGATGAAAATGAGGGGTCTCGTGTTAGGATGACACTCCCTAATATAATACTGTTATTGTCGGCTCTTAAAATTGGTTAAAAATTTTATTACTTATGTTCTTATTTTTGCAGAATGTAATTGTGGAAAGCATGGTAAATGCGTGTATGATGACGCTGGCAAAAAACTGAAATGTGAATGTAATACTGGTTATTCAGAGAATTCGATAGGAGTATGTCAATGTAAGTGCTTAATACATGCATATATATCATGTGTGTTACTTGTGTTTCATTTCGTCTAACATATTTCCTTCACATTTATAGATTGTTACTGCGGAGATAACTCAATGTGTGCTTTGAATGTTGATGGTACAAAAAATTGTTCATGTCCTTCGGGATACAGAGATGTAAATGGATTTTGCACAGGTAATAAATACTGTTGCCCCCCTTTTGTTCACAATAATATTGAAAATTTAGATTATAACTATTCTAATCTAAGAGAGCAGTATATATTTATATATATGCGAATATGTATATAACATATAATGTTACATTATTAATATGTATATAATGTTTAACATGTAACATGTAATATTTTAATAATTTACCATCATCAATGCATATTGATGCATATCGTTACGATATCTTTTGCTTATTCAGAGAAAGCACGTTTTTGTGCCTGATTTCGTAACTTAAACTATCGTTTGCCCTAATTAGTTAGAATATTTGAGGTCACTCACTCGAACCAATAAGATTGAGTGCTAGGACGTGAAGATGCGATCATTAGATCAAAAGTTAGTCAGGGTGGTCTGTTTTGTTTTTGTAACTTTCAATACATTTTTCTTTTGATAAATCTGACATTTAATATTAAAGGTATGTTGGATAATAATTTTGTGAGTTTAATCTTGCGTGTTGACCTTTATTCTACCACTAGTTAGGCCAGCTTCGCAACAACGTAAAATTTTTTTAAGTAATTCATTTTCGCAGTAATTCACAGTCAATCAGATAAGCATCTCAGAAAATAAAATATGGCCTACATTTATTGTTGAGTAAATTAGAAATATATCCTAAGTAAAGTTTGTAACAGTATCAAAATTTTAGGTTTACTTGACATTAGAAAAAGGTTATAATTAATTGAAAGTAAAAATACGATAATTTTTGTCTTTTCTTAGTTTAAAATAATATGGCTTTTAATGGAGAAATATTCTCACAGCTACGAACCACTCTCCATAAAAGTGATTCT
>NC_092212.1:18313406-18321601 GCF_043381705.1 Parasteatoda tepidariorum
AAAAAAAAATAATAATAAATAAGAAAACACACACACAAATATTTTTTTAAAAATAATTTCTCTTCCAATATTTTTTTAATTTTGCAAAAAAATATCAAAATAAAATTTATGGTTGCAGCCATATTCTTTTTGTATCATTTTAGGAAACACTTTCAAATTATAGTAGTTATCAGGTTTTAATAGCTTTGATGTTATTTTCTAAGAAAAATGAGCTAGTAATTTATTTTTAAAGAATAAATGCGGAGAAATGTAAGTTATGTACTTCTTTCAGAACTGCATACCTGCCAACTTTTAATCCCTTCCATTATCATTTTTCCCAGTGGTATTAAAATGGAATTAAAACTTCACTTTTAAGCAAACAAATACGTTGTATTTGAGAAAACTTAAGTTGACAACCATGATAGTAGCGCATAGTAATATATGTGCTTAATTTTTGTAAGAATACTGGTGATCAAAATCATCTAAAAATTAAGTTTATAAAAGAAAAAATAGTATATACTTTCTACCACTTTAAATATGAAAATAAAATTTTCCGGAAAATCCAAAAGAGTTGGCAGGTATGAAGCTGTGGTGCAGGGCATTAGACCAGTGCCCTCTAAATCCCTATAGCAGGAATTCTTTGTAATTTTGAGTCCAGTGAAACGAAGTGGACAGCTCATATACTGTTGTTGTGCTCCCCCAAAAAATAAATATATAAATAAATAAATACAGAAAAAAAAGAAAAAATTAAATGAATAAATAAACATTACAGCTATTCTTATTAAAATTATTTCTGTTATTTCCAAGTTAAATCAAGCAAACATCTCACTGAATAACGTATTCTAAAATGTTCTAACTGCGCGGATTCCACAGGAGACTACAAATGTGGTAAAAACTAATTATTTTATTCATTCATTATCTCTTTAATTAGTCAATCTTAACTACCACATGTTCTTACATTTTAAATTATTCTTTAATTATTCATTAAATTATTCATTTAAATTATTATTAGAACATTCTTCGTGTTAACCTATCAGTGGTATAAATCTTAATTTCTTTAAATGAAAACTTTGAATTTTATTAGTCACAGCATTTTCAGAAGCCTGTGGCATCCTTATAACTGTTTCCTTTTCTTAGACATAGATGAGTGTGCTTTCGAAAAGCCTTGCAGAAACAAAGGGACTCAATGTGTGAATATACCTGGAAGTTATGAATGCAGGTGTGAGGCTGGTTATCTTGCACGTGGAGGGCACAAAAGTGATTTGGAATGCCAAAGTAAGATCCAATTTTTGATACATTCTAATTAACCCCTTTCTGCACAGTGTGGCAATACTTATTCAAAAAATGTTACACACTGCTAAAAATTAAAAATTATTTATTTCCTAACTTGCATTGTTTTTAAGCAATTATTTTTTTAAAACAATATAGAGCTCAAGAATATTTCCTTACCTCGAATATATTGCACATAGTTGGTAATATCCTGCTAGTCATCGCAACATTCAAAAAGTATTTTAGTATTTTTTTTCCTCTAACCAGTTTTAACTACAATGCGAGTCGAAATCTCTCAATTGAAACACAAAAGTTAATATTATTTTGAGAAATTATTCAATTATTCATTCATTTTAAATTGGCTGTTATATGTTACTACATTAAAAGCTGAAAGTATATATATATATATATAAGTTCAAAATGAGGAATAAAGCAAAGAAAAATTATAGACATATGAAAAAAAGGGGGGAAATAATAAGTAAAAAAATAACAAGCAACAATTTATATATATTTATATATATATATATATATATATATAAGGACAGAAAAGAGTAAAACCTGGTAACAAAGAAATTTCATTTTTTATTCTAAGAAGAAAATATTCATGAATACCAACATTTTTTAACGGTTACAATATATATATAATACTGCTTTGTATGAGGGATTCAGAGATGCCAACTTGCTCCGGACTGCAAATATATATTTTAAAGTGGTAGTTTATTAATTGTGATTCTTGGTTTAATAAATTCAATTTAGTAGCTTTTTATCCACCTCTATATTGAAATAATGCGTAGGCTTATAAGATTCCCAACTTTCTAGTACTTACGTTATGCTATGCCTTTTAAACAGCAAGCAAAAGTAGTCAAAATAATTGCTAAATTTACTTAGTAGTAATTACCGTTTTTCTAATTATTTTCGCGTGTCCGGAGCAGTTGGCATCTCTGGAGATTGTTAAATTCATGATTTGAGCTGCCCATGCAAATATCTCGAGCCGCCAACTGCCTTGAACTCCTCCATTTATCTTTCTTCCCTATGACATTAGTACCAGTCGCCCTAGGGCATAATATAGATTAAGAGGGCAGGCACTTTACAAATTACCGATCGTCGTCGAGAGTTTGTTATAAGTTAGTTTCTAAGAATAGCTTTACTCATGAGAATACTAAGAATAGCTTTACTAATAAAAATAAGAAAGTGGTAGAATATATATGTCAAAAAACTTGTTTAGTTTATGAATATGATTGGTTTGTCTTATTTACTTGTCTGCCTCCACAGATTTAATTCTTAATTACTTATGATAAATTTCTCTGAATTACTTTTAATATAGAATCTGGGTTCATGCGTAACACTGGTTCACTTTTCAAATAGTCTGCGCAGACTACTTATAAAAAACCGTGTGCAGCCTTTCTGATGTAGGAGGTGATGGTTAACCCTTTTCAGAGTTGTGTAACCAGTCTGGAAAGAGTAATTCAATAAATTTTGCAAGTCAAACACAAAATAATAATTAAAACTAATTACAGTTAAATGTTTAGTAGCCACTATTCTATAAACAAAAACGAGGTCTAGTATTTTGCTTCACTTAGTGTTTACTGTTTAAGATCGCCCTTGCTAATGCTTTACCCGAATAAAATTTTCATATATGCTGTCCCAGAAAGGGTTGAAATATATTTAAAAAAGCGGCTCCTAGCTAGTTTTAAATGATTTATTTTATTAAAATTTTATTTTCATGTAAATGAACAATAAAGAAATCTGAACAAAAATTTCAGCTATCTTGCGAAATAAAGTACCTTTCAACAAAAATATAAAAGCTGTTGCATTTTATAAACGAAATAAGAGTTAAAAATGTTAGTTTGAAATAGAGTAGAGTTATGTTTGAAATAAGAGTTCTCTAAGAAAAGAAAATTTTTTTAAAAGCAAATTGAAACATGTTCTGTACCATATAGAGATAAAATAAAAACCACGTCAAACACGGAATTTTACAAATTCAAAAATGAAAAAAAAAAAAATCGTTTAACACTATTAAAGGACAAATGTTATCAACTTTTTTTCATTATTTATTATCGTTATAAAATTACTTATGACACTGCACTTTTATAATCGGATAGCATAGTAACGGAATATATATNATATATATATATATTTGAGGATAGGGACGTGACGTTACTATTATAACCGTAGAATGAAATTCCACTTTTTGAGTTGTGAAAGAATAAAAACAATTGTCACTTAAAAACAAAACATAGAGCAGAATTAAAACATACCTGCCAACTCTTCCGGATTTTGCGGAAGATTTTATTTTCATATTTAAAGTGGTAGTAAATATATACTATTTTTTTTATAAACTTAATTTTTAAATGATTTTGATCACCAATATTCTTACAAAAATGAAGCACATATATTAATATGCGTTACCATCATGGTTGTAAACTTAAGTTTTTTGAAATGCAACGTATTTGTTTGCTTAAAATTGAAGTTTTAATTCCATTTTAATACCACTGGGGAAAATGATAATGGAAGGGATTAAAAGTTGGCAGGTATGTTAAAATATTTCTTAACATTTGTTTCTGTTTCAATGAATTTTTTGCTTAAATTTTAACTTAGTTTGAAGCAGAGAAACGTCGCTTTCCATTCGTCCAAATTAGTCCTCTAGAATAGAGGTAAAAAAACTGGCAGTAAAACCATTTTAATTTGTTTCCGCAAAATGTAAATACTTGTGGTTACCAACTTGTTTACGATTACCTTACCACAAATTTTAGCCACAGCCGTCTAGTACTTTATAACTTTTAAAAAGTCTTCGTAGCCTTGACTTTTTTTAAAATTTTTATTTATTTATTTTTGTAATTTTTTCTTCTTCTTCGTACTCTAGATTTTTCCTAAAATAAGCTAGACTTAAAATGGTATTACTACCAGCTTTCTTAATTTTAGGAAGCATATACTAGAGCCCCTGAATTAGAGAGGCCGACTTAGAAACATGGTGTCTAGACTGGAAATTCAAAGTAAACGGACAAAAATCAAAACTACTACTCATTCAGCATAAAAGAAAAACCATCCTCCCCAAAAATCAAATTGTTCTCTTTAATGAAATTATTCCCATAGTCAAAAGCGCAAAATACCTTGGTCTGGTCATTAACAGTAAATTTAATTGGAAAGATCACATCAAAACAGTTATCAACAAAGCACAAGCAGCCTGCCACAGATTACTTAGACTTAACTTAGGACTTAACATGGAACTTAGACTTAAACGAATACTCTACAGCTCAATAATCCGTCCCATCCTGACTTATGCATCTCCAGCTTGGTGCAACATCACCACATCACTCCTTAAAAAACTCAAAACATGCCAGAACAAAATCCTCAGGAAAATGACAAAAGCAAGATGGTTTATCAGAAATAAAAACATACATCGCGACCTCAACATAGATTTTTTAGATCATCACATTGCAAAGCTAAATTTCAGATTTTTTGAAAAAACCCTTAATTGTGACACCGCAGGATTCAACGAAATTTTTACTTTTGAAAACTTAAGAGAAGACATAAACCTCAGACCGATGGCTGCTCATTTTTGTAGTGACGTAATTTTAACTAAAATACAAAATATTCAATTTCCTTTTACTTCAATTGCGTTCCAATTACCAGAAAGAACCACCCCAAAGATCAAAATTCAAGACGAATGAGAAAAAGGCCGCTAACTGCCCCAGGCGCCCAGATAAATGTTGATGATGATGATGATGAAAGGCCGACTTATCATATCAGCCATTTCGAATCAAAAGCTATTCTTCTAATAAGGAAGAGCTACAAGATTTGGCAACTTATCGACACGAACGACGTTAACCTCAACTATATAGGATATTCAGTAAAGAAAAACGTGCATAGATTAACATTGCTTTTCGGAAACTTTGTTTCATGCTTTACAAATTCACTGCATGCTTATACAAATTCACTAATAAAAAAAAGTTTTAAATAAAAAAATTATGTATGCGCTATATGTCAATTACATCAATCTCTTTTATAAATGATATCAAAGTAAATTTGGCTCTAAAGTAGGAGCATCGAAAATTGTTGGAATATCATTATTTCTTAATTTATTGTTACCATCTTTTCTATTTATTTCTAGTTGAGATTCTTCAAAATGAACCTGCAAAAATATCAAATATAAAAAATATAAATGATATCAAAGTAAATTTGGCACTAAATTTGGAGCATCGAAAATTGTTGAAATAGCATTATTTCTTAATTTATTGTTACCATCTTTTCCATTTATTTCTGGTTGAGATTCTTCAAAATGAATCTGCAAAAATATTTAGAATACTTTTTTTAAATTTTTATACTTAAATTAAATCACATTAAAAAAGTTTAGAGTTTAGAAAAAGTTTAGATATTCTAAAAGCTTTTGAACATACTCCCATGAAATTTTCGAACGCATAAACTAATTATTTCCGCAATTTAATACAAGAATTTCAAAGAAAAAAAAACTTTGACAGATCCAAAAATATATGAAAGATCGCGCACATTAAATAGATTTTTTATGACGAAATTCTTATTCAGCCAATCTCTTGCATTTATTTATTCGTTCTATTGCAGGTAAAAACTTAAAATTGTTGAATAAGTTAGTCATATTTTTTATAAAAATGTACTTAATAAATGCAATTTTCAATGAAAATTATTAAATTTGGTACGTAGTTAAAACTGTACCATTCGAATAACCCTAAAAGTTATTCACTTATATTTTTTTTCGAAAATAGACGTAAACAAGCATTCAAAAAGAAATTCTAACTACTTAATACATACCTGCCAACTTTTAATCCCTTCCATTATCATTTTTCCCAGTGGTATTAAAATGGAATTAAAACTTCAATTTTAAGCAAGCAAATACGTTGTATTTGAGAAAACTTAAGTTGACAACCTTGATAGTAACGCATATTAATATCTGTGCTTAATTTTTGTAAGAATAGTGGTGATCAATATCATTTAAAAATTAAGATTATAAAAGAAAAAATAGTATATAATTACTACCACTTTAAATATGAAAATAAAATCTTCCGGAAAATCCGAAAGAGTTAGCAGGTATGACTTAATATCATTTATGTACTTCATATAAAAGTAAATAAATCTACTAAGTTATAAATCAATGAGTTATTACCTCACATAAGCGAGCTCCAATTCCTTCCAAGCTACCAGTTGTATCTTCTGAAGTTTATTATCCATCTCTTTTCGAATTTAAAGGATATCTGGACATTCAAAAGCCTTTTTTTTCTTTTTAACTGTTTGTACAATTTATCGACGCACAACCACCCATATCAATAATTTTAGGTATCCAAATAGCCTTCAAACTCTCACGCTAATATCAACATAACGTAACTTGCAAACTTTTTCTGCTCCATAATGGCGGATAGTTCAGCTCTCATAGTATAGGAGCCTTAGCACAAACAGCTCTAATATATGACGTAGTATGACTAGTAGACCTGAAAAGTTACATATGTTTAACCCCTTGGGGACGGGTGATTCAGAAAAGCATTCGTACAAAATCAGGATCAGAACGTAATTAAATAAAAAACGGTAACTTAAATGTAGTCGTTTCTAATTTGACAGACTTGCTTTGCTTTTACTTTAATTATTGTTAGTTTAATCATGTATATAATCAATGTAAATTCAAAGTATAACTAAATAGTTTTATTTTGAACAAAGTGATGGTGAATTAAATAAATCAAACAATTATAACTCCGCCCACAAATAAACTACTAAAGAATTACTTTGATTACCAGTTTTACCTTTTTACCCTGGTTGATACGGTTTTATGCTGGCACGTGTTTGTGACAGTCGGCGCGAAAGGGTTAAATCTGCACCCTCAAGGCCAACAACACTGTGTGAAAGTTAATGTATCTCCGCTGTTGTGACGGAAGATGATAGAAACATACATTTGGGCAAATGATCGGTACTGGATTACAACAGAGATATGTGCTTGGTGTCGGGTAACTAAGGGTGTACACATTGAACATTTGTAATATGTACTTGGTGAGGGTATGTACCTTTTTTCATATCATTCGAATTTGAATGTAAAATTGGATGTCAACTGCTATGCTTTCTGCAAAGTTTTAATGAATTGAGAGTGATTTAACCTTTTCAGGCGAGTCATAAATGTATTCGTATGGAATCAGAAGCAGGATGGTAAAAAATAAAAAGCTGTAACTTAAGTTTGGACATAGCTAATTTGACAGACTTATTTTTGCTTTTACTTTAAATCTAACACATCCAATCCTTGTGTGTTAAAAATGTAACTATACAATTTTTAATTCGAACTAAGTAATTAAATAAAGCGAATTATTATTACCCCGCCCACAAATAATCTGCTATAAAAATAGTTTGGCTACCAGTTTTATCTTTTTTACCCTGATTAATAGACACCCTGAGAATGCATATATGACTCCCCCGTCTTGAAGAGGTTAAAAGGTAAAACTTATGGTCTAAATATTATTACGCCTACTTTTTAAAAGCGTCTTCGCGAGGAAGTATTTACTAAAAAGATGTAATTTTTTTAAAAAAAAAAAGTTTTTTTATGGATTTGAATTATTGTTTTGAATTCTTAAAATTTTGTGCATTTGCAATGTACCTAAGTTAGTAGCGAGCAAAGCGAGCTTGGTTTGCGAAGCAAACCTTATAAGATTGCGAACCAATTTTCGGGGGTTGGCGAGCGTTAGCGAACAGGGGGTGCAGCCCACAAGTAACTTAAACTTCGTTACCCGTAGAAAATATTTTTTCACGAAGTAGAGCAAGTTGGCATCTCTGTGTCAATAAACAGCCCCTAGAAACTGGATGAATCCTTTACACTGCTGCCCAACTTTCTTATCACCACAAACCGGTCAACGTATGATAATTTTACCGCAGCCGGTCGAAGAAGGGGGACATTAATTGTTTATATTTTATATATATATATATATATATATATACTATAG
>NC_092212.1:18322101-18342256 GCF_043381705.1 Parasteatoda tepidariorum
TAATAATAATTATAATTTTATTGGCTCTGCAGTCAAATTTAAGCAAATAAATTTAATAATTTACTTGCACTTAGTAGCGCTTCAATCACTGCCCATGAACCAATTATATTCAAGCACCTATTTTATGATTTTAGGGTTCCCGTAATACTTTTAGCAGTGGTAGTAATTTAGGATACAGCTACAAGATATTTCTTATTGCCGGACAGGTGGCAGAGCGATTAGCGCTCCTGACTGCGAAGCGAATGGCTGCGGGATCGAATCCCGCTCTGGGCATGGATGTTTCTCTCTCTTGTGTTGTCCTCTGTTGTGTGTGATGTGTGAATGTAGCCCACCCTATAAACGGGTTTGTGGCGTGGGTAATGTTGCTCGCCTCCGTGACTTTGGTTCACAGGTGCCCACTGGGTAACGTGAAATGAGTAGCAATTTCGGCATCTTCCAGGGCGAAGAATAATGTTCAGTGCCTGCCATTTGAAAAAAAAAGATATTTCTTATTTTAACACTTCACTTTATCGTTAAGTAGTTTAGAAATTCGAATTTTCATGCATATATACTTCCTTTGGAAAACAGCTTTTAGTAGTGCTTACACAGAAATTAAAATATCGACATTTGTTTTATTTTCTTTACAACTTTTAGAAATTTTCAAGACCCGAGGGAACCCTGTATATTTATAATGGTGCTTATTCTTTAGCGAATAGAATTTTCCAGAAGACCCATTAACTAACGTTGAAATAAGAGACGCTGAAGTAAGAAAATATAAAATTAAATAACTGTTAATTTAATCTTTTTAATTAACTAAAAAAATAAACCATGAAAAATTTTTAACAGTTTTGACATGCAAAAAAAAAAACTTCTAAAACGTTTGCTGCAAAAAAAGAGATTTTCATAGTTAGCATAGAAATGTTTCCATTATTTCAATCAACCCCTGTAATATTTTATCAACCTTTATTACAAGGTGGTCTGTAATATCTAATATATATAATTCTCTTTCATTTATTTGAATTCAAATTTATTCTAATGACTTAGTATTTACTGAAAGTTGTTATATGGATTTGAATGATTGTTTTGAATTCTTAGAATTTTGTGCATTTGCAATGTACCTAAGTTAGTAGCGAGCGAAGCGAGCTTGGTTTGCTAAGCAAACCAAATAAGATTGCGTAGCAATTTTCGGGGGTTAGCGAGCAGGGGGCGCAGCTCTCTAGTTTTAAATATTACTTTTAAGATTTTGTCTTACTGTGGCATTCATTTTTGTATTGTTTCGCTCCTTTCAAGCAAGTACATCTGACGAACCCATTCCATGAATATTCGCATTTTTTAGATAGTTCACCACAGTTACAATCTGAAAGACATTAAAATAATAAATTATTATTATCGTCTTTAAAACAATGGATGATGCATAATACTTTTTGGAAAAAAGAAGTATATAATGCATTTTTTTTTAAAAAATGCCATTTAATGTAATTTTTGTGTCATTAATTCTATCAGGAAATAATTGTACAGTTGTTTTAACTATCAAATAATCCTTTGCTACAAAATTTTGTATTACAAATTAAAATTTATAATTTTAAATCATGACTAAATTATTTATTCTAAAGAATAGTGTATTATTCAATTGACTGTTTAGTAATAAATGTTTCTAATTGCACTTCTTTAACTGCTTCAAAAATCTTGTTTACTTTCATTACTCAAATTCTCTTTGTGGTATACCTATCTCTACGGATATGGGACAATTTGACGCTATCGCAATTTAGGCAAAATTTTGAGTAAACATGCAAGCATCACATCAATAAAAAATCGGAATATACCGACAATACTTCGATCCATTATTCGATATCGTTATTTCCAATGAAACAAGCGATACACAACTGTTGCCGATAAGCAATAATAGAAAGAACAAAAGCAGAATGTCAATTGATGTCGAAGTGTCAGATTTTAAAGGTTTCAGTTGCTTAGTTCGAGTATTGAAAAATAAAATAATACTAGAATTTTTCATAAATAAATATCTCTTATTCTCATTTGCTTTCTATATAAAGTGATGCCAACTACTCCGGACACGCCGAAATAGTTTGAAAAACGGTAAATAAGTACTAAGAAAAATTTTGGAAATATAAAGTGGTGAATTATATAAGCCTATAAATTATTTAGCATTATTATTTGGTGGATAAAAATGTACTATATTGAATTTATTAAACCAAGAATCACAATTGATAGACTACCACTTTAAAACATATATTTGTTGTCCAGAGCAAGTTGGTATATCTGTAAGTGCTGTTATAGTATGTATTCGTTCATGCGTCAAATTGACACGTGTTCGTAGGGATAGGTATATGAGAAACGTCCGTAAACCTAGTGTTAAAAGCTCTGATGGGTAGATCTGAATATTTAAATTTTCAGTTAGTACCCTGTGGTCGGTAGACTCGAATAGCTTAGTAGCCACTTTCTCTTCAAACCAAATAGTTCGGGGACAGATATCGATAGGTCCGGACCTTTTCCTTTAATGGCCACTTTTTGCAAACTTTCATTTTGTTTGGACTAAATCCTCTTATAAATTATCTACGGCTATAAAATGGCTACGGCTATAAATGAATCTACGGCTATAAATGAATTATTACTATTTTATTAAAACGGGTTTCTTTTCACATCACTGAAAAGGTGCTTCTTTGAAACAATGTTCTGGAACTGGTTAATCTGTACAGGAGAGCAACAGTGGCTCAAGGGACAGAGCGTTCACCTTCCAATGCGACGAACCGAGATCGAATCCCAATCGATACGAATCCCGCTTCCGACTTGCAACGACCACAGTGCTGACGTGAAATATTCTCATTGGTAGACGGATGAGTCCCCTTGCCACAGGCTAACCGTGGGAGGATCTCGTGGTCTTCCTGTCCATGTAACGCAATTACTGGTTAGCTCCACCAAAAAGTACTCCACGAAGGCAAATTTCTCCCAATACTCTATCCAGGAGTTTCCTTGTCTTCTGAATTGGATTCAAAATTACAAGGCTACGGAGTTAAACATTAGTAGTTGTAAACCCATAAGATTTGGTCGGCTGTTCAACGGCTGCTATTAAAAAAAGTATCTAGGGAGGCAAAATACATTTAATATATACATTACAACTTTGAAATATTCGAACTATTAAAGAACTATCTTTCCACATGAATCTCTTTCCCTCAAATTGATTAATTTTAAGGAATCAAAATATTGAATGGAGACATTGAACATTTTAATGACAATTCTGTTTTCCAAAGTCTGTCTGCGTTGATGTACTTCGTTAAACGATCTTCATTAAACGATCTTCAAAAATAGTAACAATAAATAAAAAAATAAATAAAAATCATGGCAAAAATTGATCGGTTGCTTATTTAAGCCGCCACTTTTATTGGCGACTAGTCACATGGCGAGTGACGAGCGATTATTCTCACATCTACTGTTGAGTAAAGAATTTCGCCACATGCTTCAAGGCTATATTTATTTCAAATTGTTCTTTTTAATATTAATAAAGCACCTTCGATTTATTTTAAAATAAAGCAATCATGCATTCTTTTGTCTTACACAAATAATTGTTACGCAATTTTGTCTGGAATTTTTTTAATTCACAAAGGATTAATGTAATGGTTTGGAATATTGCAAAACATATTAATCTATTAATTATACGGTTTCTTTTGCACATTTATAATTAATTCTTCAGATTTAAAAGACTATTTTTTTCACTATTTATGTAGCTTTACTATTATATTCTACTGTTTTCTTTTCAGTTTACCACTTGTTTAGCTATTTACTGTAAGACATTGCGTAATTCTACATACTTACACTCGCAAATCTGTGTTTTTGGATTATATACATAGTTTTCCTTGCAGAAGCACGTTTTCACACCGCCGTAGAAATCACATTTTGTCCACGTTTCAGGCTTTCCACAGTTGCATTCTGAAATAATTTTTCGCATTTTAATAAATAATATTATATTACTGATTTATTGCGAGACTCAGATGAATCGCATTTTTAATCTTATCATTCAATATCATGAACAGGTTAAAAAAATTTAAGTTTTAGGAATTTTGACCAAAATATTTATTGGATTATGTATCGACAAAAAAATTTAATTAATAACTTTACCTGATTATAATCAGCAGTATTTGCCATCGAAGGCGGCACCAACTAATTCATTCACAAGTAATATAGTGTCGAACTTAAACAGTGAACGTTTTTAAGTTTTGATAATATCTAGGATGACGATATTTGTGAAGGGACCGGGATAGCTTGGTTGGTAGGGCACTGGGCCCATGCCAAGAGTTCGTAGGTTCGATCCCAGTCAGCTTGTTTGTCGACCCTGATTGGTTTCTGAATCGAAAAACCTCATGATTTAAGCACGATAACATCACTTACAATTGTCCAATTCAGTAGAGCTGAATTGCTAATGGTACTTTTCCCATTCATTGAGTAAAGTAGATTCTTGAAGTATAGCAATGTAATACTGGAATTTAGGCAAAAATACAAGTAAAGTCTGCTTAACAAACTCTATTTACACACCGGTGGATCGTATAAAACGTTGAATAAAAAGACTATATAAGTAAAAAAGTACATATTCTAAACAAGATACGTTTTCTTTTTTCCGGAGGTAAAATGCATGTAATGGTGCGTAAATGTATAAAGTGTTTTTCGTTCAGCATTTTATTTAGAATTAAAAATAGTATAAAGATAAAAAAACAGTGCTAATACAGCTGTGAATGTCGTACGTTAAATCGAAAAAAACAATCTTAACATTTCTTTCGACATTTGACGCATAAAAATTGGTCAAAATTCATACTCAATCCAAAATATAAGGTATAAAAGTGTTAGATTTGAATTATGTTGCCTAAAAATGAATTAATTGATTTCAAAGTTTTCTTTCACCTTATGATGAAGCTTACTTCTTGATGAAGGGATAAAGGGCCACTTCGGAATAACGCACCCCGGCCTACTGCCACGACAGGGACTGATACGGAACGATGTCAAGCTATACATTTTCACTTCAATTGTTTCAATTGCAACTTGAGTATCAATTTCTATTTAAAAATTTCTAAGTCCGTGTTAAGCGTTCCTTGAAAAGTCTTATAACATTACGATTCAAATGTATCAATGCAGTAGCATATTATCTTATTAAGGAGTTTTAATAGAAATAATATATCATTCAACTAGGTCCAGCTGTAAAGACAATAGGAAGCTTAAAGATAATTTGGACAAAATTTAAAAAATAAAATCGAATATTGGTATTTTAATAAATCAATGACTTAAGCTGTACTCTTTTTCTTTAAAAGAAAATAAAAGAAAAAACAATAGCAATTTTTAAATTTTAGTCAATAGTACAGAGATAGAACTAATTTTAATACTTCTGAAGGAGCCATGATGGCTCAAGGGATAGAGGGTTCACCCCCCAATGAGGTGAGCCTGGTACGATCCCTGCGAGGGCTGGTAGAAACGAATTCGGCAGCCATCCGCATCCGCCTTGCACCGAAAACAGTACTGACGCAAAATATCCTCAGAGGTAGACGAATCATGAAGCCCGGTGGCTGAGTGGTAGTTCTTCGCGCTCCCGTCCCACAAGTCCTGGGTTCGATATTCGGGCCGGGCAAGGTTTACTCAGCCTTTCATCCCTTTAGTTTGTCGATAAATGAGTACCAACCATGCTTGGGAACTAAACACTGGAAGTTCCGTTTTCGGCTGACCACCTGTTCGGAACATCTGCTCCTGTACCCCAGAAACCAAGGTCAAGAAAACTGAGATGGGCACAGTAGGCCTTGGCCCTCTACGGTCAGTCATGCCACTGAGTTTAGTTTTAGGTAGACGAATCATGGATTAGGGTCCCCTTGCCGTCAGGTTAACTCTGGGAACTTTCAGTGGCTTTCCTCTCCATGTTAAGCAAATGCAGGTTGACTCCATCAAAAAGAGCTCCATGAACTCAAATTTCTTCCAATATTCGATCCAGGAGTTCTGTTGTCTTTTGGATTGGATTCAAAATTACAAGGCTATGGAGTTGAACATTTGTAGTCGCAAACCCCAAAAAATTGGGTCGGCTGTTCAACGACGATTGTAAAATACTTCCGCAGCCTATGCTGAAATGTCCGAAATGTTACGGTCCTTAGCGTGATTTTGCCCTACTAATCTTAAATTATGATCAAAACTCAACACGGAAAAAACTATGACAACATCGAGGTTGACTCTTGAAAATAGTTAAAATTGAAATGATAGTACGTCAGTGCGGGCAATAACTAAAAGATGAATAAAATTGGTTAGTGTATTGTTTAAAACTAATGAAAGTGTTACAATTGGTGAAGGAGTTAAAAAATAAGAACATTTAAATGCAGTTGTGCTACTCACTACGCTTGGTTATCATTAAAGTTTATATGATGTAAAAGTTAATTTTGAAAGGTATCCAAGCTATTCGCCAAAAGGCAGCTAATTTGATAGTAAAATGGTAAAAGAGTTGTGTTTACCTTTGCAAGTATTACTTTTATCTTCATATACTTCACCTTTTTTTGGACATTCACAATAAGCGTTTAATTTTTTAACATCATACTTGCACTTGGCAGGAGCATCAGATTTGCAGCAACAATAGAGTCCTCTAACTTTAGCATACTCTTCATACAAATAGGAGTTCCAGCAAGTCACGTGTATTTTTTCGCAAAATGTTCCTCTCGTTCTTGGAGGGCATGTGCAAATTCCATTATGGCACGTTCCTCCATTTTCGCATATTTTTGATTCATTGCATATTTCTAAAATGGAAAGAAAAATGAATTAAAATGATTAAATGAGAATTAAAAAGTCTTGAAAATAGCTA
Source organism: Parasteatoda tepidariorum (assembly GCF_043381705.1). Lineage (NCBI taxonomy): Eukaryota > Metazoa > Arthropoda > Arachnida > Araneae > Theridiidae > Parasteatoda > Parasteatoda tepidariorum. The sequence continues at coordinate 18,328,913 of NC_092212.1, forward strand.
AGAAGCAACTAAGTGTTAATAACTTCTTTAATTTTCAATAAATTACAATGGGGGACAATTTTATTTTTATTTTCTGTAGTATGAAATTCTTAAACGGATCTTATAAATTATAGCCTGACTTATTTCAAATCTGCACTTATCTCTCAACATATTACAGATTTTATTTAATTTGCTGATTTCAGAAGTTTTGTATGATATTTTAAAATTCCCTCAAGTGATTACTACTTCTCTGACACGCAGGGAGTGGTAGGAAGAAGGCTATAACACATTTCAGCATATGATACGATACGTTAAGGACATATTGCTTTGCCTTCAGTGCTATTAAGAGGAAAGGAGTTTTCAAGTTGTATATCTATGAACATAAACCTATACGCTATTTATAAGCTTGTACATTCAGACAAAATATTAAACTAAATAATACTAAATAAACTAAGTAAACTAAGTAATACTAAATAAATTGAGTAAACTAAGTAAGACTAAATAAATATAAAATATATTTTTGAAAAAATCAGTAGCGGAATAAAATAAATTCAGATTTGAAACCCCCACACCAGAACTGGGTAATATCTGGTATTTGTAAAATGGAAACGGAAAATTTGTTTCCCAGTGTTATTAGTAATGTATTTTCACAGTGCTTTTTCACGATTCCTTTCGGGCAAGGAAAAGAAATTTGATTTAGCCGATTATAAGAGAAAACAGTTTATAAATTATATTCTATTTTTAGGAAATTAACAGCAATTACTGTGTAATTCTCTTTAAATATAATTTATTTAAATTTTTTCAATCAAAATGCGATCACCACTATAAGTTGGGAAAACATTACAGAATTTATGTTTCAAAATTTTTTTGTCTTAAAACTTTTTAAAATAACAAATAATTGCAAAAAAAAAGGAAGCGATAGAATAAAAAGATGCTTTGAGTCTACCATTAAGATTAGTTCCTTTAATCTAGCTGCCAGGGCTCGAAAAAATTCAAATTTTTGCATTTCCTGAAGGATATATTATTCCACAGAATACACGCCCGAACATCTTAATAAAAAGTATTTACAGGGGAAAAGAAATACGCAGATAAGCTAAATTTTTATTTCAATTTAATAAAAAACTAAATTGAATGGAGTTTATTGACGGAACTAACAGATGTTATTACCGAATAATTCCTCTAAAGTTCCAGACGGTAGTTGACAGTAGTTTTTCAATTTGTCAGTTATAAAAAAATCTTTCTAAATATTTTAAATTATTTTATTTCATGTAATCTTGCAAGTAACTTTTTTCCTAAAAATACTTATAGTCCTAACTACTTAGAAATTTAGGATGTATTTTTCCAATTAAAATGCTTAACCAAAGAATAGAAAGTAATAAAGCATTTCACCGAGGAATAGAAAGAATTACCTGTGCATACTTCATTTATTCCAGGAACATATCCGTCTTCGCAAGTACAGACTTTCAAGCCATTTATAAATTCAGTTTTTGTTGAGTGGTTACCGCAAAGATTCTCTGGAGAAAAAAAATCTTATTCTAATATGACAATAAAAGCGAAGCAATACATAAATAAAGTTCTTGATCGTAAATAGATTCATCCATAAGACGTTTTTGTTTATATGCCGTCATTATATCTGTTCACATCTTAGATTGCTTCGAACTTTCATGGAAAGGCATCTATATTTCCCCCCTAATGGTCATTGGATTCACAGAACTGGTCCAACGCCTCCTATAACTGAAAGCCTCCACACGGTTTTTTATAGATAGTCTGATCAGACCACTGTGAAGGATATCCACTTACAGAACGAGTCACTTAATACAAAATCTAATTGAAATAAGAAAATGGTAGCAAATATATGACTAAAAATTTGTTTTATTTATGAATATTAATGGTTTGCCTTATTCATTTGTCAACCACTACAGATTCAATTCTCAAATATATATGATGAATTTCCCTCAATTACTTTTATGAAACTGCCAAATAAAATCAAAACACTAGGACTAGGACTTTTATGAAAGGATACCTCGAAGGGAGGCGAGGCAGTCTGCCACAAAACCTCTTCTCTCTCTCTCAAACTTGTTTGTTCAATCTCACTACTTCATTTTAATTTTCTCTCAGTAAAAGATACTGAACCCCAACTTTCACCTTTCAGTTGCGCTTCGGCGATTTATTAGTAGTTTCTTAGAAAAGGTACNCATGCGCACAACTGGTTCACTTTTTAAATAGTCTGCTCGGACTACTTATAAAAAAACCGTGTGGAGGCTTTTGATGTAGGAGGTGATGACTGGTCTGACCAGACTGGAGATTAGTAACAACAACAGTTCTTGTTCGTTATAAGGAAATGTTTCATTATATGAAGATCACCCAACAACTCAAATGCTTGATGAATTGTAGCACCACAAATTTGTAAAAGATACTGTGAAAACTCATTTCAACATAGAAATAGTGCTTGCAATTACAGATTATGCCCAACAATTCTCCGTGAGAACTTACCACTAGGTACAAAAATGGTTAGGCAATGAAAAAGACTCCTTGCAAATGGGCAACGCCTCCTATAACTGAAAGCCTCCTAACGGTGTCTTACAGATTGTCCGATCAGACAACTATGAAGGTATACCCGTTTTCGAAAGAGCCATTTGTTAGAAAATTTAGCAAAAATAAGAAAGTAGAAGCAAACATATAAGTGAAAAAAAATTTTGATTTATGAATATAATTAGTTTTATTTATGAATATGATTAGTTTTATTTATGAATATGATTAGTTTTATTTATGAATATGATTAATTTTGATTTGCTCGTTAAGCGCTACAAATTCAATTCTCAAATATATATAATAAATTTTTCTCAAATACTTTTTAAACAGTAATTGGGTATATGCGCACAACTGGTTAGCCTTTTAAAAAGTCTGCGCAGACTACTTGCGTGAAGGTTCTTTGATGTGAGAGGTGATGCAATTTATATGGATGCAGAGTCTTTTTCCTGTGAAAAGACTGCATCCAACCGGAAACAAGAATCCTTCAGCATTCTTTCTCGAATGCATTTTCTTACAAATAGTTTGCATAAATGCACGTGATTGCAGAAAGGGAAGTCTTAAAAGTTGTTCTAATCTTTGAAAACATTGTAAGGGTTGCCCTGCCAAAATACAAAAAAAAAATCGTTTTGGAAAATGAGGGTAAAGAATAGGGTGCTGTATCACACGATGAAAAAATTTATTGGATTGCATCACCTGAAGAACATATGGGTTGTGATGGATTGCAAGCAATAGGATATTATTTATGGAATAGTGCAACTTAATGACAGTCAAAGCAATGAGGAACATCTCCAAGGCTCTTCAAAACATATAAAAATTTGAGTCATTAAAAGTAAACAAGGTATGTAAGGTCGATTAGCTTTCAATATTTGGACATAGCTTATAATGCATGTTTAAGAAAATGGACACAACTCGACATTCGCGATTAAAACACAGTTCGAAAAGTGCGTTCAGGAAAAAAGGAGACTGATCAGCAAAATGCGTGTTCAAGAAAATGAATGCAACTCAAAATGCTTGAGTAAAAAAAAAAAAAAATAGATAAAATTCGCGTTTAAGAAAAAAATATATTGCTGTTAAACTCATTAATGTCCAGTCGCAAAACATGATCTTTAAAAGAAAAACACTTATATGAATAAGTTGAGCATTTATTTGTTGAGTGCAAGTTGATACTTTTCTCTACTATTTATCACTTTAGCACCTTCTACTACTTAGCACTACCTGAAAAATCACTGCGCAATCAAATAACTTCAGATCGAATTACAAATATTTTCATTATTATCTCGCGGTAAGGATATCTATTTTAGTTTCTGTAAAACAAATTAAAAAAACTAGTCACTTGGTTCACTTTTTAAATAGTCTGCGCGGACTACTTCTAAAAGACCGTGTGGAGGCTTTTTGTTGTAGGAGGTTATGGTTCTACGCACTAAAAGCACTTTTAAATAAAAATTCAAAGCTAAACCTAGCAAATAAAAGAACAATATACCTACAAGCTATCCGACCAATTCTTACCTACGCTAGCCCCGCCCTAACCACTATCAGTGATAATTTAAAGAAAATATTGTCATACACAGAAGGAAAATTTTTAAGATACATGACTGGTGCCCCAATAGCTATCAGCAACAGACTGCTAAGGAAGGATCTACTAAAGGAGAAGAAATTAACTGCTTCATTGCCAAACTCAACTTTAAATTCTCTAGTAACGCTAGAAACTGTACGGCCTCGAACTTCAATCGTTTGCTAGACATCAGCTTAACCAGTTAACGCCCAGCGTCATATATTTAGGACAGTTCCTTTTTTTCAAAAACATTCATTGAGGTGGGAAACTTTTTCCAGCATTTTCATTTATCTGGGTGAATTAAGAGATTCTCACATACCACAATGATTTAGTTATTTCTGATTAGATCTAGAATTATAAGGAGCAAGTACTTTTAGATCTATCAAGGCCTTTTGAATGCCCTAACAGTAAAAAAAAAAAACAATTAATTTCGAAAATATATTATACCACTTTTTCCATAAAACCACTTTTTGTATCATTTCAATGTATAAATTCGGGACAAAACGGGTTAATAGACGACAACATTAAATATAGCCCGGTAACCGCATTCCTCACGTCAGATTGTATCATAGCAAAATATTACAAATGATAATATCACTCTCTTCCTTTTTTTATTACCAGTATAAGCTTATTTCTTCATGACTTATGAGCACAGAACAATCCAGTATAAGATGCCGAGGTATAATATCAGTAAAATACCGAGGTACCCTACATATCCAGCAGATCGAAATACAAATATTTTCATTATTATCTCATGCAAGGATATCTCATACCTGCCAACTTTTAATCTTTTCCATTATCATTTTTCCCAGTGGTATTAAAATGGAAATAAAACTTCAATTTTAAGCAAGCAAATACGTTGAATTTGAGAAACCTTAAGTTGACAACCATAATAGTAACGCATATTAATATATGTGCTTAATTTTTGTAAGAATAGTGGTGATCAAAATCATTTAAAAATTAAGTTTATAAAAGAAAAAAAAGTATATATCTACTACCACTTTAAATATAAAAATAAAATCTTCCGGAAAATCTGGAAGAGTTGGCAGATATGATATCTATTTTAGTTTCTGTAAAACAAATTAGAAAAACTAGTCACATGAGATACCAATTTTTATTTTTTCAAACAATGTAACCATCCTTATGTAAGGTACAAATGGGTTAAGATAATAGACACCGCATTTGATCCCGTTTATGAAACAGCTACTTCAGCAATTGCATTTTAAAAAGATTAACTACAGATGCAGATAAATATGCAACTCACAAATCTATAAGTTGCCCAAAGTAAAATGAAATAGACAAGACTTCATAACTTTAATATAAAGTTTTAATAATAATGTAGTAAAAGGCAATCCAATTGTTTCAAAAGAATCACTTAGAGATGCCACTTTGCTCCGCTTTTTTTAAAAAAAAATTCCATTTGATAACGAAATTTAAGTAATTTTTTAAAGTTCTTTGCAACCACTTCATATTATAAATTCAAATTATTATATAAACAGCTACTTCAGCAAATTTAGTAAATAATTAATTGCATACTCTTTACTAGTGCTACGATTCCACCAACAGGCGTTGTGATTGTAGCTAATACATACCCTCCAACTGCTACGGAATTTCCGTAGTTTCAGAAATCTTCTTTTCAAGCGGTAGCAAAATTAATGTCTTCATATTTAAAAAAAATTAATTTTAACGTAACTTGTCCACTATTACTTATAAAAGTGCANTTTTAGTAAATTTAGTAAATAATTAATTGTATACTCTCTACTAGTGCTACGATTCCGCCAACAGGCGTTGTGATTGTAGCTAATTGCTCAAAATTGTATTACTATTCTATATCGTGCTTGTAATACCCGTTTTTTTAACTGTGTCCAAAACGCATGATGAAAATTTATGAGGCCCTGAAAGTCTTGAGCAATAATGTGACTCTGTAATTATTACGTGGTGACTAAAAAAGTAAGCGTAATTATTCTTTACGTTTTAATATTTTTAATTCGTTACCAATTTATTAAAACTTTTGCAGAAAGCGAAGTAATTCGCATCCATGTTAATATCATACCAACCAACAACTACGGAATTTGCGTAGATTCAAAAGATATGTTTCTTATTCATAATAACCTCTTCGAGACGGGCGAGTCATATATGCATTCTCAGGGTGTCACAATCTCGGTAAAAAAGATAAAACTGGTAGCCAAGCCATTTTTATAGCAGTTCATTAGTGGGCGGGGTAATAATAGTTTTCTTTATTTATGTCACCAAGACTTAGTTCAAATTAAAAATTATATAGTTGAGCTTTTAACAAACATCAATTGGATTGTATTAGATTTAAAGAGAACGCAGAAATAAGGTGTTCGAAGTAGCAATGCCCAAGCTTAAGCTACCGATTTTATTTTTTATTTCCATCCTGTTTCCGATTCGAAACGAATGTATTTATGACTCATCAGCCCCGAAAAATTTTATGGTAATGTCTCAATCTTTTAAAAAATTTTGACCATTACAAAAAGCAGTTTTGATCATCACTGATTCCGTAACTATGTAAATAATTTTAAAAAATTATTTAAATAATCTAACAAGAAATCAAATTTCCTTTTCTTAAATTCTGATAAAAAAAGTTCATAAAAGTGCTGTTTGCAATTTAAAAAGAAAATTTGAATTAGTTTTCGAGCACAGGAAAAAGTATTTGATCAAAAGTTTATTTTATATTACGTGTTTAAGATGTTTAGGGTATGCAGGTCTGAAAGTCAATATGTACCAAGACGGAAAACAGCAAAAACTGGTTATCACAGAGATGCCAACTTACTCCGGGCAGCAAATATATATTTTAAAGTGGTAGTTTATCAATTGTGATTCTTTGTTTAATAAATTCAATTTAGTAGATTTTCATACACCACTATTTCTAAATAATTAGTAAACTTATATAATTCACCACTTTAAGTTAATTGTGTCATGCAATACCCGTTAAAAAGCAAGCAAATATAGTCAAATATTTGCAAAATTTACTTTGCGGCTATTTACCGTTTTTTTTTAATTATTTTGGCGTGTCCGGAGCAGTTGGCATCTCTGGTTATCAGTAAAACTGACATTTTTTTCGAGAAAGATCAAATTTCTGTTACTACCAAGATTATTTTACAATTACACCATACAGATAAAACTGTTAAGATTTTGTTCAATAGCTAAGACGAGAGTTAAAAATCAACAAAATAGATGAGCACATAGCTGAACTATGTGCAAGTTTCTTCAGAGAAGCACTCTCTTGTCATACGTGCAATTACTTTAAAAATTTTGATTTTGAGCTCATCAAAGACAACATAAAATATAGCCCCAGGCAAACGCCTTTTTCCTATCCGACGGAGTTTTGTCCCGTAAATTTTGTAAATACTTGTAAATAATTTTTGCGCATTTATTATGTATTTCTCCTTTTCTCTAAGGCTATGTGGCTACTGTGCACCTGAGAAGCTCGGGGGTAATACCTCGAGGGGAGGCGAGGCAGTCTGCTACAAAACCTTTTCTCTCTCTTAAACTGATGGTTTGTTCAATCTCACTACTTTATTTTAATTTTCTCTCAGTAAAAGATACTGAACCCCAACTTTCACCTTTCAGTTGCGCTTCGGCGATTTATTATTTATTTCCATTCAGATGAATTAGTTAGAGCTCCTAGCGGGGCTGATGCTAAGATAACCATCACATATGAGTATGAGTTGTTCAATAATTAAAAAAAAAGAAATGGCTTTGCTCCTCTTGAAAGCGAGCAATTAAGGCAATTTTTTTTTTAAGTTTCAGCTTTCTCCTTCCAAAGTTTTTGGAAAAATTCTTATAGTGGTAGCCAACTTTATGCGTTAATCCTTCTTTCATAAAATTGATTTTAAGTAATTTTTCATACCACGAGCTTGAAAATGATTCGAAAACTTAGATTAAAAGCTTTGTATTCCAACCTTCTCGTTGGAAAACTTGTAAAATGTTGACGAAATTACCAAAATTTCATTAAGCTTTAGTTTTTTATTGTCTATCACTCATTAAAATATTTTTTTTCTTCTTTTTTTTTAAAAAAAAGCGTAGTGGTTGGCAACCTTGATATGGTAATTACTAAGTAAATAAAATGTATTAAGTTACGAAATGTATCTCTAAAATGCATTTTCTCTGAATAAACTAATCTTTTTGTGCCAAATTCGGATTCTAAACCTTTAAAACAAGAAAAGGACTGTAATCCGAAAAATATAGTCACAATAGTTTTTCCTGGTAAGTGCTCAAAAGCTTGATCCCCTTCAAGGTAATTTCAATTTAACTTTGTGCGCATACTACTACTTTTGCATAGGAAACTACTTCAGTGAAAAAAAAATTTCAAAGCTTTTATATTTAAAAATAATTTTCGGTCAGATAAAATTTTATATTTAACGACAGAGAACTATTTATTCCGGACACAGAACAAAATAAATCGCACTTTTTTAAAGAACAAACTAATGTATGCAATTAAATTGGAATCTGACGTCGTTTATTTGCTTAAATAACCTAGAGCATTTTTTTAATTAGTTTAAGAGGTAATAATTTAAAAGTTAACAGTTCTTTTTATAAGATTGTCACGAGTCCTATAAATTTATAATAATGGTACTAAATAACGAATTTAGATTTTCAAAAACTACTTCATCGTGTAGCATTTTGAATAAAAAGAGTCAAATATACCCAGTGAAAAGTCAAATATACTCAGTCACTCCGATCTAGATATTCGAGACTTTGCCCCGTAATGATATTGCTTAGGGGTTAAAAAAGTTTTAAAAATAAATACGAAATCGATCGATTACTTGTCAATTAGGGTTAAACATTGGTTGAAAAGAAGCATTTTTTGCCGTATACTTTTCTTAAAGACGTATTTTGAGCTGTGTCCACTGCTTTGTGCTGAGCTGTTTCAATTTTCTTCACTGCCCCTTTCGAGCTGTGTATACTTCCTTAAACACGTATTTTGAGCTGTGTTCACTGCTTTGTGCTGAGCTGTTTCAATTTTCTTCACTGCCCCTTTCGAGCTGTGTCCACTTTCTTAAATATGTTTTTTGAGCTACTTCAATTTTCTTAAACATCCATTTTGGAGCTGTTTCTATTTTTCTTTAACATACTTTTTGGACTGTTTCAGTTTTCTTAAACACTCTTTTTGAGCTGCATGTATTTAATAACTTAGTTCGGAAATCACTTTTTTTTCCTTCTTACCCTGAAAATGTCACTTGATTCATCCATTTTGCTCTTATAGTGTCATTTTGGTTGAAGTAGCTGTTCTGCACGCGCCGCACCTAGACTCGCTAAATATTGGACATAAGTAACTTTTGTTTCCTTCTCTCTTTTAATTTCTCCGTGAATCATAGTCACCGGGTTTCACCTACACCAAATCACGATCTGACCACCTATCGAATGTGGTGCCATCTATCGCGATATCTATACCTAATGTCTTCTTCCCTTAATTTGAAGTTTCGTGAGCGCACTTAGTGTTACCTGTACTCCTATGGGGTCTGGTGAGGGTTAAGCTACGCTTACAGTGTTATTTATCGTTCGTTCGTTGTAGTGGAACTGGGCGTCTGAGGCCTTACGGCCCTTTTCCCATTCATTTTGAAGTTAAACTTAGAAACATGCATGACAAAATTAAAGTTTGGGGAGCAAATGGAGTTCTTGAGAAAAGCAAAATGGCACTTTACCATTATTAGGCAATGACAAAATTGTAAGTAATAAAAATGTACATGAAAAAGGTAAAATTAAAGTACAATGGGAAAATAAACACTAATGAATATTTACAGTTTGGAAATACATACAAAAGGGGGCGAGTTAAAGGATTGTGAGGATGTGTGTATATGTGTAAGTAAATGTGGCTCTGTTAAGTAGAGACCCGGCCGTCAGTGAGTGTTTGTGTTGTTAAATGTTAGTATGATATCAGAAGTGTAGAAGTGTGCAATGGGTCGAATTTTTGCATCCTCTTTGAGATTTATGCAGTCGAAAATATCATTAAAATTTGCGGTATTGCAGGTGGCGGCTTTAATAAAGAAGTTTCTATTTAATTTGTTGAAATGATGGTCAAGGCGGTCAATGTTAAGATCTCTATAAATGGTGTTGTTGCGGATGAACCATCTGGCTCCCGTGAGTTTTCTCAAGGTGTTGTTTATCGTGTTTTATTTTTTTAAAAAAAGAAGTTACTTTTTACAGATAAAGGTGGTAGCACAATTATTTCATTATTCAGCTACTAAGCGTAAGCATAAGTGTTTCTCATCATTATTTGAATATTAACACGGTAAATAACTTCAAACTTTATTTGCAAACATGAGAGAGATCTTGCCAGTTTTTTTAGAAAGTTAAGCAAGGCATATCCAGAGATGCCAACTGCTCCGGACACACCAAAATAATTAAAAAAAACGGTAGATAATTACAAGCAAATTTTGCAAATATATGACTATTATTGCTTGCTCTTAAAAAGGTGCAGCAAGACATTAGTACAATAAAGTGGTGAATAATATAAACACACGAATTATTAAGTGGTGGATAAAAATCCACTAAACAGAATTTGTTAAACCAAGAATTACAATTGATAAACTACCACTTTAATATATATATTTGCTGCCCGGAGCAAGTTGGCATCTCTGAATATCTGAAAAAAGTGGTGATTTATATAACATTACAAATTGTTTAGAAATAGTGGTATATAAAAATCTACTGAATGGAATTTATTAAACCAGGAATCACAATTAATAAACTACCACTTGAAAATATTTACTCACTGTAGGGAGAAAGTTGGCATCTGGGGATCACTAAATATAGTATAAACTATGAATTTTGGCTTATTAATTTTTAGTGGTCGCATCTGTTTTTTTTTAACCACTGAAAAGATATTTTTAACGAATATAATGATCTAATATAATAAAAGAAATTTAATAATTTTTCCCTTTGTTTTAAATTTTTAGCGTCAGAATTTTAAACATTTTTATACATTTAATTAAAAAAATTTGGCGAATTAATATACCTATCTTCTTATTTTCTTTGTGTACGGCTACAAAAAAATGAAAACAACTTACCATCTGCTTCTAGGACAGCATTAGAAATATCATAATTACATTCCTTTATTGAGTTTTCATTTTTAATTTCTATATCTGTATATCTATTTTTCATATTTAGTTCTTTTCCATAGTTTTTTGAAATGTACACCACAACCATGTATAAAACAATGTAAAATATTTTGCAAGAAATCATGTTTTTCAAAAAAATAAAGCTCTAGTTAGATGTATATTTTCGAAACTGAAGTGGGGAAGTTGGACTAAAGGTGTTCATCAAAATGCAGTGTTTAATAGAAAGACTGCAATCAAAGAACAAAGGGTTTTATCAGAATGAGTTTTTATCTCGGTTTATATCTTTAAATAGAAGATAAAAAAAAACTGTTATTGAAAATATTTTAGTGTTCTTACCGAGAATGTTTTTTTAGTAAATTCAGTTTATTTAGTCTTTTATTTTTAGGCTCCTCCGGGAAGCGTCTGGCGATTTTTGGTAGATGTCACATGGACAAGTCTAAATAGATCAGAGTAATTGAAAGCATATCGCCAGCGTAAATGTTCTAGAAAATGGCATTCTGAAAAAATTGGATCCCAATGAAACGAATCAACCAAAGCAATGAGAAATGATTTGGAAAAGTAAATGATTCATCAGTGAAGTATTGGCCTCGAATGTCTTGTAGTAGACATTCCTTCAAAAGTTGTCAGAGGTGGGAGGGAATGCGAGAATTCTTCCACGATGTTCACCAAACCCTGATTTTAAATGAGTATAATACAAGAAGGGCAGCAAAATTCTGCGCTTTTCATAATATCTCTTATAGATTGATAAATAGTCATATTTTTATTTAAATATGTATATATATAATTACATACATAATTACATACATATATAATTTCAAAATGAAGATAAAACAAAGGAAAATTACAGACGTATGAAATGACATATGAATTACAGACATATAAGGGGGGGAGGATAACATTTTTTTAAAAAATCCAGAAAATAAAAGATATAATCTTTGCATCAGCCCACACGATTATATCCGCAAAAAAGAGTGCTTGCGGATATAATCGTGTGGGCTGATGCAAAGATTACATCTTTTATTTTCCGGATTTTTTAAAAAAATGTTATCCTCTTTTTTCCCCCAGTTGTTTGTTATTTTTTATTATTATTTTTCTTTTCCTCCCTTTTTTCATATGTCTTTAATTTTCCTTTGTTTCATCTTATTTTTGAATTTATCTTATGAGTTCTGTTTACTTGCAGCTTATGCGCAATAAACGAAACTTATTGTTTTTCTTAATTTTCTTCGTGTTTTTTTGTATTTATTTTGCTCTATACATTACTTTCTTAAACATCATAAAATTAAACAACAGCCCATAGACTCGACTCGAAACTAATGGAACAGCTGAACTTTTAAGACTAACCATTATAACACGTTTAAAGTGTAAAATTAATGATTCTTCTAAAAAGCTTATTTGGCCTAAATTATTAAAAGAAGTAACTGAAGAATATAATCTAACTGCACGTTCGGTAACTAAATTTCCACCAGCTTGTTTAATATTTAGCACTGTCTCATTTAATCATCCTTTATTAGAAGAAATTTATCCACCAATAGAAGAAGCTAGAAAAATTGCTATTGAAGGAACAAAACAATATCATGAAAAAAAATTATTATGATGCAGGATTCACTAATATCGAATTTTTTCCAAATTATACTGTAATGTATGAAGATTTTAATTATCCCAATACTTGGAAACTTACACCAACTTTTTCCAGTCCACACATAATTCTTGAAAAGATTTCTGATGTTAATTATAAAATAAATAAAAAGAATACTCATAATAAACAAAATACAGAAATAGTTCATATATCAAAATTGCGAATGTATCTTCTGACACAAACTGAAATTATCTCATGAATAATAAACAAAGGTAATAATTTAAATAATATTGTGGTTTAATAATAGAAATAATTATATTTTATATTAAACTAGGAGGCTCCGCCCCCTGCTCGCTAACGCTCGCCAACCCCCGAGAATTGCTACGCAATCCTATGTGGTTCACGCCGTGAACCATGGCTCGCTGCGCTCGCTCGCCAATGAACACAATGCTCTAGCACAAAGACATAATATATTATCATCAAAGACATAGTATTTTATCATCAAAGACACAGTATTGTACTTATGTAGAAGAATTCTACCAATGTTCTTATTGGCTTTTAAAAAAGTATATTAGCTATTTAGATTGTACATGGTGAAAAAATCAAAACATTAGCTAAAT
>NC_092212.1:18343657-18348564 GCF_043381705.1 Parasteatoda tepidariorum
GTTGAGCCAGTTTAAATTAAATATTATCATGTTTTTAGGGCATGAATCTGAATTGAACAACCTGATAATGCTCACTCTGGTTATTGTTTCCGTTTTTAAAAGCGCTATATGTTGAGCCACCTCTTCTAGATTTGCCATGTGACATTTTCAGCAGCAATCATTGGTCGATTTTCTAACGTTGCCATTCGGGGAGTAATGAGGCTTTTTTTTGGTGCCGTGTAAGAGAAATATATATATAGATAGATTTAATGCTGTAATGGTTTTTCATTGTTAAATGTAAAATTAAAAATAAACATGGTTAATAAACATGGTTCAGGAGAATATGTGTCCACTTTTTCTCCTAGATAATTCGACCTTTCAAATTCAGCGTTTACCCATATCTTAAATAAAAATGTTATGCCCCTAAAAATACTGAAGTCTTAAACTTCAGAATAACGACCACTGATTCATTTTCTTTTAACTTTATTTTCAAACGAAGTATATAATACTAAAGTCAAATTTCAGATTGATATTTCTTTTAACAAAAAGTGTCAATTTATCTTTTTGTATCTCATATCACTTGTATTTTCTTATTTTTATCTTTCATGTTTTTGAATATTTGCATTTTTAAAATGTTTATAAAATTTTCTCATTTAGATTGAAGAGTTGGCTTAATTTTTGTTATGAGGAATAATACTTCTTGTTGAATAAATTCATTGTGATTTTCAAACAAATGACTTAGAACTAAAAAAATATGAAGTCATAAAATTTATTAACACGTTGAGCGCCGCGTCAGTCATCGATGTCTGACACTGGACTTTCCATTTAGGCTGCGTCAATCACCGGTGGCTGACACTGAAATTACATTTAAACCGCGTCAACCACCGGTGGCTGACACTGAAATTACATTTAGGCAGCGTCAACCACCGATGGCTGACACTGAAATTGCATTTAGGCTGCGTCTACCACCACTTGCTGACACTGACCTTGCACATAGGCGGTGAAAAACAGTTGGCTGACAGCGCATAACATGGTATCGAACAATAAAATTTACACTCTTTTATACAATTGCAGAAAATTTATACAAAATATACTTAATTATTGTGATTCTTGGTTTAATAAATTCAATTTAATAGATTTTTACCCACCATTATTTTTAAACAATCCGTAAGAATATATAATTCACCACTTTTTACATGCATGTCATGTCAAATCTTTTAAAAACTAGCAAAATCTGTCTATATTTGCAAATTTAGGTTGTAGTTATTTGCAATGTGGCCAGACGAGGAAGCCATGTAAAATTAGCGTGGCATTCAACGTGTTAAAAATGAAACGTGCTGGTAGCGCTACTGCAGATTTTTTTCCTCGAGCACTTTGTGTTACATTTTTAACATTAGTACAAATGTGTATTTTTAATAATTCATATTACTTTTATACATCGTTATTATTACAAATTTTATTCTTTTCATTTTAATTGTGCTTCTTTCACAGGGAAAATTTTGCAAATAGATATCCTGTATCTGCTACATTTGACTCTTTTCGAGAAAGGATTCCCCACGGATAGAGGAATGTCATTTCATTTGAGATTAAAAGCTTCATTAAAATTTAGTAGACATTTAACTTCGTCGAGACGGGCGAGTCGTATACACTCTATAACAAAAAACTCGACGCACCAAGAAGTAATCATCCGATTGCTTTGAAATTTCGTATGCATGAATGTTTTGAACAGATATGGCTGGAATGATGCCGACTGGAGACGTATAGTCTTTAGCGACGAATCGCGCTTCCAACTGTGTCCTGACGATCATCGANTTAGCATTGAAATGAACAAGCGTGATTAAGTTTAGACACATTAAAAAAAATTTATAAATGCTGAAAGTTAGCGATAGAAATTTTTTGCATAGGAATACATGCTAAAATGGCGATCATATACATTAAGCCTGAATCAATGGAACGTCAATTTTAAAATATCAAAACATTAAAAATTGGGCTCCTAGGGCCCGGAAAAGACTCACCAGAGATGCCTTGAGGAGTTATATGATGGTTTTGATGATATTTTTTAGAAGAAGATGGATATTTGTTGCTTTTTTAGTTGGAAAAAAACTCTGTTCAATTAGCACAACAACATGGGTAGTAGCTAGATCAGTCCTCGATCGCATCTGGCTGGAATGTTGATGACCTCGTTCGACAATTGGGTCGAATTTGGCAGGAAATACCGCAAGAGACCATCCGGGAGCTTTATCGGTCTATGCCACGCCGTGTGGCAGCTTGTATCCAGGCTAGAGGCGGATCAACACCTTATTAAACTTGTTACTGTAACTCTGCGAAAAATTATTCTATTGTTCTGAAATTTTAGTCATTTACTATTCTGTACACTGTCTTCCTATCCACCAATTTTCATTTCAATCGGACAAATCTTTCTTGGTGTTTCAATTTTTTTTTTGTTATAGAGTGTATATGCATTCTACAGGGTTACAGCGGTCCTTGAGAAATTTTTATAGTGGTAGTAAATTAATTTCTTATTTTAATATACTACTTTGTCGTTAAGAAGTAAATAGTTCGTTGTAGTGGAACTGGGCCACTTGCGGCCCTTTTCCCTTTCATCCTGAAATTAGACTAAGAAACATACATGTCTAAAATAAAGTTTGGGGCACAAAATGGAGTTAAGAAGTAAATAGTTGGAATTTTCATGCATATATACTTTCTTTGGAAAACAATTTTTAGTGGTGATTACACAGAATTTAAATTCTCAACATCTCTTTTATTTTCCTTACCACTTTTTAAAATTGACAAAGCTTGCGGGAACCCTGCTCTAAGCGTGGTAACAATCAGGGTAAAAAAAAAACTGGTAGGCAAAATATTTCTACAGCTGTTTATTTGGGATGAGGAGCAGAGATGCCAACTGTTCCGGACACGCCAAAATAATTAAAAAAACGGTAAATAACTGCAAACTAAATTTTTCAAATGTTTGACTATTTTTGTATCCTTCTTAAATGGCATAGCATGACACAACTACTATAAAGTGGTGAATTATATAACACTATGAATTATTTAGAAATAGTGGTGGATAGAAATCTACTAATTTTAATTTATTAAACCAAGAATCACAATTGATAAACTACCACTTTAAAATATTTATTTGCTGTCCGGAACAAGTTGGCATCTCTGGAGGAGTAATAATAGTTTGATTTCCTTAATATATCACGAATTAATTCAAAATAAAAATTATGTAGCTACACTTTGAGCTAACATTTATTAGGTATGTTAGAAAGAAAGTGATAGCAAAAATAAAGACATGCCCAAAATTAAGCTACCGCTTTTTATTTTGCTCCATCCTGACTCTGATTCCGTACGTATACATATATGACTCGCCAGTTCAGAAAAGGTTTAGTAGATGACTCTATAATATGTTCTTTTATATGCAGTAATTCAATAGAACATCTAAAATGTAGTTCCTCAGGATGTGCTTCATTAATAAGTTATTTGACATTTCACCATTGTATTTTGAAAACCACATTAACTTTAGTTACATATTTTTCTCTGAAAATAAATATCATTTCTTGAACTAATTATTCTAGTCTTTTATTCTACATTTCTCATTGTCATAATATTACATATTTACAATCGTATTTACATAATATTTCTTACAGATTTGTTTATTTGCATCAAAGTTCATCATCTCTATTTGATGTCTTGAAATATCGTCCACTTTCCAGGATCTTCATACTCGTAAGCTATTTTAATTCCTGATTATAACTAGTATATTCTTCTCGGAATCTGTTCGTAAAAAGAAATGATTTTTTAAAAAAATTACGAATCGTAATTGTATCAGCAAATTACAAAATTATTTTTAAAAGAAAATAAATTATTCTGACATTTTTTTAAAATTAGAAGCAGCATCAAATTTGTAGGTTTTTTTTAAACTAATACTTTATTTTATGCATACCATGGTACACTGTATGAATTATTTACACATTTTTTGCAAGCTAAAGTAATTTCAAATCAATTTCGTAGGTAAGTATAATTCTTATTAAATAAGAGAATACAGAGTAGTGTATAGAGAATATAGAGTATTTATGTATTTGATAGAATACAAATATTTCATTAAGAAACACTACAAAATTAAATAAGCTGAATTTCTCTAACATTGAACGAGAAAAGACTTTATACATATCATGGTGCACTATATGAGTTATTTACACATTTTCTTGTAGCTAAAGTAGTTTAAGATCAATTTTTGAAGTAAGAGTAATTCTTATTAAATCAAAGAAAATTATGTATTGTACTTATATATTAACAAGAAACACTACTAAATTAAGTAAGCTGAATTTTTTTTAATCTTCGTAACCTGGAAAATACTTTATTTAATGCATATCATGGTGCACTGTATGAATTATTAACGCATTTTTTTGTAGCTAAAATAATTTTAAATTATAAACCAAAGAATAGAATTTATTGTATTTATGTACACTGAAGAGACATTACAATATGACCACCCTCCATCTATAACAATGGGCTCGCCCAGATTTTCATGGTTTCTCGCCCAGGAACAATGTTTTCATGGGGCACATTGGGACCCATAATCCTCATAGAACAATCCCTGACGTCTATAAGCTTCTTGAACATAGTGGCAGACCAGGTTCACCCATTCATGGCAGCAGTTTTTCCTGCGGGGGATGGTGTTTACCAACAGGATAATGCACCATGTCATAAGGGTCGAATCGTCATGGATTGGCTCGAGGAATATTCCACTGACTTTCAAGTCATGTCTTGGCCCCCAAATTCATCTGACCTTAATCCAATAGAGCATTTGTGGTACTACTTGGAAAACCAAATTCGTGCTGCCACGCTACCCCCTCGCAATGTGAGGGAATTGCAGGACCAGTTGGTGAGCGCTTGGTACCAGATACCTCAGACTACCTATCAGC
>NC_092212.1:18348766-18363633 GCF_043381705.1 Parasteatoda tepidariorum
ATATTACTAATTTGCGTATTATTGAAGCTAGCGAAATTTTTAACCCTCTGTACTTTGACGCATTATCAACAGTCAGCATTTTTAAAATTTAAAATTTTTATTTCTTAATAATTAGTAATCACTCAAATTTTAAAAAATTCAGAAAAAATTATAAGAAATAGTAGTATAATTAATAAATAATTTAAGTAATAAATATTGAATACCTTCAGCTATAATATAAAAAACAACAATATTGAACTTTTCCCTCAATGTTAACCCCTCAGTTTGTTAACCGCTTAATGGTCGTTAAATTTTTTTTTTGTTGTTGTTGAAGGAAACGGTCATTAAAATGTCAATTTTTCTATTCAAGAAAATTATATTAAACTAAGTGTATGTGCAATATATTTCTTAATTTTAAATTTTTGGGTTTATTACAAATATAAGTGCTTGATGAGTGCAAAGAAATATCAAGTTCAAAATAAACTTCCTCTAAGACATCACCTCCTACATCAGAAAGCCTCCACACAGTTTTTCATAAGTAGTCCGTGCAGACTATTTAAAAAGTGTGCGCAGGAATCCAAATTCTATTTTAAAAGTACTTGAGAGAAATTTATCATACATATTTGAGAATTGAATCTGTAGTGGTTGACTAGTAAATAAAACAAACCACTTATATTCATAAATTAAACAAATTTTTAGACATATGTTTGCTACCATTTTCTAATTTTTAATAGATTTCATATTAAATGGTTATTGCACTAATTGGTTTACCTTCATAGTGATCTGATCGGACTACCTACAAAAACCGTGTGGAGGCGTTGTCTAAGCACATTCCAAATAATCTAGTACTGCCATCTGTTGTATAGATTGAGAAATATATATGATTCCGGAAATGGAGAAATAAATTGTTTTAATATTTTTGGTGCGATACTTTTGAACACTCCTATTTTAACGGCAGCAAGAAGGAAGGGGTTAAAATATACTATTAGTTATGATTGACAGGCACTGTTAATTAAACGAAGATTGCATGACAGGTAAAAATTTTTATCCTTAGTTCAAAGATTATTTTTGAAAAAAAGATTTTTGTTTTGTTCATACCATCGTAAAGCACTTTTGTACTTACGTTTTCTTCACGTAATAAACGACTGCTCCAGTAATTATAAGACTTACAAATGAAGCTATGGCGATAGTTGTGTAAATTGCTGTAGCTGTACTTTCTGCAATATAAAAAAATTTTAGCGAATGATATAATTATTTCATAACAGCAGGAATTTGTCATATATACATTTTTAGCAATAATAAGTATTATACTCAAATTGAAAATATTTTTAAATTTGCAATAATTATTTCATTTCTTTAAAAAAAATATGTATTATACAGTGCGTCAAAGAAAAAAACGGACCTCCCTGAATAACTTTTGATCGGATCTTCACGTTTCGGGACTTTTGACCCTCCAAATATAGGAGGTAACCACAATCTGGGAAATATGATCCTAATAGTTTGGTTAGGAAAGTAGTCCAAAATTTGAACCCCCTAATGTTAATTTTATTTTTTGCGTATTTCGCCATATATCAAGAAATTTTTAAACGAATTTTTTAAATGAAAAATTTTCGTTCACAATTATAAAATTCGTTAATCCAAATGTAAATTCCATGCAAAAATAAATTTTATTAAATATTTATTATTTTTTAATATTTTATTTTAATCTAAAACATTTAGAGTTGTAAGGTTTTAAAATTACTTACATCATTTCAAAGTATCTAATTTCACATGGCAAACTACAAAATGTGAGCGAAATCGGTTCAATAGTCTCTGAGAAATCGAATTTTTAAAAAATTGTTTTTTTTTTATTTTTTAAGATATCAATTATTTGTTGATATTTTCTCAAAAATCAACGAATTTTATAATTGTGTGGAAAATTTTTCAACAAGCTTTAAGATTTCTTGAGAAATAGCGAAATGCGTAAAAATTAAAATTAACATTAAGGGGTTAAAATTTTGGACAGGACTTTTGACCAAACTATCTGCGCCCTATTTCCCAGATTGCAGCTACCCTTTATATTTTGGGAGTCAGAAATCCAAATCCCTCGAAAAAACGGTATGTGTATACAGAGGAAGTAAGTTTTTGTGTCTGATTTCGTTACCTAAAATAACGTTTGTACTAATTAATTAACATATTTGAGGTCACCTCTTTGAATTATTAAGATTGGGTCCTAAAACGTGAAGATCAGATCAAAAGTTATTCAGAGTATTCCATTTGTTTTTCCTTTCGGTGCACTGTACATATAAAATAAGTCAGAAGAGTTACACAACCTGAATAATTTTCAAATTATAATTTTGATTCTAATTTAAAATCAGGGAATATCATTTGCATGGCCATGTACTCAAGCGCTATAAAGGTGGTTTTAAACAAATTCTTCAAATAGTCCTATTAGAACTTCTTTAAGTAAATAAGTAAAATGTTTTACAAGACTTGAAAAGCAGAATGAAAATAGTTAATAAATTTCAAATTTAGCTTAATTTTAAAATTTAACAAAATAGACAAAATCGTAATTCTTTGAAGGTACTTATGCTCCAATAAATTATACTATGTTATACAACAGAAGTGAAATTTACAATAGTCAAATGAGAAAATTAGAAAGCTGAAGCTTGTTAGTTTAGTTGGCCTTAAAAAGGCTTCATCGATAATAATTTATAATGGATGCACAAAGTACACATTTAAAAATGTATGAAAAAAATTTTTTTTAGCAGAAAACAAAATAAAGCGTACTTTTAGGTACTTGTACTGTCATATATTTGAGTAGTGCATACTTAAACTAAGTTAACTAAGTTTGCTTGAGGAAAACCTAAACTCTTTCCGCCTAAATACAACCATTAAAATAATNAAAAAAAAAAAAAAAAAAAGACATTTATGCTTGATGCAGCCACAATAAAAAGTGATGAAAAGTAGGAGGATTTATCTCAGGTAAAATATGTTTGCTTTTATATAGCTTGTAACAAAAAGTATTATTTTATTATTCAATGGATAA
Source organism: Parasteatoda tepidariorum (assembly GCF_043381705.1). Classification (NCBI taxonomy): domain Eukaryota; kingdom Metazoa; phylum Arthropoda; class Arachnida; order Araneae; family Theridiidae; genus Parasteatoda; species Parasteatoda tepidariorum. The sequence goes on from NC_092212.1 coordinate 18,351,774, forward strand.
ATATTAAGGTAAAAAATGTTTATGAAGTTAAACTTTAAAAATATTTGAAACTGAAATTGTTATTTTGAATAGATTTTTTTTGTATCTGTAATATTCAGAAAAGTTTAAATAGATTAAGTTACAATTTTAATTCAAATTATTTATAAGTTTTCATTTGAAAAGGAGAGTCTTATGTGGAAGAAAAGTGAACAGATAATAAGAAGTTCCTTATGTGGATGACACGAAAATATGAAGGCCGATATCGCCTTGCTGGTAGTGCGCTGGACTCATGTTCGTGAAAGCGAGAGTTCGAAAGCAGCCGGTTAAAGACTCCCCGTGCAATAAATGGGGATTGGTTAGCGTTAAGTCTGTTGGGTCACAAAGTCCTCCATATCACCACAACAAATTATACTTATGCGGGTACTGGATTGGAGATTGATCGTTCAGGTCAAAATTACGATCTGTAGGTGAATGAATGGTTACGCCTTATGAACGGGTGGGACGTATTGGTGTTTCAGGAGTCAATTCTATCCCACGTGCCTTAATGGCCAACAACGACAACAACAACCAAAATAGGAAAGCTTTGCTAATTATTTGAGTTTTCCTCATAGGGCTGTCATCATATTATCAATAAGAAAAATATTCTCCGCTGCTGTTGTCAATGTAAATTTTAATAAAGTTGATTTTCCTAGCTATATTTTCCATTTTTTAATTGTTTTCTTTCTTGCTTTGTATCATGTACTATATACATCGAAATGCTGCTTGCAATCAACTAATTAGAATTTAAAGTATTTGTTGCACTGTTTTACCAGAACTCGAATGTCTTCACAATACTCCAATGGAATAAAGAAAAAAGAACATACTTTTGCGAAATAAGAAGAATTATAAATTATAAAAAGAAATACAGCAAGAGAAAAAAAAGTACTTGTTCCATTAGTAGATGTATAGCACTCCAATATTTTCAGGGATGCCAACTGTTTCGGCAACAGTGTTTATAAAATGGTAAAGAATTAAATAGTAAAACTTGTAGAATAAGAATAATTACTTCTAGTCTTTAAAAGTTTTACCTCGAGATAAATGGAATTAAGTTACATTTCATATGACGCTTAGATATTTTTGATATATAGTGGTGGAAAAATTACTTTGAATGAAAATTACTAAATTAAAAATAACTTAAATTTCGTTACTTCTCGAAAATATTTTTTTTATAAAAGGAATAAGTTGGCATCTTTTCCTCTCGGAGTATCCAAGCTGTGCCGAGAAATCCCATAAAACTCTCTGTGATTTCGTTTCCCAAGCAGAGTGGAGAATTTGGGCCCACAAACATACCGTTATGATAAAGGCGTTTCGCCAGGCAGTCATGACTCTCCGCAAGTCTTAATTCAGTGACAGCTTTTTCACTGCTCTTATACATACATCATATACATCAATCCAAGATGTTCCTTAAACCCTTCGAAAAATTACGAGAAGTGAGCAATGCTTTCCAATTTTGCCTCATTAGATTTTTTGTATAAAATTTTGTGGGGGAAAAGGAGTTGTAGATGGTAAGTTGTTAAATTATTTGAGTGCTCTTCTTAGCTAGCATATTTGCCTGTTCGTTGCCATAAATATCACAATGTCCTGGAATCCATTGGGGTTTTATTTGTTGTCTCTCTATTCTCAATCTCAACCGGACAATCTAGGGCAGTGGTTCTCAATTTTTTTGGACAACAGAACCCTCAATAATCTACCTCCTTTTGGCAGAACCCCGACTTTATAGACAAAGTTTATTAATGAAAGGATTGAAGATTTTTCCTCGTTTTATTATTAATAATCTTAAATTATGTTTAATATCCAACCGTTAAATTTGCAGTCCTTGTGATATATCTAGCCCAGTTATGAATTTGTTTTTGGTGTATAACTGAAAAAGAATAAAATAGGCTTAATTATGGTTTACTTCGAAATGAAAACTAAACAGAACTGCTATAAACGTCAAAAAAGGTCATTGGGAATACAAGTTTCTTCATAGAAGAATTTAGTCATTTTATTCAGATTTGAATAGCGCGATAGGAAATACTGATGCAATATTTTATAATTGCTTGTTTTTTTCATAATTTTTCAAATATATTGTCATTAGAAATATTATATTTTCCTTTTAAAAAGCACCCTTTCTATTTTATTGGCATTTTACTTGAAATAATTTCATAAAGGCAACCGCAAGATTAAATAAATTATGAATTAGGCTGCATCTAAATACGAGGGTTGTAAATTAAATAGTGGCAACTTAACCTTAAAACTCACAGAAGGGCGGGCATGCGCAAATTGGATATGGGAGCGATGAGGTGGCGCTGTTGTCGATGTGTAGAGTGCAAAAAAAAGTCGATTTGCTTAGAAGGGTAGTTGTTGTGTGGCGTTAAAGTTAGGAGTTTCGTTTCCATCGCTCTAAAGCATGTTTTCAAAAGGTGATCAGCTGTCGTGGCTTAAAATCGAGGTAGCCCGTGGCAAAAATGCAACAGAATGCTATAGAGGATTAGTGGAAGCCTGTGGAGCAAATGTTTTACCGTATAGGACAGTAGCACGATGGGTTCAAGCATCTCGTCTTTTTTCGTCATTAAGCCTTTTCACAACATGCTTTAGAGCGATGGAAACGAAACTCCTCACTTTAACGCCACGCAACAACTACCCTTCTAAGCAAATCGACTGTTTTTTGCACTCTACACATCGACAACAGCGCCACCTCACCGCTCCCATACCATACCTGCTAACTCTTCCAGATTTTCCGGAAGATTTTATTTCCATTTTTAAAGTGGTAGTAACTAGATACTATTTTTTTCTTTTATAATCTTAATTTTTAAATGATATTGATCACCACTATTCTTACAAAAATTAAGCACAGATATTAATATGCGTTACTATCATGGTTGTCTACTTAAGTTTTCTCAAATACAACGTATTTGTTTGTTTAATTCCAGTTAATTAAGTTTTAATTCCATTTTAATACCACTGGGGAAAATGATAATGGAAGGGATTAAAAGTTGGCAGGTATGCCATACCCTTATTACGCATACCCTATTTACGCACAGTATCATTTTATAGATAAATTTAAAAGCTATACATACTTTCGCACAATAAAGAGGAATCCATCAACCCTCGAGATACAAATCCAGATTCACAAATACAGTTGTAGCTACCTATAGTGTTCTCGCAAAACGTGTTAGGCTGAGCACAAGCTGAAGAATTTTCGCATTCGTCAATATCTATAAATTATTAATTTAAATATATTGATACATTCTTAAACGTATTTTTATCCAAACAGTGTTACAAATTCCAAATTAAATACATCAATGAGAAATTCAATGTTATTACCTTGGCAAATTTCTAATGGCTTAATTATCGTATCTACTATAACAGTCTTATAACCTTCTTTACAAATGCATGAATATGAACCAGGCAAATTGATGCACGTCATTGATTGTTTACATGGATTATGTTTCTCGCATTCGTTGAGGTCTAAAAATAGTCAAAGAATACTTATAAGAGAGGTAAACTTAATTAATCAATGCCCAAACACAAATATTGATAGATTGTGAAAAGTTCTTGTAAATAAAAAAAGTGGTAAAACATATTTGTATCTACTATTTTAGCTTTGAAAAAGAAAGAGTGTTTTATTTTTATGTTTGTTATATAATATAACTCATGGAAATGTAGGCTCGTCTGCTCAACATGAGTACAACGACTTACAAGACCTTCTCAAGTTAAAGAGACTAGATACCATAATTTACATAAGGACATCCCAAAGATATTACCATGCTTACAGTAATATTTGAACCCGCAACCTCCACGCTTCAGAGCTCTTGGTAGAAGGACAATACTCAATGACAGAAGACTTTCGATTCTGATTACAGTGGTTTGGAAACGATTGAAAAATCTTTCACATCATTCAGCACTTAAAATTCTAGCGTATCAGAAAGTAGCCACAATATCGATTGTGTTAAACTATACAATGTAACAGAGACAATATAATTCAGAGTAAAATTGTTTTTTATCTATCAGAAAATGTATGAAATTTGTATTGTCATGAGACACACCGAGCTCTAGTACAAGCTTAAATGCTCTAGCTAGTCGGAAAGTGGTCGAAATTTGAATAGTGCGATTCCATCATTACAAACAAGAAAACGAAGTAACAAAAACAGAGCCCCCAGAAAGTAATAAAAACAGACCCTTGAAAAATTTTAATGGTAGTAGTAATAGTACTTTAGTTACATCGCATTGGAACTGCATGATGAGATATTGCCAGCCGTCTGGGAAACATCCCTAAAAATGATACGAAGGCATGCAATCACAATCGATCATCTACAGAGGGATTGATAGCCCGACAACCTACTCGTAAAGTCGAACACTTTAAAAAGAACCAATGCCCCATCCTCGGTCTCTTCGCTAACTGATCAAAGTTGGCACCCACACGAGCAGACTGCAGCAAGTAATACTTGAACTAGATTTACGGAGAACTGTATTTTACACTCAGTCCACTGTAGACCTTTTTATTAGTAGAAGATATAATAGGTCTACCGGGAAATTCTGTCTGCGAAAGAATACGCCCCTTTATAGAAGAATCAAGAGGTGCCATTATAAAAAAAAATATGGTAAGATATTTACCCATAAATGTACCATCAGATGTACCGCTTAGTTCTGTCCGAAAATTTGGTCACTTCCAGTAGAAATTTCTCTCTTTAAAAAGCCTTTTATTCATTTAAGGATTTTTGAAGAGATTTTTTGTATCGTTATATTGTCTTTGAAAACTATTTAGCGGTTATTGCAAGAAATATTATAATATCGACGCTCGTCTCATTTTATCAGCGGTGTAGAAATTTCTAAGCCCCTATGAAAGTGTAGTTAAAAGATAAAATTTTTATACACTGTGTATGAAACTATATTGACTTCATTATAATGAAAATAATAATACGTATTTATTCACCTTTACAAAAACCATTTGCCTCTTCATACCCGGATTCACAACCACAGACTTTTCTATCACCATCAAAAGTACAATTAATATTATCTCCACAATAACACTCTATAAAGAAACGTAACAATAAACAACGTCATTATGCAAATAAAAAAAAAGTAGTGTTGCATAAAATATACAAAACAAGAATACTATAAAGGTTTACTTTTGCCGATAACATTTGAAAAAAAATTTGGTTTTGTTTTCCGTGAGAGTTTTGAACGGATCTTAGATGTTTTCACGTTTCTGATTTCCAATCCGCAATCGGTATCTCTCTACAAACTACAGTTTGTACGCAAACTAATAATGGGTTCCAAATCAGGATTTTTTTAAATTCACTCGAACAAATAGTGAGTGTCCCCACTTTTTTTCTACGTAGGGAATGGTAGGAAAAAGGGGAAAATACACTTCAGTTTATGATACGATACTTAATGGTCGTATGCTTCTTGTCTTACCCTTTTAGTACATACTTTAAAAAAGTGAAGAATAAGAATGGTGCCAAATTTTTGTTGGATTCATACATGTACTTGATCTCATGTAAATCATGTGTGAGGATTTTGAATCTGATATTAGTTTTGTTCAAAAAGCTGCAGATTTTTTTAAAGCGGTATTTTGGTTCATTTAAGTTTTTTTGTCTGAATGTATAGTGCGTGATATAAGAAACAGTCTAATGATCAACTTTTGAAAAAACTTTTGATCTAATGATCTGATCTTCTACATCTGATAACGTTCTAGAACTCAATTTTAATGGTTCAAGGGGGAGACCTCAAATATGCTAATTCATTAGTGCAGAGGATATTTTAAGATACAAAATCTGACACAAAAAAGTATTTTCTCTGAATATACATTCCTTTTTTCCAGCAGATTTGGATTTCTGACCCGCTATCTGTAAAATATGGTGCCCATAGTTTGCTCAGGTAAGCGGCCAATGTTTGAACCCCTTAATGTTAATTCTATTTTTTACGTATTTCGCCATATCTCGAAAACTTTTTAAGCGAATTGAAAATTTTTTGCACACAGTCATAAAATTAGTTTTAAATGAAAACGAAAAATTTTTGTAATGTAAGGTATACAATTTTTACATCATTTTAAAGAAGGTAATTTTAAATGGCAAAATACAAAATTCGGTCGAAATCGATCAAATAGTTCCTGAGAAATCGAAAAAAGCCGTATTTTAAAAATTCCATTTCTCAGGAACTATTCGACCAATTTCACTCAAACTTTGCATTATTCTATGTTAAATTACATCCTTAAAATGGTGTAAAAAAATTTTAAACCTTACAATTAAAATTTTTCGGTTATTAGTAAATAGAAAAATTAAAAGTAAGAAATATTTACTAAAAGTAATATTTTGCATGGAATTATCTTTGAATAAACGAATTTTATATTTATGTGTTAAAAACTTTCAATATGCCTAAAAGATTCTTGAGATATGGTGAAATACGCAAAAAATAAAGTTAACATTAAGGGATTCATACTTTAGACCACTCAACTGTCCAAACTATTAGGACCATATTTCCCAGATTACGTCTATCCCCTATATAATAGGGGACAGCAATTAGATTCCGTTGAAAAAGAGGTATGTTTATTCAAAGAAAGTATGCTTTTGTGTCTGATTTCGTAATTTAAAATATAGCATGCGCTGATTAATTAGCATATTTGAGGTCAGCCCCTTGACTCATTAAGATTGCCTGCAAATATACACTTGTCTGCCCTTTTGGAAATGGCCCTGAAGGCAAAAAAGATATGACCCTAACATCATACCTATAGTCATCAATTGAAATGTATTATCACCTTCTTCCTGTTACTCCTTACGTAGCATAGAAGTGGGGACAATATGTATTTTCTAGAGGGAATTTTAAAAATCCTGGTTAAGAGATCCAATTCAAATTGTTGTTTGGCAGGTATGCAAAAGGCGCAGTATAGGGTTAGTGTAATTTTCAAAGGTGCAGACAAGTTCACATCTATGTTTATAAATCTATCTTCATAAAATCTTCGTAAACTTGCACATTTAAACAAAATATACACTAAACTAAAAATATGATTTTGAAAAATATCTGTAACTCTTGGAACGAACAACAAAAAAAATTCAGATTTGATATTCTCACACCCGAATCAAGCTCTACACGGTTTCTTATGAGTAGTCCGATCAGACCAATCAGTCCGATCAGAGATGCAGGTAAACCAGTTAACGAAAGAGCCATTTAATAGAAGATCCAGTAAAGAAGAGGGAAATGGTAGCAAATATATGCCTAAAAATTTTTTGAGTTTATGAAAATGATTGGTTTGTCTTATTTACTTGTCAACCACTACGGATTCAATTCTCAAATATATATGATAAATTTCTCTCAATTACTTTTAGAAAGGTTTTGGGTTCATGCGCACAACTGGTTCACTTTTTAAACANTGATCTAATGATCTGATCTTCTATATCTGATAACGTTCTAGAACGCAATTTTAATGGTTCAAGGGGGAGACCTCAAATATGCTAATTAATTAGTGCAGAGGATATTTTAAGATACAAAATCTGACACAAAAAAGTATTTTCTCTGAATATACATTCCTTTTTTCCAGCAGATTTGGATTTCTGAACCGCTATCTGTAAAATATGGTGCCCATAGTTTGCTCAGGTAAGCGGCCAATGTTTGAACCCCTTAATGTTAATTCTATTTTTTACGTATTTCGCCATATCTCGAAAACTTTTTAAGCGAATTGAAAATTTTTTGCACACAGTCATAAAATTAGTTTTAAATGAAAACGAAAAATTTTTGTAATGTAAGGTATACAATTTTTACATCATTTTAAAGAAGGTAATTTTAAATGGCAAAATACAAAATTCGGTCGAAATCGATCAAATAGTTCCTGAGAAATCGAAAAAAGCCGTATTTTAAAAATTCCATTTCTCAGGAACTATTCGACCAATTTCACTCAAACTTTGCATTATTCTATGTTAAATTACATCCTTAAAATGGTGTAAACAAATTTTAAACCTTACAATTAAAAGTTTTCTGTTATTATTAAATAGAATAATTAAAAGTAAGAAATATTTACTAAAAGCGCCTTTGGTCCCATTTAACTTGTACTTTTCGGCACTTGTCAAACGACAACAACAACATTTACTAAAAGTGATATTTTGCACGGAATTATCTTTGGATAAACAAATTTGATATTTATGTGCAAAAAACTTTCAATTCGCTTAAAAGTTCTCGAGATATGGTGAAATACGTAAAAAAATAAAATTAACATTAAGGGGTTCAGACTTTAGAACTCTCAACTGACCAAACTATTAAGACCATATTTCCCGGATATAATGCCATGTTTGTCCAACTATCCCCTATATTGTCGAGGGCAGAAATCTGAATCCGTTAAAAAAGAGGTATGTTTATTCCGAGAATGTATGCTTTTGTGTCTGATTTCGTAACTTAAAATATCGTCTGCACTAATTAATTAGCATATTTGAGGTCAGGTCAACTCCTTGAATCATTAAGATTGAATTCTAGAACGTGAAAATCCGATCATTAGATCAAAAGTTATTCAGAGTGATCCGTTTTTTATTTTGCTCACTGTACAAGCTCATAAAGAACGTATAGGTTAATATGAATGTAGATATACACTTGTCTGCCCTTTTGGAAATGGCCCTGAGTGCAAAAAAGATATGACCCTAACATCATACCTATAGCATGCCTGCCAACTCTCGCGCATTTTGCGGGAGATTTTATTTTCATATTTAAAGTGGTAGTATATATATACTATTTTTTCTTTTATAAATTTAATTTTTAAATGATTTTGATCACCACTATTCTTACAAAAATTCAGCTTATATATTAATATGCGTTACTATCATGGTTGTCAACTTAATTTTTTTCAAATACACCGTATTTGTTTGCTTAAAATTGAAGTTTTAATTCCATTTTAATACCACTGGGAAAAATGATAATGGAAGGGATTAAAAGTTGGCACGTCTGCCTATAGTCATCAATTGAAATGTATTATCGCCTTCTTCGTGTTACTCCTTACGTAGCATAGAAGTGGGGACAATAAGTATTTTCCAGAGGAAATTTTAAAAAATCCTGGTTAAGAGATCCAATTCAAATTGTAGTTTTGCAGGTATGCAAAAGACGCAGTATAGGGTTAGTGTAATTTTCAAAGGTGCAGACAAGTACACATCTTTGTTTATAAATCTATCTTCATAAAATCTTCTTAAACTTGCACATTTAAACAAAATATACACTAAACTAAAAAATATGATTTTGAAAAATATCTGTAACTCTTGGAACGAACAACAAAAGAAATTCAGATTTGATATTCTCACACCCGAATCAAGCTCTTCACGGTTTCTTATGAGTAGTCCGATCAGACCACTATGTATGTAAACCAGTTAACGAAAGAGCCATTTAATAGAAAATCTAATAAAAAAGAGAAAATGGTAGCAAATATATGCCTAAAAATTTTTGAATTTATGAAAATGATTGGTTTGTCTTATTTACTTGTCAACCACTACGGATTCAATTCTCAAATATATATGATGCATATCTCTCAAGTACTTTTAAAATAGAATCTGGGTTCATACTCTGAACTGCTTCACTTTTTAATTAGTCTGAGCAGACTACTTCTAAAAAACCGTGTGGAGGCTTTCCGATGTAGGAGGTGATGATCAGGCTAGATCAAGTAGTGTTTGTATAAGTGCAATAAAAACTTTGTTCCCCAGTATAACTAATTCATTACAGATAAAGGAAAACAATTAAAAAAATTTTCCAGACACAACTGACATTAATATTTAAATATTATAAGTGGATAACAAACGTTAATGTTTTAACATGGGATTAAAAAAATGCCTGTTATTTTTTTTTTCATTAAATTTTAGAACTCTTTTGTCTTCCCTTAAAAAAAAATAACAAATAATATTTTATACAAACAATCTTATTTCTCAATATCTTAAATAAATATATGTAATTGTGTAATTTGATTCAACTGCTTAGTGTTAGTAAGACACTAAATATCTGACATCGATTTTTTGCAGCGAATTCTGAAAATAATGTGTATAATATAATATATAAATAATGTAACATAAATAATATGAAACATCTGTATAAATTATTTTGTCATGTTTTAATTTCATAAGAATTATTTACGTGAGTTACTGTGAAAATTATTTTCACAGCCTTGTTTGTTAAAAACTGCGTATTAACATTCCTATTTTTAAAGGAACACTCAGAGTTAGTTAAAAACTGCGTATTAACATTCCTATTTTTAAAGAAAGAGTATTTGCTAACAAATACTCACAATTTTTTATTTTAAATAACGATGAATTTCTCAGTTTTTAGCTATCCTATTTATTTTATTAAATCCCAAGGAATATTATTGTTATTTCATTTCTAATTATGTATTTATTTACCCATCATTTGATTACTCAATTAATATACGTCCTTCTAAGGTAACAATTGACCTTAAGGGATAATTTTCTGTGTGCCAAGGATGTCCACTTTACTCAGATGTCACCGTATGTTTATTATATTATGATTATAACCGTCATTGAACAGCCAATCCAATTTTTGAGTTTACGACCAACAGTGTTCTCCTCCGTAGTCATGTAATTTTAAGCCCTATCCAGAAGACAAGGGAACTCCCGGATGAAGTATTGGCAGAAATTTTTAAAGCCTTTTTGATGGAACTAAACCATATTTGAGCTACGTGTAGAGGAAAACCGCTAAAACCTCCCATGGTTAGTCTGACGACAAGGAGTCATTAGCCCATGAACTTTCTACAACGGAGGATATTTTACGTCAGCTCTGTAATCCGTGAGAGCTGGGTGCGGAATTCATATCGACCAATCATCGCTGGGATTCGAACCTGGGTCATCTCATAGGGAGACGAGGGCTCTATCACCTGAGCCACCACGACTCCACCGTATATTTAGATATTAATAAGAAATAAAGAATAAGGTAGAGTTATACTTTCACATTTTCCCATTTTTTCTGCATAGCCTATATCACATTTACAGCCAATTTGTTTTTTGTGTTCATCATATAAGCATTTGCCATATTGGCCACAGCTGCATTCTAAAAATAAGAGTGAAATAGTTTAGAAAAGGGCGAAGATTCCAAATTTTTACTTTGAATAAAAGTGTAAACAATGTCACAGATTAATAATATTTTTAATAAAGGAAACATTAGTAAAAAGTTACATGTTCGAACAAACAATAATTTAAGAACATATCCAAGATACACATAAAGTTGTAAATTAAAAAAAAAATTCATACATAGGGGATGATACCAAGACATACCCTCTATTTCTACACAAAATTTCTGTAGGTTCAGAAAACATTTTTTGTAGAAGTAGTAAGTGTAGTATTGTATTAATATTTTAATAAATTTAAATTAAAATAATTGTGTCCACCATTTCAGAGAAAATAGATAAGATATTATATACACTTAATAGCATAGCTGCCTACTTATACGGCAGTTTAAAAACAATTCTCTTAGTCATAGCAACATTAGGGTTTTGGTGTACTAATTCTCAAAGTTTAAAGTTTCAAAAAAAAATTTAACAACCACGACGAATCAATAATGTAAAAAAAAATATTGATAAGATCTATTAGTTGGCTAATTATGCTTATAGATGTCTTAATAGTTTTGTTTTTTGAAAATTCTTCCAAACTTAATTGCAGTTTTACTATCACTTTGTAAAATCTTTTTCAACGACCGTACTAGTTGCCGGGTATGTAAAAGGTTAGGTAGATAAATGTTTCAATTAAGGTTTGATGGAAAGCCTATTCTTATGAAAAATTTCTCCTTTAGCTCCTTGCCACTGGAAAAATTATTTCACAAGAATGCTTTTTTTTTAGAGGTACGTAGGATTAATTACATATATATATATATATATATATATATATAACAC
>NC_092212.1:18365971-18392567 GCF_043381705.1 Parasteatoda tepidariorum
TTTGGCGATCGTATGACAAAAATATTTATTTCGCAATCTTCATGTGCATATTTTGAACATGTGCATTTTATTTCATAAACTTGTTGATATTTCTCTCTTTTTATTGAATAGTTTGTTCTTTTTGAGATATTTTGCTGGGGAAAAGTTTTTAAATATAAATTAGCTAGAATAACGAAAGGTGTAATAGCTGATGACAAAGCGAAGAAAATGACTGAAAAAGAATTTACTGTTTGTGTTTGGCCATCACCTTCTACATCAGAAAGCCTCCACTCGGTTTCTTATAAGTAGTCTGCGCAAACTTAGACTATTTAAAAAGTGAACAGTTTGATCGCATGAAACCAAATTCTATTTTAAAAGTGACTGAGAGGAATTTGTCATATATATTTGAGAATTGAATTTGTAGTGGTAGACAAGTAAATAAGACAAACTAATCATATTCAAAAATTAAACAAATTTTTAGACATATATTTGCTATCACTTTTTTATTTTTACTAGATTTTGTATTGAAGGGCTCTTTTGTAAACTGGTTTGCCTTCATAATAGTCTGATTGGACTACCTATAAAAAAATCGTGTGGAGGCTTTGCGCGCATTAGAGGTTATCTCGATTTCAAGCGGGGAAATGTTTTTCCTATTTCTCCCCCGTGCTGAAATTAACTCTGCGTCCGAGGAGGTGGAGCCAAGTGCCAACTCCTGGTGAACGAACTATATCAACAGTTATCACAGTGTAAACAGTTATATGTGACAGAAAACTGAAGCAATATCTTGTTCAGATGCAAAGGCCCTATATATCCCCTTAATGGTTAAAAATGATAATGTAGAAGTAAATTTTAATCCAGAGTAGTTAAGATATTGTGTAGATTTAACATAGAGGTATAATATAGAGTGGATTTTCATATACGAACTTTTACATTCTTCACTGTGTGGGTTGTATGAATAGCCCACTGTGCACACACACACTTGTCGACCTTGCTGGTAATCACACCAGCTAAATGATCCTAAATCCTGAGAAGCCCAATATGTACACAAACAACCTATTAAAGTAAACAAGATAGTAAAAATCAAAATTTTCATCCACACATATTTCTCAAGCTGATTATGATTTATTAGACGTGACGAGTCACACAATCTAGTGCAAAAGCGCCCCACTAATCATTTTATTTTATTTTATTTCATTTTATTTTATTTTATTTTATTTTATTTTATTTTATAACTGTCATTGAACAGCAGACTTAAATTTTTAAATTACGGTCACTAATGTTCAGCTTCGTAGTCTTGTAATTTTGTACCCAATTCAGAAGACTGGGAAACTCCTGGATCAAGTACTGGTTAAAATTTGCCTTCGTAGAGGACTCTTTTATGGAAATAACCCGCACTTGCGTTACATGGAGAGGAAGACCTCGAAAACATCCTAACGTTAGCGGACAGCAAGGGGATTCTAACCCATGATCCGTCAACCACTTAGAATATTTTACATCAGACTGTGGTCAGATGGATTTGGGTGCGGAATTAGTATCAACCAGCCATTGCAGGGATTCGAACTCGGTTTACTTCATCGGGAGGTGAAAGCCTTATCTTTTGAGCCACCTCTTCTCCACTAGACATTTTCGCTCCTCTCAAACTTGAACAAGTAAGGCTCTTCTGGGGAAGAAGGAAAACTTTTACTTCATTTTCTAAAAGATGGTTCAATGCTGAATCGATTCAAAATTACTCATTCTATTAATTAAAAATATCGGAATAATTATTTTTAGGCAGGTTTTGTGGGATTTATTATGCAAAGCCAATAGTTCATGATATATTTTTAATTAGCTGTTTAAAACATCAAAATTATACTAAATTTTAATATAAATATTTTTCTTTAATGATTTTCAAGGGAGCTGTGATTAATTTAAGTTTTTAATTTAAATAAGGTTCCCCAGGTCTTACATATTTTTAAAAAATGGATGCAAGAAGTAAACATATATCATTTCAATGAAATTGTGATCAACTCTATCAATAATTTATAAAGGAAATATACAGGACTTGGACAAAAGTATAAAGACGCATCTAAACTATTTCTATGTGAACAAAATTTCTTTTAGGAGCAATTGTTTTGGACGATTTTTCTTCTCAAAAATGTTAGCATAATTTTAAAGATCTCACTTAGAGCTTTTAGAAGAGGTACTTAAAACTTTCCAAACTTAAGCTGAAAAAGAATTTTTATTACTTAAAGGTAATATATTAAGTGTTTACATGTTTTCCCCAACCCCTGTATCTGTATAATAATTCTAATGTGTCAAAATTGTGAAATTTAAAGTAATATTTTAAATATATAATGGAGTACAAATATATTTCCTTCCAAAAGCAATACATAGAGGTGATCACAAACGTGTTAAAAATTCAACGTTTGATTGTTTTAATACAATTTAACTGTCACGGCTTTGACCTATTGGAATCTTAAAACAAATATTTAAATATCAACTAATTGGTTTATACTACACAGTATGCAGCGTATGACTCACTTCGGCATGTTTTGGTAGCTGCATCAAATCTATACTCCATTGTACTGCATCTGCAGTAGGCCTTTTGTCTATCCACATCATAAGAACAGTCTGTATTATCATCCTTTCTACACATATCAGTGTGCAAACAATCGTAAATGCTTTCACAAAAAGGTCCAGACGTCCCAGGTAAGCAGACACAAAAATGTTGCAGGCAAGACCCTCCATTTTTGCATGTTTGCGTTTCATTGCAAGTCTCTATAAAAGTATAAAAATTATTATTTTAGAGTATCTTGGGTGCTTAACTCCAATAAAATACGAGAAATATTAAGAAGTATAATTTTCCCATTATTTTTCAAAATGATTTTAATGCTACAGGCAGTTAATTATCATTAGTGAAGTTCCAAGTGAAAATTTCTATAAAATGAAAATACTAAAATAATCCATTAAATTTGTTTCAAGTAAAAAAAAAAATTACAAAGTAGTTTTCACGAAATAAATAACGTTGTGTTTAACTTTGAAGAAACTAAAAATTGCTATGCTATTAATAAAGCTTGATTAATAAAGTAATTTCCTAATCCTATTTTTTAACCTTTTGCACTCGAGGTTTTTTCCACAATTGAAAAAAAAATCAACCGAGTTCAAAAGACCACGTAACACAGAGATAAAATAAGAGTTCACTGTCATGAATTAGGCTCATCTGATTCCCTTGCATGTGACCACAAAATTTTTACCTTAACATTTTATTGTAAATTAATTTAATCTACAAATATTTTTAAAATATGTTATACATCAAAATTTATTTATCAGAATTTACTGAAAAAATATGAAACTATAAAAAAATTAAGAAACGGTAAGGATTTCTTTCAATACCAATGCAAATTTCATCGATTCCCTGAACATATCCTTCTTTGCAGAGGCAAATCTTCTTTTCATCAATGACTTTGCAACTAATAGAATTCTCTCCACAATCACATGCTGTAAAATGGAATTTATTATTTTAAAATGCATCTGAATTGCTACAATGAAACCCCACAAATCCAAAACATGGTCATCTAAAATTCTAGATGGTTTGAATCAATATCACTTTTCAAAAATTGTAAATAAAAAAAAAATTTGTCAAAATATTCATGAAAAAACTGCGAACTCACTCGGTGAATAATACAAAAGAAAAAGAAAATATGAATTTAAATGATCTTTTCTTTTACGATGTGTATCAGCTTAGAACAGAACAGCACGTTTTAGTATACTAAATGCCATACGCAAGAGAAAAAGGTATAAAGTATAGTCTAGATAAAATCTAACTAAAAATTAAATTCAAAACATTACCTCCCAACTATATTAAGTGTGTAGTTTAAATACACAAAGGGTGATAAATCCACGGCTTAAAGTGAGACGGAAAGGGAAAAAAATTAGTAAAACCATATTAGTTTTAAGTGTTTCTCTTGAGAAGTGAAAAATAAATTAGTGATATTCTTAACACGTTGAATGCCATGGGGATCACCGGTGACCAATGCTGAGTTTGTTCGTAGTGTAACGGGGGTCACCGGCGGACGGCGAAGCCAATTATTAGAAGCACATATAATTGTTTTTATATAATTATCGTTACTAAAATGGTTTGAAGAAATTAATGCAATATAGAACACACAAAAATAGTTTTATTTATATACACAAAGATGCCAACTTGCTCCGGACAGCGAATAAATATTTTCAAATGGTAGTTTATTAATTGTGATTCCCGGTTTAATAAATTCAATTTAGTCGATTTTTATCCTTCACTATTTCTAAGCAATTTGTAGGTTTATATGATTCACCACTTTTTCCAGATATGTCGTGCTAAACCTTTTAAAAAACTAGCAAAGCCTCCACACGGTTTTTTATAGGCAGTCTGATCAGACCATTGTGAATGATATCCACTTACAGAACGAGTCATTTAATACAGAATATAGTTGAAATAAGAAAGTGGTAGCAAATATATGACTAAAGATTTATTTTATTTATTAATATTATTGATTTACCTTATTCACTTGTCAACCACTACAGATTCAATTCTCAAATATATAACATGAATTTCTCTCAATTACTTTTATAAAAGGTTTTGGGTTCATGCGCACAACTCTTGACAGNATCCACTTACAGAACGAGTCATTTAAAAACAGAATATAGTTGAAATAAGAAAGTGGTAGCAAATATATGGCTAAAAAATTTTTTATTTATGAATATTATTGATTTGCCTTATTCACTTGTCAACCACTACAGATTCAATTCTCAAATATATAACATGAATTTCTCTCAATTACTTTATAAAAGGTTTTGGGTTCATGCGCACAACTGGTTAACTTTTTAAACAGTCTGCGCGGACTACTTATAAAAGACCGTGTGGAGGCTACTTGATGTAGGAGGTGGCAAAGCTTGTCTAATATTTGCAAATTCAGTGTGTAGTTACCATTTGGCCAGACGAGCAAGCCATGTAAAATTAGCGTGGCATTCAACGTGTTACTAACAACATATCCATCAAAATTGACTTTTATTTTAGCAACTCGATACTATACCAGTTTCACAGGAATTAGTGCCATAAAAAGTAACACAAATAGCAAAGAAACTAAAGAATAAAAACAAATATAAGTTCGATTTTTTTTTTTTTTTTTAATGTAACGGAACTATTTTGCTGAAGATTTATTAGAAGGCGGGACAAAAAGTTCTTCGGCTTTTTTTATTTACTTCTAGATAATTTGAAGAAAGAAAATCATGCATGCATGCTCATAACTGATGTAAATTAGTTATGTTTAGATTAAACTGGAAACAAAATGATAGATCCAGTTTATGTTATTTTCCCTGTAAGTTCCTGAAATTGCGACTCGCTTAATACACTAAGCTCTTCAATTGTATATCGTTCACATTAAATAAACAATAAAATTAATCAATCTTGAAATAATGACATATATAAGCTATTGCTCTGAAGCCCAAATGCATACCTGCCAACTTTTACGCATTTGGCGTAAAAATTTACTTTTATATTTAAAGTGGTGGTAAATAAATATTATTTTTTTCTTTTATTAACTCAATTTATAAATGATTTTGATCACCACTATTCTTAAAAAAATTAACATGGATATTAATATGTGTTACAATCATGGTCGTCAGCCGATGGCAGCTCATTTTTGAAGTGACGTAATTTTAACTAAAATACAAAATATTTAATTTCCTTTTATTCCAATTACCAGAAAGAACCACCTTAAAGACCACAATACAAGACGAATGGGAAAAAGGCCGCTAACGGCCCCTGGCGCCCAGATATATTTCGATGATGATGGTTGTCAGCTTAATCTATTTCAAGGTATTTTTTTTTTTGTGCTTAAAATTGAAATTTTAATTCCATTTTAATACCACTGGGAAAAATCATAATGGAAGGGATTGAAAGTTGGCAGCTATGCAAATGGTAGCAGAAGTGTTTCATTATTAGAATTTTATTTGTAGAAACAAGACAAACTCAAAAGATGCCAGAATAATATACTCCAAAAAATAATACAGTAAGACCTTTGACCAGAGATAAGACTTTTTAGACCACTATAATGCAAAGCTAATTTTTTAAAAAGGCCATAAATTGGGATTTGATGAAATTTTTACTTTTGAACACTTGGAGAAGACATAAACCTCAGTCCAATTACAGCTTGTTTTTGTAGCGATGCATCTATATCTAAAATGCATAGAATTTAATTTTCTTTTCACTCCTATTAGCAATTCAGTTAGCGGAAAGAGCCACCTAAAAGTTAAAATTTCAAGATTGATGGGAAAAGGGCTGCAAACGACCTCAGGAGCACAGATAAACTTCGATAAGGATTATTTATTTAATAATTTGGTGCTTACAGTAATCTAAGTGGGATTTTAAAATGTTCAGAGAGCAAAAACGTAAATGCAGGACTGTCAACAACTACGCATTTCCCAAATATAGAGTGGCATACCTGCCAACTCTTCCGGATTTTCCGGAAGATTTTATTTTCATATTTAAAGTGGTAGTAAATATATACTATTCTTTCTTTTATAAACTTAATTTTCAAATGATTCTGATCACCGCTATTCTTACAAAATTTAAGCACAAATATTAATATGCGTTACTATCATGGTTTTCAACTTAAGTTTTCTCAAATACAGCGTATTTGTTTGCTTAAAATGGAAGTTTTAATTCCATTTTAATACCACTGGGAAAAATGATAATGGAAGGGATTAAAAGTTGGCAGGTATGGAGTGGTATACACTCTATATAAAAGTAGATACTTTTATAGATATATACTTTTATAGTGTGGTATACGCTTAAAAACAAACATTTCATAATTTTGGGTAATTTTGGAAACAATTTAAAAGCTTCACCTGGAGAGAACTGGAACAAAATGGCGTTTCATACGAACTTTTGAATCACTAAGATGTAGTGGTGTAGAAAATAATTTTAAATCAATTTTACAAAACAAAGAATCATACATTAAAGCATAACATAAATATCACAGAAAGTAATTTTCTTATATAGCATAGAAAATTGCCAACCCTGCAAGTACCTTAAACCTTACCTTAATTATCTAATTATGTACTTTTATGTAAAATTAATTTATGTATTGCTGCTGCTACCAACAGTCTTAGAGAAAATGTGAAAAACGGTAATTGAACAATCGAAAAATGCAGACGACTTGTTTCAAGTAATTATATGAATATTTATATTACTTGCATAATCTATTGGTTTCATCTAAGTAAATTCTAAGAATAACATTATAAATGCATTACAATTACATTGAAAAATGAAAGTCTTTTTTATTCTTTGGTGCGATTCATTTAGTACATTTTAATCGAAAATCCCTTTCAATAAACAGTCACATAATCTAATTCACATTTCAGTATTGATTTAAAAAACTTTTTCAAATATTCTTACCTGTTGCTTGTTGATTCAAATTATTTTCAGCTTCAACATTAATTTCATCTGCTTTTGCATTCGTTAATTTAAATAAAACTTCATTGTTCTGTGGTTTTAAAATATTTATGGAAGCATCAGTAACTACGAAAGATTGTAAGTAAATGGATACCATAAATATGTATGCAAAGTTGTAAAACATTTTACTCTGATATTAGAGAAAAACAATTAATTATTTTTATATGTTTAAACAAATCCTTAAATGCTGTTAAACTTTGACAAAACTCGTAAATATCAACTGAATGTTATCTAACTTGAAAAGAAAAAGGATTTTTTTTTTACAATTGAATACAATCATTATCTATAAAGATTATCAGCAATATTTAATCTAACGGTCCTACAGTGTATAAGTGTTATTGATAAAAACAAGTAATCATGAGCAAGAATAAAAAACTTCATACTAAAAATTTCGCAGTGGAGAATAAATTATTTTCAAATTGTCCCAAAATATATCTAATAACAAAATTTACAATTGCTTACCGCTTGGTTAGAAAAGTTGCTACTTTCCCAAAATACACATAAACTAGTAGCTCAATTACTTCATTTTTATTTTTTCATCTTGGAAAAGCACGACATACTTGTCCTAGTACTCAGCGCAACAAATTCAGCTTACCCTGGAAATAAAAAAA
The DNA here is from genome assembly GCF_043381705.1 of Parasteatoda tepidariorum. Lineage (NCBI taxonomy): Eukaryota > Metazoa > Arthropoda > Arachnida > Araneae > Theridiidae > Parasteatoda > Parasteatoda tepidariorum. The sequence goes on from NC_092212.1 coordinate 18,374,036, forward strand.
AACTGGTGCAAAATTTTTTTCTATCCAACTGAAATTATCATGATATTACCTAGCATTTTAAATTAATAAAATAAATTCTAAGTAATATTGCATTATTTTTGAGCATTAGTTGAGCAATATCATTAAATTATTAATATTTCAGCACGACATAAATACTTTTTATGTTACTATTTTAACCAGAAATAAATTCAAGCTTTTCAAATGTTACATTAAACTTTACCCCCTTCCTTCTCGCTCCCGTGAAAATAACGGGGTGAGGTTTCGCCCTCTATTTCTTTCTCCCATGAAATTTCCGGGCTGGAGCAACGCCTCCTATAACTGAAAGCCTCCACACGGTTTTTTATAGGTAGTCCGATCAGACCACTGTGAAGGATATCCACTTACCGAACGAGTCATTTAATACAGAATATAATGAAAATAAGAAAGTGGTAGCAAATATATGACTAAAAATTTATTTTATTTATGAATATTATTGGTTTGCCTTATTCACTTGTCAACCACTACAGATTCAATTCTCAAATATATAAGATAAATTTCTCTCAATTACTTTTATAAAAGGTTTTGGGTTCATGCGCACAACTGGTTCACTTTTTAAACAGTCTGCGCGGACTACTTATAAAAGACCGTGTGGAGGCTTCTTGATGTAGGAGGTGATGGCTGGAGCATACCCTCCAACTGCTACGGAATTTCCGTAGTTTCAGAAATCTTCTTTTCAGACGGTTGTAAAATTAATGTCTTAATATTTTAAAAAAATTAATTTTAGCGTAACTTGTCCACTATTACTTATAAAAGTGCAGGCCAAAGGGGTAGATTCTTAAGNCTACAGATTCAATTCTCAAATATAGATGATAAATTTCTCTCAATTACTTTTATTATTATTAACTTTTATTACTTTTATTATTATTAGCGAAAAGGTTTTGGGTTCATGAGCACAACTAGTTAACTTTTTAAGCAGTCTGCGCGGACTACTTATAAAAGACTGTGTGGAGGCTTCTTGATGTAGGAGGTGATGGCTGGAGTCATGGCTGAAAGCCCTTATATAGCAAGACAGAAAAGATGAAAAACTGGTGCGAAAGATATTTTATTACAGCATTTTTTTCCGAGAAAAATAAAATATCTGTAACTATCAAGATTTCTTTAAGATTTTAACATATATATAAATCCGCTTTTTTTCCAAGATAAAATAGATATTGTTGAATAGTTTAAAAAAAGAATAAGTAAACTCCTCCCGAAAACTAGCAATAACTGAAATGGTTTTACTACCAGCCTTTTCTCTTTTTCCGTCTCGCTTTCACCCCTGGCTGGAGTGTTCAGTAGTAAAGCAACTAATAATTATAAAACTAATTAATTTCTTTTGCCCGGAAAACATTTTATTTCTCATTTTACATACCAGATGGCAGTATCAGGATATTTTTAAGGTAATTGTAGATAGTTAGTTTATTTTAAACTAGATTTCAGCACTAATCAAATACGTGTATTTGGCAAAATAGGCACTTTTATGACCGTTTTCTTGAAAATTAACCGATCATTAAGGGGTTAAATGTTTTCTAGGACGTGCTAATAAAAATTATAAAGTTTTAAATGCTATAAGGCCTTGCAATCTCGTAGCTTCAACGTAGCGGGTTCACAACACTGGCGACAACTTTGTGCTGTTATCCTCTAAATTTTGTCAACTGTTTTCCACTTGCGAAAGACTTAAAAAAATATTTGTGTTGTTGTCACCAGAGCCTGCTTATTAATTTGTAAAACTAAATAGGCTATAAATATTAAACTTATTAAATAATAATTGACGCTGGGAAACATTTTACTAAACATTTTCAATGAGGTAGATACCACTCCTACTCCATTCATTTTTGACTTTAATAATTTAAAAATTTAAAGAGGGCTGCTTCATTTCGGACTTTCAAATTGAAGTTTTGGTTCAAAACTTTCTACTTCCCAAGACTAATAGCAATTTGCATACTTATAATTTCAAATTAAAATAAGTCAGAAATTATTTTTGCGCAGACGCGATTTTCATGTTTTTCTAAATTAAATTTTAAGAAGGAACATTTTTGGCTATCAAATTTTAACCAGAGTTAGACACAATTGTTATTTTCGATCACTGTTACTGTTACTAGTGAATAACAGAGACCGACGATGGCATATTATACTATGTAGTTAGTTAATTGTTATTTTATCGATGTGTATTAGCCTACTAAGTGGTCATTATTTAATCTATAATTTATAATTTCAGTGATCAATCGCAATTAAATTATTACTTGATTTATGAATTGTAATTAATAAAACATTATGAATTAATGAGTCATAATATTTTTCTACATGCTTTGAAGATCAATGGAAAATCATATTCAGTTGGAAACATAAGTTTATATGGCAAACTCAACCAAATAAAAATGAATTTGAATATAGCTTGTATCATGTGCCAAATTTATTTTCTGAATTACGAAGAATAAAACAAAAATATAAAGTAAAATTTTTAAAAAAAAATTTCAGTTTCTTGATTCTTGTGAAAATCCATTCACTAAATTAATTTTATTTATGTCTTTTATTTTAAAGCTTGTTTCGCTCGAACGAACAAAAAAAACTATATCTAGATCTTACAAAAACTAGCGATTTTCTTTCTTTCGTTTTTTTTCATCTCCAAGTTGCGTAATTACCCCATTGGTAGATATTAAAGAGAGGAGAGAAATAATATACATTTTTAACTATCTATTATTATTCTATTAAAGATAAAATTATTACCCCCACTGGTAGGTAAAGTGAGGAGGAAAATGAAACATTTAAATTATCTATTATTGTTATCTTATCAAAGATGAAATTATTACCCCACTGATAGGTAAGAAAGTGGAGAGGGAGATGAAACATTTTAATTATCTATTATTGTTATCCTATCTAAGATGAAATTATTACCCCACTGATAGGTAAGAATGTGAGGAGGGAAATGAAAAATTTTAATTATCTATTACTGTAATCCTATCTAAGATGAAATTAATACCCAACTGGTAGGTAATAAAGCGAGGAGGGAGATGAAACAGTTTAATTATCTGTTATTGTTATCTTATCAAAGATAAAATTATTACTTTACTGGTAGGTAATAAACTGGGGGGGGGGGGANATAAACTGGGGAGAGAAATTGAATACTTTTTATGTATCTATTATTGTTATCTTAATAAAGATAAAATCATCACCCCAATGATAGGTAATAAATTTAGGAGAGAAATTAAACGCTGCTTTAATTATAACCCAGTGGTATGTAATAAAGTGAGGAGAGAAATTAAATGCATTTTAATTATCTATTTTTGTTATCTTATGAAAGAGAAAATTATGTAAGGGAACATTTTCTATAATTTAAAAAGTTTTCTTAAGCTTACTTACCAATTTTAAATAATCTAAATTTTAGTGAGAGAAAGTGGTAAATTTAAACTCCATTAAAAGAGGATTTAGTTCGAGACGGTGGACGGACACTCTGATCAAGGTGGAAAACAACAAAAACTGGGACAAAAATGGTTTGTTTTCGGGAAAATTATACCAACTTCCAATATTTATTTAACATTTGTAACATACATATTTAAAAAAAAAAATTATGTGTTATTTAGTAATTAGTGATAAATAATGTACAAATAAGATAATAATAGTAAGAACTTATTTTACTGTTTCCGGATAAAAGCTATAATTGAAAGAGTTTTACTACAAGTCTTTCCCCCCTTTTACAAATAGCTATTAGACATTTAGACCTGGAAAATGAATATTTCCGCCTGGTTAACTACTTGGGGGTGAACACTCAGCAGTTTACTAAAATATTTTTATTTTGTTGAACCGTTCATAATACAAAGCTTCGTAATAGTGAACTTGACTAAAGTCACAAAAATTTAAACACTTTTCTGAAATTATCTCAGTTGTTAAAAATTTTTGCAAATTATAGAATATTAGATGTTTGGTTAGGAAAATAAATTTTTATTTACTTTATATCCTTTTCGTAAATACGGTTCGCACCTAGAAAGTAGGCGTTACTTTTCATGGTATATCCAATTCGAAGGCTTGCATAACAAAAGAAACGCCTACAATTTTAGTCAGTAAGCCATAGTTAGAGTGCCACTGTAAAAAACGGTTTCAATTTTGTATTAAAACAGTTTAAAAAATTTCTTAGTCTTAGCTTTAACTTTAAAATTATAATTTCAATTCCATTGGTATCGGATCTTAATGTATTTATTAAAATATTCCGATATCATAAGCTTCATTTAATAAACTACAAATTTTCATCGTAATTTTTTTACCACTTTCTTATTGTTTCAAGGTGCGAATGAACCCCAGAATAGTTAAAATTTTATACAGAATAATGTGAAATAGGAAATCTGATACAACTTCAATCCCGGTAGCTCCATCACAGCAGAAGCCGTTGCAGATTATCACTGCGTCAGCATATTATTATCTTTCAGAGATCATTAAAAATATTAATGTTAAAATTGGTTATTCTTGAATCTTTTCAATAATTATTGTAAGAATATTGAAGAAATTTTGATCTAAATCATTTATTTTTATGTGTAACTATTTAGAGACTTTAAAATTTAGAGAGATAAATTTCAAATATGAATTGACTCTTTCTTCCTGTTTAAAGGGATGCCACAGGCAACAAAAAAGGCATAAAAAGTGGTATAAACTCAATTCACTTTCATTTATTTACTTTCTCTTTAATTATTTGATCGTATCAACCACTATGGCTTACAATTCATATTATTCATATATAAACATATTTTTTATTCTATTTCAATAATGGGAAAAAGGCCGCTAACGGCCCCAGGCTCCCAGATATATTTCGGTGATGATGATGATTTTATTTCAATTGTAAAATTAAAAAAATACGCTTTATATAGTTGATAACTTTAATTTATTTTAATTAAATTTTGAATTTTAATAGTTAGCACATTTTTAGTCACCCATGGCAACCCTGCTTTTAAGTGTAATTTAATGGTTAAAATTGAATTAAAACAATGTACATTTCTTGTTTTTCAGTAAAACACTAGAAAACAGCAAAATATGAATTTAAAAATTCAAATTTTCCGATACATTTGCTAGGGTGAGCCTTATTTTTAAAATAATAGTCTCCATCTAATTGTTTTTGAGTTGCATTTTGATTAATGAAGAAGGCGCTGCAGATTGTCTCAGTAAATTCTGCTACCGGGGCTACAACTTTAACTTCTAATAAAGAAACAAACATCCTTACTGCCAGAATCTCTCCAAGGTAAATTTTTAATTTGGTAGTGAAATGATAATTTAATTGACCATAATTAACGAAGTTTCATAGAGTTTTGCCAGCAATTAAAAATTGTTACATCAGGAATCCATTGTGAAATTCTTAATTTTGATACCACTTCTTAAAAATAAAATGTTTCGAACATGTGGAAGAGTTGGCTACTACGAAACATAATAATATCTATTACTTGATTAAAAAACTTCATTCACTTCAAAAATATACAAATCGGAAATAACATCCGACATGTTTTAAGTGCTTATAAACACGCGCCCATTTTCAAGACTTGCTAGACGTGAATGGAAAGGAACAAAAGTGATTTGAAATACATACGTGAGGTCGTCAACGAGAAATGGAAATTTGAAAAGGAGATACTAAACTAGAAAATCTACAGAAGCCGAAAGAGAGTAAAAAGATTAAAAAAAATTCCGCACCCAGCTCGCACCTACTACCGCCCTGGTGTAAAATATCCTCAGGGGCTGACGGATCCTTAGTTACAGTCATCTTGCCAACAGGCTAACCAAGGGAAGTTTGCGCGGTTTTCCTTTCCATGTAACGCAAATGCGGGTTAGTTCCATCAAAAAGTCCTCCACGAAGGCAAATTTCTCCCAATACTTGTGACACGAGTTTCCTTGTCTTCTGGATCGGATTCTAAATCACAAGGCTACGGAATTGAACATTTGTAGCCATAAATCCAAAGTTAGGTCGGTTGCTCATCAACGGTTATAAGGAAAAGTGATGACTAATAAAATTCAAAATTTCATAGAAAGAGATTAAAATTAAGAATTATTTCAAGCATATTTTTTCAGTTTGTAATTGAAAATGAATGCAAAGAGGGTTTTTGTTTGAAATGAAAATAATTTGAAATGCAAGTCGTGGATTCGATTGACCAATTAGAAATATAAATAAACAAAATTGAAATGAGTTTCTACCGCATTTTATTTTTTTAGTCGTCTGAGGCATCCCCTGCATTCATAAGTAATTCGTATGACGTATCATATGAAGTACAGCAACTTTGCGATGTTATCTCAAAATAAGGTGTTATTTAAATACGTTCTATAATTTATTTATTAAATTAGTTTTTGAAGTAAATGGCATGAAAATCTAAATTTAGGTTTAAAAGAAATCTGAAACATCTAAATAAATAAAATAAAAAATATGCCTTACAATTCAAAATTTATTTTTCATCCTTAACAAATTAATCAATAAAAGTTTACATATTTCAATTAAATTTTAAATTATATTTCATATTTCTCTTTGAGGTAAGAGCTTATACCTTTTTGTGAATGAATTACTATTGTTTAACCAATCATTCAAAAGATATGAAGAGAAACGTGACACGTTAAAATAACATTAGAGTAACTTTTTTGTACCGTTATAACAGTTAAACTATAAAAGCCAGTCCAATTTGATGAAAAAATTAGGTTTCTTCAGAGAAGAGCGACTTTTGGTCAAAATAAGTCTACCACGGTTACAGTCAACTGTTGTACACATTTCAAGAGATTTCTTTAAGATATTAACCGTCCAACCGCGGACTGATCATGAAGACACCGTCCCCAATAGAACGCTAAAGTCATTGCATCAATGGCTGCGGTCAGTAAGCGGATGGGTAATCACTTTGATCATCCTGCGCAGGGACCGAGGGAGTGCGATATCGGTCCCCGTTAAACTGTTCAATCGTAAGCTCGACTTCGCACGCAGGTCATCAGGCTACTAAAGCGGAGGAGTGATCCCCTCTGCAGAGGATCGAAATTGCTGTTGGCATGTCTTCGGATCACCCTCAGGGATATTTCCCAGATCGTCGCCAATAGCCCATTGTGCAGCTTTAGTGCTACGTGAATAATACATACCTGCCTTGAGATATTACCAAGGCACTTAACAGAATGAAAATTTGACCACTCTTACAAAAGTTTTTTAAAAAATCCGTCTCTTTTGTGTGTATGCGTTGAATGTAAATTGTGAAACTGATAATAAGTAAAAGTAGTCACGGGTAATTATTTCTCTTTAAAGACGGTAAAGTTTAAATGGTTTTTTTAGTATAGGTACATAAATTTTTCCGAAAACTAGCAGCCTTCATATTAGTTTGAGCTCTCGACTACTACCTTAGCAAACTGTTCTTGAGGACTAGCTGTAAATAGCAAGTTCTTAACGATTTTCAATTATTTTTTTAATTAACTAAATTTAACTCGTCAATGTTGTTGTTTTCTTCTTTTAATTTAAAATAAAAACCTGAAAAACATCGCCATATTTTTTTTTATTCCGTTTTTAAGCATGAAGAGCTGAAAAACGTAACCAACAAGGTTTTTATCTTTTTGGTAACCCTTGGGCCTAATCTAGTTCTACTTATTTCAGATATAATACCAAATACTAAATATGAAAAACTATTTGTTTTAACCGATTTTTCTGGTGATAATAATTTGTTACAATACATACTAACTCAAAATGATTCGGGAGAACCGGTTAATTTTTCATGCTACTGGTAAGTAAATTATTGTATCCTTCTAAAACCTTTCAACAAATAAACACTCATAGTGCTTCAATTCTTCATGAATCAAGCACTTAATACTTAAATGGAAAAATTCTGTTTCGAAAAATGTCCACTTTTTCCTTTTCTGTGGGTGTTTACCCAGATTACATAAAGGTGTCGAATTTATCATTCTCACTTCTTCCGTTCGAGGGCGGACATACTCGATAAGATAACCACGAAGAGCAAGGAAGATTTGAGGTGCAATTTGCCATTCTTTATAAATGGCTCCATTTCAACTGCGACATTTTATTCCAAATTAAGTGTTATGGGTTCAGAAAGTCAAATCATGCACTCGTGTAATGAATTAAAGGTGTTACTGAAAAGTTTTATTGTATTCGTTTAGGAGTGTGAGTTTAGCACCATTGTATTAAGTTGCAGCTATAGTAATTATTTTTGACAAGTTGTAAGTTAGATATAAATATAACATAACAACTCATCACCTTAAAAATGATCAAAGGCGTATCAAAATTTAGCATTCAAATAGTTCTTAAAAACATACAGAAATGTAAGGCACTTCTAATATTTATTCAAGAAAAAGGAAATCCAAATTGAAGAAGTAAATATTGTGCTGAGATATGTCAATTTAGAACAAAAATTAGGAAAATATATAACAAAACCAGCAATGAGGACTAAAATTGATTCCAGATCTTTCAGAAACCACAGCTACTATAAAAGTAATTTTATCTATTTTCATCTATTTGTCGAAAAAAGTTTTCAATCACTGTGTATAATCATCACCTCCTACATCAGAAAGCCTCCACACAGTATTTTATAAGTAGTCTGCGCAGACTATTTAAAAAGTGAACCAGTTCTGCGCATGAACTCAAATTCTATTTTAAAAGTAATTGAGAAAAATTTATCAGATAAATTTGAGAATTGAATCTGTGGTAGTTGACAAGTGAAGAAGACAAACCAAACATATACATAAATTAAAAAAATTTTCAGGCATATGTTTGCTACCATTTTCTTATTTTCCCTAGAATTTCTATTAAATGGCTCTTTCGTACACTAATTTGACTTCCTAGAGCAGGGGTGGCGAACCTTTATACACCAACGTGCCATTTTTTCTAAAAAATTGTTTAATGAAGTCACAGACGTGCCGTCCAATAATTTTGACTTCATGATTATTGGGAAAATAGTAATACTAAATACTATCAACTCAAAACTTTATTTACATAAAAAAAAATATATTTTGCAATGTCTCAGTTATAGGCATAATTCAACTTAAAGCAACATCAGTGGGACTGCTGTTGTTGTAGATTAGATGGTAAATAACTTATATTAGGTTGTAAGATATTAGTTTAAGCAGGACTGTTGATTTCTTTTTTGCTAGTTATTTATAGTTAGCTTGCTTTTTATGGTTATTAATTGTTTTTTTAGCATTAATTGTAAATTTTTTATTAATAATTGTTTATTATTTTGTTTGTTTTTTGTGAATTTTAATTTAATTTAATATGCTTCATATGCTTCTATTGAGAATTTTATTTTAATTTAATAGGCTTCATAGCGTAATAACATTTGTGTAATAACAATTCATAGTGCAATAACAATTGTGATCGGTGGCGTCCCCAAAATATCGTGTCGCGTGCCGCAAATGGCACGCGTGCAATTGGCTCGCCATCTCTGTCCTAGAGGTTTGATCGGACTACTTATAAAAGACCGTGTGGAGACTTTTAGATGTAGGAGGTGTTAGTATAATACGCATACTCTTCTAACTTTTCTGGTTTTTGGAAAATATAATTTCCACTCATACTTAACTAATGCAGACATTTTTGAACAAATCGTATTAATCTAGAACTTTCAGCGGAACTTGAGATAGTGACTCTAAGCCGACATGACCTTTTTATATCTCTGTAAATTGTTCATATGTGATAGTATGTATAAATTTTTACTTTCAATTTATTGAAATATTTTTAACACTACCTTTGCTACCCACAGGAAAAAAGTTTTCTAAAACTACGAAAATTCTTTGAGGTCTGTGACTAAAACGTGTGGAATATATACCATTTAAAATAACCTTTTCAATAACATCGCCGACAAATAATTCAATTAAGGGCCGGGATAGACTGGTTGGTAGAGCACTGGGCCCATGCACAAAAGGTCGTGGGTTCGATCCCTGAAGCCTGGACACTCCCCGTGTTGTAAATGGTGACTGATGCACGTTAAATCGGACGAGTCACAAGGTCCTCCATGTTCCCTATTACAAACCATACCACTGGGCCATACCATAGTAGCCGTAAACCCAATATTGGGTTAGTTGCTTAACGACGCGGTTATAAATTAAAATGAAAAGTAATTCAAGTGAGATAAATATGATAATTATTTGCGCACTGGAAAATCGCGTGAAGAAGTTTTATGTTTCTAAAATTTAACTATTAAATAAAATATTTTAATAAGATCCTCTCCATGTCAATAAGTTTAAATATGTTAATAAGAAACTTAATAATACTTATAAACAAGTAAATAGAAACTTATAAATAAGCTAAATAAGAAATATGTACCTTATGCAGAAAAGGAGTTCTGAATTGTTTTTTGTCATTAAAATGTTTAGATAATAAACTACGTATTTAAAAAAAAGTCAATAATGACCCCCACGAAATTCAAATGAATAAAATTAAAAAAAATATTCATAACTCATATGAAAGTCAGGCGAAGAAGTCTGATGCAACTAAAATGTGTGGAATTCGTACTATTTAAAATAACTTTTCCTGTAATATCCCCAACAAGTAAGATAAATAGAAACATTATTCGAGCTCAGAAAAACGCGAAGAAGTTTTATGTTTCCTGAGAGAATAAAAATAATCTCGTTAAAAAAAGTTTGATAAGAAATCCCCATGTAATTAAAATCATTGAAATTTCAATGTTATTCCTCATGTTGAAAAAGCGTCCGAAATAGTTTTTTAATGCAAAAATGCTTGGAAAATGATCTTTTTAAAAAAATAATCAATAATATTCCCCACGTAATTTCAAAGGAAATTTTAAAGAAAATTCATAGCGAAATCAAATCGTTGCAAAGAATTCTTATGAAAACAAAATGTGTGGAATTTATTACAGGTTTGCCACGGGCGACTAAAACAGTTAAAAGTGGTCTATAATATTTCATAAAAAGATATTATAAAAAGCAATTTGTTCCAGCATATTATTTTCAATTTCCAATTACAATTGAATGAAATATGAATAATTTGGAATGGAAATAATAGTGGTAGTTCGAATTGATTAATTAAAGAGTTAATAGATTTTAAGAAATGAATATAGTTTCTACCACCTTTTACATTCATAATCGCCTGTGGTATCTGTATTTAAAATAACTTTTCAACTAAATTCACCAACAAGAATTTCAAGTAAGAAAAATAGGAAAATTATTCACGCGCGGGAGAATCGTGAAGAACTTTTGTGTTTCTTAAAAGGATAAAAATTAACTCTTTATAAAAGTTTTAATAAATGCAATTCAAACCACTGAAATACGAAAGCTATTCCTCATGTTGAAAGAGTGTCCGAAATGATTTTATGATACTAAAATGTTTGAAAAAATTATTTATCTGAAGAAAAAATCTTCCCCACTTAATTCCAAAGCATGAAATTTAAAAAAAAATTCATAGCGTAAGAAAATCGTACAAAGAAGTTTTATGCAAATAAAATGTGTGGTAAAAAAACAAACTGGAAAATGAGTTAATAATACAATAAAATTTGTAAATATAACTATTTAAAAAAAAAATTTCAATGAGATCGCCAGCGTAGCTCAAGTAAGATAAATAAGAACGATTCGAGAGCAAAAAAAAAAAAATCATGCAAGAGCAAAAGAAAGTTTTCAGTAACTAAAATTCATGCTAAATAAAATGTTTAAATAAACTTATTCAATATGATCTCCCACGTATTTCATATAAGTACGAAAATTATTACTTACGTAGGAAACACGTGAGAAGAAATTTTATGTTACTTAGAGAAAAATGCATTTCATAAAGTAACTCTCATAATTAACTTATTTTCCAGTTTTTTCTTTTTTTTCTATTTTTTTCCCATTCGTTTTTAGCTTTTAGATCATAATTTTTAATCATTTCAACTCTATAGCACGGAACTTTCTGTGATTTGTAGATTAAACAAAGAAAAATTATAAGCAAGTAGAATTTATTTTTTAAGATAAGTCGGATGATTAATGCTCGGCTCGTTGGTATTCTTCCGGGCAATACAAGGGAAAAGACATAAATTTGTTTTAATGGGAGATAGATGCAATCTCTATAGATAAAATGCCTGAGATATTGCATATTTTTATTCTGAATTCATAATTTTATTAATAAGGCAGTGAAAAGCCAGTTTATCTTTGTAAATTCGTGGGTATACTACCAAAAATGAAAATGTAAAATAAAGTGTAAAACTGAGCTTTAGCAACTAAGTGTTCAGACACATTTAGCAGTTGAGGTTCTACTCTGTAAAGCTTGTTTAGTCTTATCCCATATAGTTATAAATACATACCTGCCAACTTTTACGTATTTGGCGTAAAATTTTATTTTCTTATTTAAAGTGGTAGTAATTATATACTTTTTTTTCTTTTATAAACTTAATTTAAGTGATTTTGATCACCACTATTCTTGAAAAAATTAAGCATATATATTAATATGTGCTACTATCATGTACGTAAGCTTCAGCTTTTTCAAATGCAACGTATTTTTTTGCTTAAAATTGAAATTTTTGTTCCATTTTAATACCACTGGGAAAAATCATAATGGAAGGGATTAAAAGTTGGCAGGTATGTAAATAGCTATAACTGTATATTTTATTTTATAACCGTCGTTGAACAGCCGACTCAATTCTGAATTTACAACTATCAAAGTTCTAATCAGTAGCCTTGTAATTTTGAATCCAATTTAGAAAAAAGAAAACTCCTGGATCAAGTATTGGGACAAACTAGCCTTCGTGGAGGACTTTTGATGGAAAAAAATCGGCATTTGAGTTAAAGGGAGAGGAAAACCGTGAAAATTCTCCATGGCTAGTCTGATGGCAAAGAAACCTTAACCCATGATCCGTCTACTGAAGATATTTTCAACAGCTCTAAGCTTGGTGGGAGCCGGGTGTAGAATTTATATTGAACAGTCATTGTTGGAATTCGNTTAAGACGTTCTTCTTTATTAATAAGGCAGTGAAAAGCCAGTTTATCTTTGTAAATTCGTGGGTATACTACCAAAAATGAAAATGTAAAATAAAGTGCAAAACTGAGCTATAGCAACTAGGTGTTCAGACACATTTAGTAGTTGAGGTTCTACTCTGTAAAGCTTGTTTAGTCTTATCCCATATAGTTATAAATAGCTATAACTGTATATTTTATTTTATAACCGTCGTTGAACAGCCGACTCAATTCTGAATTTACAACTATCAAAGTTCTAATCAGTAGCCTTGTAATTTTGAATCCAATTTAGAAAAAAGAAAACTCCTGGATCAAGTATTGGGACAAACTAGCCTTCGTGGAGGACTTTTGATGGAAAAAAATCGGCATTTGAGTTAAAGGGAGAGGAAAACCGTGAAAATTCTCCATGGCTAGTCTGATGGCAAAGAAACCTTAACCCATGATCCGTCTACTGAAGATATTTTCAACAGCTCTAAGCTTGGTGGGAGCCGGGTGTAGAATTTATATTGAACAGTCATTGTTGGAATTCGAACCTGGGACGCCAACGCGTCCCCCCTTGAGTCACCGAGACTTTTGCATAGTATATTGACCGGAGCTTATATGTTCTCAAAAATATAACAGGCGTTTAAACGTTTTGGGCACATGAACTAATTTTTTGATAATTACTGACTTAGCCATTTTCTATAGCATGCCTACGTAACTACAACTACAAATTTCTGGTATATGTAAATCTTTAATGATTTATTGAAATTGCAAACATTTGCAGTCTTGTATGCTCAAATTAGGCTTATAATTCTTTGTCAAGCAGAAGGACATCTTTAAGACTCAGCCTTGGTTGCGGCTGGATTTGAACCTGCCACCTCCACGCTTAGCACAGCGTTTGACGGGTGATACCGCCCGACCAGGGAGGCCCCTACGAAAATCTTACAATGGGAAAAAGATATTTATATAAGTGAAATTTTAGAATTGTAGTATTATTTAAAAAGGAAGGAAATAAACTCAAAAAATTCGTAAAAGACCTTTTCTAAGAATTACATGCTAAGAATTACTTGCTAAGAATTGCTTCTTTCATGTTGTGCGAAGCAGTTTTACCATGTAAAATCTTCCAAAACATTTTCTCCTATAAGAAATATTGTTTACATAGATTGAGTATAGATGTGTTCGATTTCATTTTGTGACACCTCTGTAGATTGAAAAATAAATTTAAAAAAAGGGAAAGTAAACTGGATTTATTTCTAGCCATCTTCTAAAAACTTGCCAATTGCAAATGGCTCGTTTTGTATTCCTGCAACTAATCTCAGTTAGAAGTCGCAGGTGCTAAGATTATGGAAGTGAAGTCGGTCGTTTTTAAAAGGGGCTCGATTGATATTTAAGTATCTGGTGGGTGTGAGAATGGAAGGGATCACGACCCAAAACCCTCATTTATCACGCCTGATAAACGCCCTCCATTAGCTATCCCGCCCTATGATCTTAAGGGTATTATGAAGTGTATTTTGTTAGGTAATATTTTTTTTCAACTTCTTAGCAAAAAGTATAAGGGGGAAAAAACAGGAATAACGGAATCATGTTTTTGCAGTTGATAAGTATGAAATCGCTTTTCTTGCCCATTCAGTTGCATGATCAATCATCTAAATTAGCTTTATATACACATGAGTACTTTTTATGATTCATTTTTCACTGGAGAAAATACGTTTGCGTTTGAAATGTTTATATTTTTATTCTGATTTTTTTTCCTTTGCCGATTTTACCTGTAACCAAATTAGTTATTTGACTTAAATATACACATTGAATAAAATCAAAAAATTAAATTCAACCCGGTTGAGCTTTTATACATACAGGTGTAATTTTACCCGTTATTTTCTGGCCAAAAAACGAGTTGGGTTTTTTCCCTGCATAACCCTGAATGTATTTCTTCTTGATGTCCTTCTCTGAATTATTCTATCTGTCCTTCTACTTGACAAAGGTTTATAAGCCTAAATTGAGCACGCAAGCTTGCAAATGTAAGTAATTCCAATAAACCAACAATTTTTAACACAATTCCAGCTGGTCACGTAAAAATACGTTTTTGAAATTTCTACAATACATACAAAATGGTATGAAGTAGGAGCAAACTACTTTGTTTACTCTCTGTTTTTCAAAAAAATTATCCATACTTACTCGGTGGTCAAAGTGTTAATATTATTTCATTAACTGCATTTTCCGAAACAGCACAGTTCCCCCGTTACGTTTTATTTCACATTTTGTAACTTTTTAAATATTCTGATGTAGATCTGCTGACTTAAGGCTTTTGACCCGAAAATTTTCACAATTATTTAACCTTTTCGAAGGCCGTGGTAAGTATACTTACCACCAATTTTTAAAGCCCATGGTGAACTTTTTTACCACTTTTAATTTAGGTTTCCATTTGTTAATAACTTCAGCTTTCTTGAAGCGCGTTAGAATAAAATTGGTAGTTTAAGAAAACGTATAAAATTATAAGTTTGTAGCCTTTATGAAATTTATTTTATAAATAACAAAAAATGAAAGTGAATAAGTTCATAATAGGCCGTGGTAAATGTACTTACTTATGGCATTAAAATTTAGATTAATTTTTTATAAGCGAAGTGAGTTATTTTTTCTTATATCAATTACTATTCTTTTATCAATTTCATTTCCAAAAGTACTTTAATTCACCTTTAGTAGAAATAAATGGCTCATTAAAGGGTTAAACCATCACCTCCTGCATCAAGAAGCCACCACACGGTCTTTTATAAGTAGTCCGCGCAGACTGTTTAAAAAGTGAACCAGTTGTGCGCATGAACCCAAAACCTTTTTAAATATTCGACATTTAAATATTCGGTCACCATAGTACAAAATTAGTGAATTAAGACGTTATTCTGAGCCTCCATCGCCGGGCAGCCTCCCCGGTTCGTCAAAAACTTTTTGGCCAGAAAGCAGCGGGTTTGAATCCTACTGTAACCCTTAATGTACCTTTGCAATGCCCTTCTCTTGCTTGTGCAATCTGTTCCTCAACTTGACCAGGGTTTTAAAGTCATATTTGTACCAAAAAAGACTTATACACTGGTGTCTTTACTTATGGATAACAGTAAATAAATTAAGCAGTTTTTAATCGTTGTAAATTTTAAAAAAATATTTGCTTACTTAACGGTAATTTGACTACTACTATAAATACCGAATTGGTATTAACGTAAATCATTATGAAGACGCATCACCACCCACAATTTGATTTTTTAAGCATATATTATGAAATAATTTTATTTTATTATCCAAATTTTTTTAAAGAGAAATTAAAAAAAATATTGGAAAATAATATTCACGAATTACAAGGTTTTATTTTCAAATGTTTGTGAATCAAGGGGAATCAGCAATCACAGAAATTACAGCTGTTATACAATCAAGTAATTTTTCCTATTACTATCAGAAAATTTTCGTAGTTATTTTTAACCTAGCTATTGCTAGAATGCTATTTAACTCTAGAAACTAAACTTCTTTTAGCTCAAAGTCACCGCATTTACCGTAAGATTTTATAAGTTATATAAAATACGAAAGCTATTTTTAATCCCTACATTTGATCACATTACTTATAATCGAAATATCTGCAACTTTAAAGAATACAAAATTTAAGTCAAGAAGGATATGAGTGGTAAATTAATTTTTTTAAAAATAATAATTAATTCAAATCATTTTCTACCACTGACTTAAGGAAACTTTCGAATGCCTTTAATATTTTATTAACAAAATACACCACAGCTGTAAAAAAATCTGCAACTGCACAAAAACTGCTTCATTAAATTACGATCCTTTTTTTTAATATTCTAGAGACATTCTCCATAACCCATAAAATAATGAGATTTTATATGAAAACAAAGTTCTATATAAATGACAGGCGTGTGGAAGAGATTAAATTTCTTTAAGAACCCAGTAATGGCCCCAAATCGAGCGGGTGGTTCATCATTTTTATAATATAAAGGAAGTGTGGGAAAGCAATTACCTTTTAGTAATTAACTGCAACCGGTATTTATTTCAGTTAAACGTCAGATAATAATTAAAAGGCATCAGGTTGCGATGCTGTAGGTTCCTCGCTCAAAACTTAAGCCTTGTGGTAAATATTTTTCTTGATTTTTAAAGCCATACCCTCCAACAATCACACCCTTTGAGAAATGTATTTCACAATAACTGTGCACTAAAGTAAAAACTTAATACAACTGGAGTTCTCCTACATTTACGAACACCTATTTGATCTATTTGATCATTTGGCTTTTTGCGTACACAGTACTATCCATAACTAAACGACTCTACTATAAATTTCCGCGACTACAGCCGAAAGTATTGTTCGAAAAGTTAAGAAATTTTGTGTGGAACAGGATGAAGTAGTGGGAAATTTGTTTGAACTAATAGAAAACTAGATTAAAATTTCGTTGCCAGTAAGCTTTTTTTTCCCTTCGCATGAATTCACATTTTAAATGACGCTTATCATCATTAAAGCTTATATTTATGAAAAAAAAATCTATGACTTACTGACTAGAATATTAAAAATTACCTTTAATTAATTGAAATTAGTGAATGATATCACAATCAAGAAATAATAAATGAAATAGGTAGGAAAACCGATTTCCAATTTCCAAAAACGGGGTTCTGCAGCTTCGTTCGGGTCAAGTTCGCCAAGTTCGAGTATTTGGAATTGTTAACTACACCATTGTCTTCGGCATAGAAGGAGCTGAGGCTATTGATATCTACTGGGGAAAATCATAAGAAAATTGGATATAAAGTATTGATGTATACGGTGCATACTTGAAACACGCCGGAAAGGATATTTCAGTAGGAAGATTTGGCTTCAACTTTGATACTGAAGTTTCTGTGCTTTAGAAGTATTCTGTTATAATCTTGATGATTCCTAATGGAAAGTTTAGCTTCATGAGTTTGCAAAAAAGCCTTTCATGCCAGACACGATCTTAAGCTTGGGCCACATCTAAGATGAGGAATATTGATGATTCTTTTAAATGTATACTTCTACCAATGAAATCTACTGTTCTGATACGTTGCTTTGTGGTTTCAAATTCTGATTTTAGGCCAAATTGTTCGTTAGGTTAGAGATATAGATCTGGTTTAATTCCGGAGTAAATAAATTTTCCAAATAATTTTCAAATTGAACTGAGAAAGCTGATTGATCTATAACTGTCCGGATTTGATGGATTCTTATTAGCTTTAAGAAGTACTACAACTATGGCTGATTTCCATATTGGAGGGTAATAGTTAAGTTTCATGCAGTAATTAAAAATATGCGCTATGATGTTGCAATAACGTTGAAAAAAGGTTCTATCTACGCCTGACAGTACCATACATGGTTTCAATTCTTTAATTTTTTTTTATCTGATAAGGATTAGTAAGATTTATTTCCTCAAACCTTTGATGTCTCCGATAAAATTCGTTAACAGATTCTTTAACCATTTTTTCATTGTCATTGTCAAATTAGATATTTATTCGAAAATGTTCTTCCATGCAGTCTCATACCTGCCAACTTTCACTCTTTCCGAGAATGGATTTTCAGAGTGGTTGTATAACAATAAACGAAAAACAATCTGACTCAAAAATATATTTATATTTTGATCCCGTTGAAATTCGCTTGCGCAAGGAT
>NC_092212.1:18392783-18424388 GCF_043381705.1 Parasteatoda tepidariorum
TAGAGGGGTTGGACTGTTGTCATGACACCCTTTATTCCGAAAAAGTCGGAGATGTGGCCAGGGCTGTGTTCCATGCCTTTGGTCCCATTTAACTTGTACTTTTCTGCTCTTGTCAAACAACAACATTTGTTTACTAACTTTTTGTGGTTGTTTTAGAACTCCAACCATTTTCCAAAATGATATGTCTTGAAGTTCCAGTAATTCAATTTTATGTTCCCATTGCTCATATCTTAAATTCTCTCAGTTTTCAATTAATTTATTGAGTTATTTTTTTAAAATTTGGTATTTTGTGTGTTGCCTGCCTTTTTATAGTTCTTCCTACATTTATTTCTGTGAATGATTTTATTTTTGATGCTTATTAGAAGTAAGAGATAATTAGCAATAAAATCAAAAGTAGTTGTTTATTTGCTATAAGCTTCCATAATTTTAAACTGACTATTGAAAAGGCAGTCATCAATTAAGGTTTGATTGTTAAGTTTATCAGTGGTATTAGTTTGTTTGTCTCAGTGGGAGAAATTATGGTATAATCACCAACCTGTTTACGAAAATTTCCTCGTTTCCAATGACGAGTTGGCTTTGATTATGAATAAAACTGGATGGTGATCAGAATGTAGTTTACACAGACAGCTATTGGGCTGTCAGAATTTGTTATAGCATAGTCAAGAATGCCAGGTCTGTGATTTTGATTTTCTTGGAAATAAGTTGGTGCCCAGAAGGTACTATTGCAATAAGAGTTAAATAATCTATTTATTTTTTTTCAAACTTTGTTTTTTATTTCTTAAAGAGTTTTGCCCTTTTTGTTGGTATAAAAACATCCCCATAAAGTATGTTTCTAACTAAAATCTCTTAAAACAACTGTTATAAGATCAGAAGGAAATAGATTTATAATATAATTTTGAATAAAGTTATGTTTTGGCGAAGTGTTAATAACAGTAATTTTAAGTTTGTGACTGTCATATTTAAGAGCAATGGAAAGCAAGCAATTTGCTCGTCATTGTTGCTGTTGTATTCACATGAAGGCCACTTTTGACGAGCATTGCAACTCCTCAACGCCTCCTATAACTGAAAGCCTCCACACGGTTTTTCATAGGTAGTCAGATCATACCACTGTCTTGCCTTATCCACTTGTCAACCACTACAGATTCAATTCTCAAATATATAAGATAAATTTCTCTCAGTTACTTTTATAAAAGGTTTTGGGTTCATGCTCACAACAGGTTCACTTTTTAAACAGTCTGCACTGAGTACTTATAAAAGATCGTGTGGAGGCTTCTTGATGCAGGAGGTGATGAACTCCTCCACCTCTTTAATTACGATTTATATATGCCTTAGTTAGTAATTTTGATGCTTTGGTTAGAGCGTGTTTCTGTAACTATAAAAATATCCGGGTCCAGTCCAGAAATAAAATTTGTAAAATCATATGAATCATCTTTAAAATCAAACCTTTACGATTCGTAAGCGCTCAGATTCTTAGTACGACGGTTTCACCGTCGTAACAGAAAATTCTTTTCTTAAAGGGATCAAGGGTAATGTATTTATATTTTGTCCACTACTAAACACAAGTAATCTAAACTAGTACATATAGGATCATATAGACCTATTAATAAAGTATTCATAAATATTTTCTTTATCTCAGATAGAAAAAAAATCGAACATATTAACTTTTAGAGAAATCATGCCCAGAAAGCATGTAAAAAGATCGGCATGTAAAAAGATAGCATGTAAAAGATAGAAAGCGTGTAAAAAGATACCTTTTGTCGGACTTATCTTTTTACTGTCACGAAAATGTTTGTACTAAAAACCTTTTTTCAAAAAAGCAAAAATATTGCAATTTCAAACATTTTATCCTAAAGGGATTAAAAATTAATTTTTAAAGCTTTTTCAAAAAGTATTGTCAATTAAGTAAAATGAACACTTATGTCCATAATGACGTTTTAGATCTCGTTTTAAGGTTAGAAGGTTTACACGTAAACCACATAACAAATCTTTTTAGGTTTACATTAAAAGGGTTTTGCTGAGTTAAAATAAGCCTTGTTTTGTTATATGGGATGGCAGTAAGTTTTTCGTAAAATTTATAATAGGATCATTTGCCTTCCGTTCGATCTGTATACACGTAATTGCTTGATTTTAATTCCACAAATGTGGAAGATTTCTAAAATTAAAGTCTGCCCTTTACTGGAACATTCTTTTCAAACTTTATTGACATTTGTGATAATCACCTATATTTTTCATACATATATTTCTAATAGTTTATATTTAATTTCGTTATAGAAAGTAAACTGTTAAAATTTTCTTTTGTTATTCTAATAAAATTATTAGTGTCCCTAGAAATAATTACTATAAAATAACTTTGAAACTTCTTTTTAAATTTTTGTTTGCACTTGCAATGAAATTATCTCTTTTTTTCAGAACATGTAGTTTCAGTTAGAACTTTCCTTCGTTATTCTAATAAAATTATTAATGTCTCTATAAATAACTTCTAAAAAATATATTTGAAAACTCCTCTTCAAATTTTTGTTTGCACTGATAATAAAATTATCTCTGTGTTTCAGAACATGTAGTTACAATTAGAATTTTCCTTCGTTCTTGTAATAAAATTATTGGTCTCTCTAGAAATAATTGCTATAAAATATAATTTAAAACTTCTCTTCATTCGCACTTCTGATAAAATTTTCTCTATTTTTCAGAACATGTTGTTTCAGTTAGAATTTTCTTTCGTTATTCGGAATAAAAATTATTAGTGTCTCTAGAAATAATTTCTTTAAAATATATTGTAAAACTTCTCTTCAAGTTTTTATTCGCATTGAGAATAAAATTATGTCTATTTTTCAGAACATGTAGTGACAGTTAGAATTTCATTTCGTTATTGCAATAAAATGTTTGGTGTCTATAATATCAACTTCCAATAAAAATATTTTTCAAATTTTCTCTTAAAATATTTATAAGCAGTTATTAGAAAAATGTCTATATATCTTAAAGTTAAAATTTAAATCCGTTATTTTAGAAGAAAAGAAATTAGTGTCTGTAGTTATAACTTCTAAAATAAGGTTTTTCTAAAACTTATTTTCAAACTTTTATTGGCACATATGAGAAGATTACTTCCGTTTTTCTTTTTTTCTTCAGAACATAAACAAATCACCGATCCATTTATATCAAGTTTCGTAAAACGTATTTGAAGTATACATTTCAACTATTCTTTTCTCACTCAATCCATCACAGTATCCATTTTCCTTTTATTATCTATTTTAAAAGAAGAATACACCTAATCTGCAAACGACATTTTCAAAAGTAGAAGAGAATAGAAGTTCTATTAATCTGCGCCAGACGTTTATAGTTCTAAAGTTGAAGCCAAGGTGGAGGTAACATAGTCGGTATTACAAAAGAAAAGACGGAAATTTAGAATAATAACACCAATGAGATAAATTGGTCTGTCCCCCCAGGCCATCCATCCGAGCAGTTTAAGACACAGAAAGGTACCACAAACAATATGGCGGCGAGCGACCATTCTTCAACTATTATTTAATATCTCTTGAAAATACTGCTTTGAAAAACGGCGCAAAACTATTGTACCAGCGGAAAAAAGACAAGATTTTGTAGATAAATGAGAAAAGGTATTTCTTTAAAAAAAATGATGTACAAAGCAGCTCTTTTCAACTATAATTTAGCCGTTATTAATTTTCTAAAAGTAAAAGCGTCTTACAGGGCTACATTTTTTAAAAATAAAAAAAATTATGTTTGTAAAGGTAATTGTTGAAATTCTAAATTGTTCGAAACCCTGTAATTTTTAGGCCAAAATGACAGTGAAGAGATATGAGAATATAAGGTTTGTGTGTATGGTCTTCTATCTTTTCTAAATGTTTAATTTGTCTCTGTAGTAAAAATCTATTCGCTTTCTTTATTTGGTGTTTAATTTTTCTTTTTCGTTCTTTTCTTAAATTGGTGTTAGAGCAAACAAATGAAAAAGATAGCATGGTAATTCAAAAATGAGAGGGGAGCTTTCAACTCGATCCGTCGTAAAGTTTAGTTGCTTATTATTAAATGTTGACACTGGTGCAAAAATTAGCTAATAATTAAATTTTAAAATTATTATATATTGGTTTCATTAATTAAATTATCATTTATTTTATTTTAAATCAACAACCATATTTACAATAAAATTCAGATCTTTCTTTTATGGAAAAGCATATCTCCCATCAATCGCACGTTTCGAGGAAAAATGTTTTTCTTGGCAGTAATATTTTATAATTTTAGAAACAGAAACTTTAAATTTTTCAAACACCTAAATCTGTCTGGGATAGCCTGGTTGGTACGGCACTGGACTCATGTCCAAGAGTTCGCGGGTTCGATCCCCGCCGGCCAAAGATGTATTAAATGGTGACTGCACGTTAAATCTGTCGAGTCACCAAGTCCTCCATATTTCCATAACAAATCATACCTCAGGGGGTACTGATCCAGAAATTTCCTGGTCT
Source organism: Parasteatoda tepidariorum (assembly GCF_043381705.1). NCBI lineage: Eukaryota > Metazoa > Arthropoda > Arachnida > Araneae > Theridiidae > Parasteatoda > Parasteatoda tepidariorum. Next base: position 18,397,253 of record NC_092212.1, read on the forward strand.
TCTGGATTGGTTCGAAATTACTAGTCTGCGGAGTTGAACAATAGTAGTCGTAAACCCAAAATTTGGGTAGGCTGTTCAACGACGGTTTTAAAATTATAAAATAAAGAAACACCTAAAACCGCATCAAATAACTATCGACCCTTTAGTATATTCGTTTGAATTTACTAATTATAAAGTTGCAAGACAAAGTTATGAAATTGAGAATAAAATATCAGAGCTGAAATTTTGCTCACACTGTAAATATAAAATTAAACATTGTGGAAAGAAGAAAGAGTGTACAAAATAGACTTAAACTTATCTAACTGGGTTTTGGATTATTTCAAATCTAAAATATACTTTGTTATGAAAAAAAATAGATTTTTTTTTATCAAAATGATATTTTTAGTTTAGTTTATTTTTTCCTGATTGTTTAAGTTCATAAAGAACGTACATAGGTTTGAATACATTCATACATATATACTTACCTGCTTCTTAGATGAATTAAGATTAATTAAGATTAAACAAAACTAATAAGATGAATTAAGATTAAACAAAAAAAACCTATGACTTTAACGTATCGCATCATAAATTGAACTGTATCGTCGCCTATTTCCTAGCACTCCGTACGTAGTAGAATAGTGGAGACACTGAGTATTCACTCGAATAAATTTAAAAAAAATCTGGTTGTGAAAATATTTTTTTTAAATTGTACGATAACTGTAGCTTTTAGAGAGAAACCGGTTCCAGGTTGGAAATCTAAGAAGCAAAAATCTCATACAATAGAAAAACAACTGACGAGTAAAAAAACTGCTTTCTAGCGTTATCTAAGAAGCACTTAATTATTATTCTTCCTAACGATTAACAAAATTTACTCATTGACAGGGATTACCAACGGATGACTATAAATGTTAGAAGTGATAGAAATTCAATTAATTTTCAATAAATCAATCCATTTAATTATTCAACCGAAACTGCCATCATGACTTACATTGCAAATTAATCATAATTAAGACAATAACTTTCTTTACCATCACTGAAAAAAATATGCTCGAAATGTTAGCTAATTTTAGCTAACATTTCTAGCATATTTTTAGAATAGATAGCATATTTTTAGATTAGCAGCTAGTTTTAGAATAGATTCTTGCTGTTTATTAGTTCTCAATTTTTACAATTTTATTAACCCATGGCATCCCAGCATGGAGTATTTTTATTTTATAAACGTCGTTGCACAGCTGACCCAATTCAGAATTTACAACTATCAAAGTTCTAATCAGTAGCCTTGTAATTTTGAATCCAATCCAGAAAAAAGAGAACTCCTAGATCAAGTATTTGGACAAACTAGCCTTCGTGGAGGACTTTTGATGGAACCAATCGGCATTTGCGTTAAAGGGAGAGGGAAACCATGAAAACTTTTCTTGGTTAGTCTGATGGCAAAGAAACCCTAACCCATGATCCGTCTACCATTAAGGATATTTTATTTCTGCACTGTGGCCTCTGTAAGCCGTGTTCAGAATTCGTATCGGCCAGCCATCGTTGGGGATTCGAAACAGGGGCACCTCATTGGGAGGCGAGCGGCTGATACACCACTGCCAATGCCTCCTACAACTGAAAACCTCCACGCGGTTTTTCTTAGGTAGTCCGATCAGACCCCTGCGGAGGATATCCTCTCTTTCTTTTCTCTTTATTTAACTAAAATTGGGTGCCTGGGCCGCGCAGCGGCCCCTAACCCATACATAATGAAGTATTTACAAGTTGAATTAAAAAACATTTTAAATTATGCAGCATTTAGGTAGCATTACAGAAAATCAAGCATATTTGCTTGATAAATTAAACATGATTTGATATTTAATATAAGTCATGATTTATGCAATAATCAGAAGTTTTCGTGAATATAAAAAGCACAATTGATATTTAAGCATTGATTGGTATCAAATTTGATGCAGTCATAGGTTGTGATTAAAGTATGAAATTAAATTAATATATAAACAAGTACAGATTAAACATGATTTGATATAAGTCATGATTTGTGAAATAATCAGAAATTTTCATGAATATGAAAAGCACAATTGATATTTAAGCATTGATTGGTATTAAATTTGATGCAATCATAGGTTGTGATTAAAATATGAATTAAATTAATATATAAACAATTACAATTGATATTTTAGCATTGAATGGAATTTAAATTTGATGCATTCATAAGTTGTGATAAATTATGAGTAAAATTAGAATATATGCAAATGCGATTGACAATTTAGCATTGAATAAAGTTAGAATTGTGTAATTTTAAGTTGTAAAACAAATATAACATGATATATGATAAATTTACAGAAGTTTTGTTTAATATTGGTGTCGCCATCTATCGGACACAGTTTGCAATTTAATTGAGCTGTTTTACTTTTTTCATTGAAGAAGAGTTTGATAATCTACATATTACACTAATGCAAGAGTTCAGAATGAATAGTCCGGAATTGGGCATGACTATGACATTATGGAGCATTATCTCTAATGATTCTTTGCAGTAATTGGAGTACCTCTTCATTCTTTATGAGTTCTTGCAGTTCTTTTATTATTATGACAAGTCTGCGAGCCATACCGGCTGTTGTTGTGGGAATCGGGCGAGAGCCCTTCCTAGTGGGACGGGCTATGCACCCAGTGTTGTTTGCGGTGTGGGATTCACTACAGTTGCAACATTTTGGTGGAGTGTGTCTGTCCTTTCTGCATTCATGGGAGCGATGATTGCCAGCGCATTTCACACATATTGAGGCAGCGTTGCATGATCTTTGAGTGTGGTGGAATGCTTGACAATTAAAACATTGAATTGGTCCATGACCCCCCCCCCTAAATCTCTCTATTCTGACTGGAATACTTTGAATAGTGGTGATGGAGTTAATTTGATGATTTTTTTTACTTACAGTATAATTATTAATTAATTATAACCTTTAATTAACCGTTATAAGATAGATATGTTGGGGGGAAATATTCTTCCAGGCTTTTCTTTTGTTTACGCAAAAAGTCAGAAGCTGAAATAAGGCTTTAAACAAAAACAACATTGTCTAATCAAGGTAAAAAAATCAAATGTTTTAATTTTATAGTTAGACGCAAAAACAAGAAAGAAAACTAGAGAGAAAGAAACATAGAAAAAGAAGAAGAAAAAATTGGGGGAAATCGATTCTCATAAAAAAATAGGGAGATTTCTCAAATTTATTTTAGATTCCATACGCAAGATTCTCAATACGCTAAAAGATTAATATTATTTGTTTATGTTTAAAATTATGGTTGTCCAGAGATGCCAACTTGCTCCGGATAGCAAATATATATTTTAAAGTGGTAGTTTATCAGTTGTGATTCTTGGTTTAATAAATTCAATTTAGTAGACTTTTATCCACCACTATTTCTAAATAATTCGTAGGCTTATATAATTCACCGCTTTGTAGTATGTATGCCATGCTTTACCGTTTAAAAAGCAAGCAAAAATAGTCAAATATTTGAAAAATTTACTTTGTTGTTATCTACCGTTTTATTAATTATTTTAGCTTGTCCGGAGCAGTTGGCATCTCTGGTTGTCTAACTGCAATAGGTCCATAAAAAAGACTAAATATTTTTTCGTTTTCTAAAATTATGGAATATAATTATTTTAGCTTCTCAATTTAGTTAGATGTTTATCCTGCATCATATCCTTGTCCATTGTAAATGTTTGTTTGGATTTTGTATTCAAAGTTACGATGATATTCCACAACGTTAACGTTTTTAACTTACAGGTTCTTGCAAAATCTATTATTTTCATTTTCGTAAGTTTGACGTTTCTTCACGGGAGGATACGCATTTTCACCAGAATTGATGCATGTGCACCTCAAGAACGCATGCGCAATTATTTCAAATCTTACTTACCGCAGCGTACGCTATAGCTATTATTAACACGTTCACGCCGGGGTGACCCACCGGTGGGTCACGCTAGATTGTCACATCTTGTCAGCGCACCGGAGTAAAAACTGGTAACAAATAAATTACATTTTTTAGTTTTGTTCCGGGAATAATAAAAATCCATAACTACCAATGGTTTTTAACGGATGCAATTTTTATATTGAATTGCTTCTTCGCCGTGATAAATTTCCTTACAGTGAATTGTTATTGTTGAGAACAGATTAACTCCTCCGGAATATTATCTAATATTAAAATAGTTCTTCTACCAGTATTTTCACTTTTCCCGGCGTGAACGTGTTAAAAGCAATAGCTATTTTTAGCTGTTTTAATTTCCTCTGGATACTGCCATTAAAATTGATTAAACGACTGTTGGACGTTAAAAATGTTTTTTTCCGAGCAAAATCATTTTTAAAGAATTGAATATATAAGATACTTACTTGCATACCAAAATCGTGATAAAAATATTACAAAAAAAANAAAAAAAAAAAAAAAAAACTTGATGGCGAAGATAACAATTTCGGTGAATGATATGAATTATTAATTTACTTTCAGCGAAAGAATTTTTTGGTAGAAAAAGAAAAACACATTTTTCCCCTTAAAACCACAAATTCTAGAACTATTCAGCTTGATTCCTTTCTGTTTATCTTATAATTTACTTGCTTGTAGCTCGTTTTATGGAATGAATGTATAAATAATTTTGAAAACTATCGTATTCAGTTATGTTCACGTGTTGTATTTTTCATGTGTGTACGAGAAAGGAAAATTATGTTTCTAATAATGAATTCGCACGAATCGTTTTAGACAGTTTGTTTCAAAAGTTATTACACGAAATTATAGATTTTATTTTTCAATTTTAAACTCGATTACTTTTGAAACCGAAAAGCAGGAAACGATATGTCAATTTGAATTTTCTTAATACTGATTTTAAAACATGTTAGTCTTTATAACATAATTTGATAATTATCAATGACCGTTTCTCATTGTTGTCAAAAATTAATTGATAGCTTCCTTATTGGTATCCGTTAATTTGTGACTGACAACAAAATAATTTTTATAGCTTACTGTATTTACACGTGTCTAAATTATTTATCTTTTATTTAACGGTACTTTCATTTTGTTCAAATTTGATTTCTGATATATTTCATAGACTGACATATTTCATTGATTAAAAATTGGATTCGCTTCAAAAATATTCAAATTGGAAATAATGGTCAGCATATTTCAAGCTCTAAAAAAATAGGCTTCCATTTTCAAAACTTGCCAGACGTGAATTGGTAGAAACAAAGGTAATTTGAAATATAAGACGAAAAAAATGGAAAAAAATAAAGGTGAGAAACAAAACTAGAAAAACCACACTAGCTGAAAAAGATGGTTCCGAGAATTTAAATTTTTCAAATCAGAAGTTAATTTTGAACTATGTAATTATATTTATATCAAAACAATAAACCATAATTTATTTCATATTTCTGAAAGTATTCAACTAAAATGACAGTCAAAAAATAAATGGCAAAATTTGTAAAAAAATTGCATCAGTTTTTCTCGTCGAATTTTTCAATTCAAAATATAAGCACCAAATTTAAGAATAACGAACTATCTTTCTCTGATAACCATTCTCAACATTTATAAAAGTTCTATTTCAAAAACCATAATTAAACCATAATTAATTATTATTCATTTTCAGCTAATTATAAATGCACCAAAAACAAATTCAGAACTAGACTAAATAGTAATTCAGTCCAGTGGATTCAACTGTTTTACATAAAATCTCTTTTTTTTTAATGAGTTTAATTGATAAAAAAAATTTTGTAAATAAACTAATTCTTCACATTAAATATTTCGTCGATATGTTCACGGCAACTAAAAAAATCCATTCATATGCTTGGGGTTCCGTCTAAAGATTCTCATTTATTTATGCATCCATTGCCGTAAAAAATTAGTAACCACTATTCTTAATCTTCAGAAATATATTCTAAGTGACAAAACTTGAGGAAATTTGGCGAGAGTTGGCGAATTCACTCAAAGCAACCCTATTTATCTCCATCCTCTCCGTGCGAAACTTTTAATGTCATCATTCCATGGTGAGTTCTCTTGTATGTAGCTAGGGTGAATCAAATTTCGATTACGTACAAAACACGTGTTTTATAGTTCATGCAGCAACAAGAAAAAATGTCAAACATTTCACAGATATGACATCATTTCCTTTTCATTGATGTAATAAAATGAAACAATCAGGAAATTTCTTATTCAAATGATTATTTGATATTCAAAACTGCGTTTGTAAATAAATTTTTAAAAAAATATGTAGCCAATAATGCAAAATATCACAGAAGATTTTGTTGGCTGAAGTTTAACGCTTACGCAGGGTACTTATTTTTACTTTTAAAATTATGTGTATACAAAATTCATGATTATAAAGTTGATTTCATTAGTTGGATATGATTTTGAGAAATACGTTAGTGTTATTAAATTTAATAACACATAATGCTGCATTGTTTTGTGCTTGTTTCAAGTCAAATATCTTATGCTTTTAAGTTATAATCGCATTTAAATCTTCTATCATGATCGTTTCGATACAGTTTCAACGGACATTGTGGAGGGCCACTGTAGTGTCAACTGGGCTATCGTTAATTATGTGTGTGGTTTTTTTAGACGTCCAGATGCGTTTGCGGACTTCTCCATTAAAAGAAGACAATGGTCAATGGAATTCTTCGACAAAAAGACGAACTTTGATGCAAAGATTAGATAAACAAAAAGCTGAACTTGTGCAAAATGATCAGTGGTTATCGGATGATGAAACGGATATCACGGCATATTTAAGCAGCGATGATAGGTAAGAAATTTGCACCACACTATTATATTTTTTATACATAATATGCTAAATTATTATATCATGACAAATATTATAGTTGCACTAAATTATCAATGTTTTTCCGATGATTAAACAATGCGGCATATTTAAGCAGCGACGAGAGTTGAGAAATTTGAACCATAAAGCTATAATATTTATTGTACGAAATTGTACAAAATAATTAATAATTGTCCGATAATGAAACTGATTATAAGGCATAATAAGCGGTGATGAGAACTAAGAAATTTGCTCCACACTATAATATTTTGATACATAATATGTTATATTATTATATCATATATTATTATATCATATATTATTATATCATACATAATATTACAGCTGTATCAAATAATCAATGCTGATCCCATGATGAAACAAATAATGTGCCACACTTACGCAGCGATGAGAGAGTTACGAAATTTTCAGCATAAAGCGACATTATTTATTGTACAAAATTAATAGTTATCAGATGATAAAACATAAAACTGATAATACTGCATATTTAAGCCGTGATGAGAATTAAGAAGTTTGCTCCACTCTATATTTTTTAAACATTATGTGTTACAGTATTATATAATATTGTAGTTGTACAAAATAATCAATTGTTATCCGGTGATGAATCAAAACATCAGATAGCCAAATTTTTGCATTCGTGCTAGATTCTTGTTTTAACAAAATCAATTTAATATACTTTTAACTACCGCTGCATTTTAATAGTTTAAACATACATAATATAGACCATCTAATTATCGTAATGGAAATGTAAAGAAATTTAGATTTAGAATTTGACCTCAATATGACTTCAATAGTTATTTTACTATCACAGGAAAAAGTTGGCAGGTATGCAAATGAATGTAAGATGCATATCATTCTACTTTTTTGCAGAAAATATTGTATTTTCTCCTGATTATAACACATTGTTTATTGAAATAAACTTTTTATAAATTTTAATAACTAAAATAGATGCTAAACAAAAAAAAATTAACTTAGATTTTATCGTATTCGATTACCACGCTTCAGTGACTAATACAGGATAAAACTTATACTCAGCTAGCTGCGAATGTGTTAACCTAAATTACTGGTAGATTAAAATATGGTGTCAAAATTACATTCTCATCGTTGCTGAATTTTCCGCAAGAGTTTATTTTTTTATTTAAAGTGATTTGATATTTAGAGTTTATTTTTATATCAAAGTTTATACTCCTCTTTTTCATTATTTGTCTTATAAATAGAATATTTTTAAAAATTTGACCTTTATTTTATGAAACTTAATTGAGTATACATTTAAATGCGAAGTGATTGTCATTGGTGCGCTAAAGTTTCAGCACAATATAAAATTATTCAAGTAAAAAATTATGATTTGGTTGTTTGTTGCATTACTATCACTTGGGAAAGTTATCCTCGGATTAAATAAAAGTTGGCAGATATGGAATACTTATAATCTACTACGACGCTAAAAATTTTATTCGGAGAAAGACCCAAAGATTGTGAGAGACCCCAGCTGGGATTTGAAACGAAACATGTTTGCTTTGAGTTATGAGGAGTAATGTTAAGCACTTAAAACCCATGTGGGCAATGAATGCTCCTTCTATTTAAAAATAAATGCAGTTAAATTATGTAAAAGGCAATACCAACAGAGATACCAACTGCACTGGATACAACAAAATATAAGAGAAAACGGTAGGGAAGTACCAACTGAAGTTTGTAAAATTTTAATTTGCCAACTTTTTAACTGTATTCGTATATTGGAATTACATACATTTGCAGGCTTGTGTGCTGTGTGTTACAAATGAAATTAATTAATTTCAAAATATAAGAACTCGTGACCGCAAAAATCATTCGAAGCAAATTTATGGTTCGTACATCATATCTATTTCTAAATTATGATTTTTTTCCGACTGTCAGTAAATTTTAAGCAAGGTGTCTCCCATTGACGAGAATCTCAAACAAAAAATTCACTTACTGGTTTTGTTGATTTTACCACTTCTTTCCGAAAACTAATTCCTGTTCCACAATTTCGGAGTCGTTAGAGAATTTAAATCATAAAAACTAATTAGGTCAAAAATGATCAAATTTTGGATTGAAGGTGACGCAATTTTTCGTTACTGGTAGAATAGATACCCAACTTTAAAAAATCATCAAAGAAAATGTTTTCTAATCTTCTTTCTGGAATTTTAATTATATTATTCTTTTAGTTTAATCAACAATATATAAATGATTTGAAAGTTTATTTGCAATGCCACTCAGTTCCGGTTTTTCCGTCGAGAGGTTTTTAAGATGTTGGCAAAATTATCAAAAATTCCGAAATATTTGGTTTTTAAATGTCTACCACCCTATGAAATATTTTACAAAAAAAGTAGCCGTTGACAGTGATGTGGTTTGTTTGATTTGATGGCTGCTCTACAGATTTTAAATTATTACTAAAATACCTAAAGAGCATTTACAATATCGCGGACAACTCTTGAAAATAGTTCTAGTTGAAACCTAAATACTTCGACACGAACAACAGCTAGACGGAAAAAAAATTTTAAAAAATTTTTAATGCATTCAATAAAACTAATTGAGGTGTTGTGATTGGAGGAGGGGCTGAGGAAATAGAACGTTAAATACAATTGCTCTATGCTTTCGGCTTTATTACCATTAAAATGTATAAGTTGTACAACATAATTTTGAAAGGTGACCAAGCTTGTCGTCATCAAAGTCAGCTAGTATTGAATAAAATATTCCTGAGAAACAATATTTTTTGTTTATTTTTCTTCAATGAATAAGCTGCATTAAATAAGTACTAATGCCAAGAAAATTTTATTTTTGTTTATTTCCAATTATGTTGGCAAGTTGTGTTTACCCATATCAAACCAATAAACTCGTGTTCACTTCTCAAAAAGGAAAGATGGGTTTTCAATTATTTCCGTTTTGCAATACATTATAGAGAAAATTATGCGTGTTTACTGAAATATATTAACCCGTTAAGGACCAAAAAAAAATTTTTTTTTTGAAAAGCATAAAGATTGGCGAATCAATTATTCTATTCTTGAAATTTATCTAGCAAAAACAAGACATTCGTGCTCATCACGATGAGTTTATAATTTAAATCTGAAATTGAATGATAGAAATATTTCAAGAGAGAAATGAAAGCTAACACTAGAAACCATCTTAGTATAAGCAAGCGTAAATAAATTTTATTACTTTTATTAAAACGGTTTTTTTTCCACATCACTAAAAAGGTGCCTTTTTGAAACAATATTCTGAAACTGGTTAATATCTACAAGGCTGCCTACTACTACGCTTTTTGCAATGCATTTTATAGAGTGGTAGGCAATTAAAAACTAAAGTTTTCAAAATGTTTCGTAATTTTGCCAACATTTTAAAAGCCTTACTACGAGAAGGCTAGAAGAAAGTAAAGTTTCAGATGAACTTTTGATTCATTTACATGTAGTGTTGTGGAAAATGATTTAATTTTCAAAGCAAAGAACTACCATTGAAACATAAACTTAGCTACCACTAGAAGAAATTTTCCCATAAAGGGTAGAAAGGTGGCATACCTGTTAGAGTATAGCAAATTTAACATTAAAATAAACGATAAGTTACGGAAAACTCATTAATTACGATTTGAAATCGTATAATATATTACAGGAATGGGATTATTATAATTATTACAGAATTCATTTCTGTAAGAAGGAAGAAAATGTGATTCGCAGCCCTGTATGTTTTGAAATTGCTACTGAAGTGTTAGACCTGCCAACTTATTGTCTTTTTGAAGATGATTTTCCCAAGTGGTAGTAAAATGAAATTTAAATTACTGTCACAGGTGGAACTATAGTTTTTAATTTTTATGGGATTTTGGCAAGCTTTAAATAATTACCATATTTTAAATAAATTTTATTTATTTATATGCAGTGGTAGCAAAAATCTTTTAAATTAAATTTTAAATTTAAGAAATAAATAGAAAGCATAAATTTTTTTACCAGTTTAAAAATTAAAAATGAAATTTGCTCAGATGCGTAAAATTTTATTTTTTCGATTGTTACAAAGCTGTACATATGTTCTACTTAGAAAAATAATTTATATATTTATTTTGCGCAAATGCCATTCACGCGTTCCAAGAGGTACTGTTTACATTGAAATAATGTATAAAATGCCATTTTTTGATTTATCATGAGAGGATTGCAAAGCAGCTGATTCCAATTTTTTTCGTCTACTAAACCCTGAATGATTATCATTCTTTCAGCGGAATCCCGATATTAAAAATAAAGTTTGTTAAGGTAGTAGTCAGTGTCATTACCTATAAAAGACTGTTTATAGTATATTTGATGAGAGGAATGAATATTCTTTAATATTATATGTTTAAAGTTATTTTTTTGAATTTTTCTTTACCTTAGTTACAGGTTATGACATTTTAGCTCTTAAGATACAAAAAACGATTACCATTTTATTAGTAATAAAGAAGCAACTTAATCAACAATGTTACATAAATATCAGTAAAAAAAAATTTTTTAAAATATCAAAAACATATTGTGTTAACTGACGTATTTCAAAAAAATCGTTAAAACATCAAAAATGAATGAAAAAAATTGCGAACAGAACGTGTATTAGATTTAGAACATTTTACTTTTTATACATATAATAACACGTTTGCTTCACTTCGGATTCAAAATGTTCAGAAAATAATTTTTTTAACACACTAAAAGTAGGTTTAATAAGAACAGCATTAAACAATTCTTCATGCTAACTTCTAAGGTAAATTCTAAAGATTTGCTCAGCTATAAATATATTGTTTACTTTCCGGTTGACGTTTTGTATTTCTTTTTGCATATATCTTTTATTGCTATTATTTCTGGTCTCTCATCTAGATTTATGATTGTAGCTGACAAAGAGAATTTACATTCAAAATAAACAAAACAAGATAATAAGGACGAGTGATTCTTCATGGCCTTCGTTTAGAGTAATGATAAGAGCGTATGTTCATAATAATTGTAGAATTGTTGACATTCCAGCGTAAATAATTAGTCTTATCTTTACGAGTTTGTCTTAAATTTTATTTTTATTTTTAAAATAGTAGAAAAATTAATGCTTTTTTTATATTTTGAATTTATAAATTTAATTTAATATTATGTTAGCCGCCATTACAAATAAATAAATTAAACATGCATGATAATTTTACATTTGCGTTACTGGTAAAATTCTGCCAAGTAATTCTGGCAAAATTCTAAATTAAAACCAATGCAATCTGCCTGCAATTATAATTCTGTTCTCATCTCATCATCACGTAGAAAATTACCGTTAACCTCGTTCCCGGAAAACTTTTACTGATTTTCTCAAAAGACTTATTTTTATAATAAAAAAAGAATGGTAAAATTTATGCTCCTTCTATTTGAAACTTGGATTTAAAAATTCTATTAAATGATTTTCACCACCACTAATTATAAGAAAATTAAACACAGCCATAAATGCTTGATAATTGTTTATAATTATTCGACAACATATTGTCTTAGATATCTGACATTTTAAAAATATATTTCTACTAACAATTGTTATTCAAGTAAAAATTAGCGAGCATGCAAATCTGAAAATGTCAAATTAAATCAATCAAATTCTGTTTATTTGACTCTAATGGGCTGCTAATTTTCGGAGAAGGCAAGATATTGGAGTAAGAGCATCTTATTCTTTCCCTTATTCTTTGAAAGATTAATTATCGTTAACTACCACCATTGACTTTCATAATTTTTCAAGAGTGGCCACATTGGAAGAAAATTATAACTTGTAGAAAAAGATCATGAAAACAAAATATTTTTTATTACCTTAGGGCAAATTTAATATCTCATACCTGCCAACTCTTCCGGATTTTCCGGAAAATTTCATTTTCATATTTAAAGTGGTAGTAATTATATACTCTTTGTTCTTTTATAATCTTAATTTTTAAATGATATTGATCACCACTATTCTTACAAAAATTAAGCACATATATTAATATGCGTTACTGTCATGGTTGTCAACTTAAGTTTTCTCAAATACAACGTATTTGTTTGCTTAAAATTGAAGTTTTATTTCCATTTTAATACCACTGGGAAAAATAATAATGGAAGGGATTAAAAGTTGGCAGGTATGATATCTGTGTAACGACTGACCTACTGAATTTTTAAAATTGACGTATTACCAATAAAATTTACGATAACGTCAATAAATATTTGCCAACAATTTTTAAATTTTTCCCCTGCTTTCGTTATCTTTCCTTTCTCACATGAATATGTTTTAACTGTTGATAGTGTTTTAACTGAATATGTTTTAACTACTGATAAGATGATTATTCCAAAAACACAGGGTTTTCAACCACTACAGGGACAATAAACTTTTGATACAAGTTGGCATTCTTTTTCTTCTTTCATATATTTTCCAAAAATTTCTTTGATAGAAATTAAACTTTTCAGACAACTTGGCATTGCTTTTCCTCTTTCATACATTTCCTAAAAATTGCTCTGAATAAAATTTTACTTTTGACAATTATAACAAAAAAAATTTATTTGAAGAGAAAATAAATCACTGAAATATCCGCTTGATTAGTATCAGCTAATGCACGTCTTCAACACATAATGAGCAGAAAAGATAATATTTTTATCTTTGTATTATTACTTTTTAATGATATAGTATGAAACATTAACATTTACATCTAAAAATAACATTCAGCTTTTTAATGAGGAGAATGAAATAAGATTATATAAGATGTTTTGATTCGATATTATTTACCGAAATTTTAGACATGATGTAGAATTCTAAACAACGAGAAATCAACACTACATCAATAAAACTGTCTGTTAATTAGTTTAGAAATGGTTTCCACAGCAAAATATTAGGAAATAAATTCGAAACATGACCTTCTTTGTTTATTTACTTTATTTTAAATTTCCGTTCGTTAAAATAGTGTATGAAAATTTTTAAAAATAAAATCAATGAAAAAATGCCGGAAATTGAAATACAAGTCATTAAAAATAATGCAGAAAATATATGTGTTAATCGATTTATTAATCGGGAGAAATTCGAAATAAGGCGTTTTATTATGATTAGCAGCAAGAAAGTGGATCAAAAATATGCAGTTTTACCTGAATTTGCCTCATATATGTTACAGTGGGGAATAATATTTTTTTAATCTTGCCTGAGATTTTTTTTTAATTTGATCTTAGATATTTTAATTGATTTAGAATCTACAATCGGTTTCTCTCTACACGCTACAGTATTGAGGCAATTTTAACAATTTATTCCAAACCAAAATTGTTTAAAATTCATTCAAGAGAATACTAAATGTACCCACTTGTCTGGTGCGTAGGGAGTGGTATAAAGAAAACAATAATATATTTCAGTTTAAAATGTGATAAAGGTCATATTTTTTGTAGTAAGTTTTACTTTTAAAAGAGCAGACAAATGTATATAAACCTGTACGTTCTTTATAAACCGGGTGCGTAGCGTTTTTAAAAAGTGCTCAAAGGTGCTTATTTTTGATTTTCGTTTCTTAAAAGTCCTTAAAGGTGCTTTTTTCTTTGGGCGTTTTTAAAAAGTGCTTAGTTTTCCCTTTTTCAAAATGAGATTTTTTCCTTTACCATGTTGATTTTTGCTATGAATTATGCAAAAATGCTCATTGTTCTGCTCAACGTTTTCACAATTAATTCAACCCCAATCTATTTCGGCGTATTGTTAGTCCGTATGAAAACACCATTCGCATTACATGATTCAAAATTTTATGACTTTTGACAATTGTCAAAAACAATGACAAAAGGTTTTTTTTTTTATGACGGTTAAAACAAGATAAAACCGTCAATTGTCAAAAACTTTGCAACCCTGCCTAATTATGCTATCTTTTTAAATTGCTTTAAAATATTTTTTGAGTGCTTGAAAAGTGCTTAAAAGGTGCTTATTTTTTGTTGAACAATTTGGCTACGCACACTGTATGAACTTGTGCATTCAGACAAAAATTAACGTAACTAAAAATATTTTTAAAAGATCTGTTGCTTTTCGATTTGAAATCCCCTGACCCCGACTTTGGTAAAATGAAGTTCTTGTATAAATGCAACAAAAAATTTGTACTCCGGTGTTATAAAAAACATTATGCATTTTATACCCTCTCTTTATACTTAAAAACTTTCTGTAATGAGTTTTTTTAAAAATTATTTAAAAAAACTCATTTTTGATTGAAAAAATTTGATTTTTAAATTATAAACAAATATATTTCAGTATCTTTAAGTACTGCGAAAAATGCGATGTGTGTATAACTTCCTCCCTTTTTTCAGCTGTGAGCAGGAATGCTAACTGCTCAGCTTTGTTTCAAGAACTTAAATAAAATGGTAGCGAATTAAATAGTAGAACTTGTAACATAAGGATAATTACGCCCACTCCTTAAAAGCATCACCACGAGATAATTGTTGTAAAGTTGAATTTTATATGATACTTTGAATTTTTTTACATGCTGTTATGGAAAAATAGCTTAACACGTTCACGCCGGGGTGAGTCACCGGTGGGTCACGCTAGACTTTCTCATCTTGGTGGTTCACCGGAGTAAAAACTGGTAACAAATAAATTTCATTTTTTAGTTTTTTTCCGGGAATAATAAAAATCCATAACTACCAATTGTTTTTAACGGATGCAATTCTTATATTGAATTGCTTCTTCGCCGTGATAAATTTCCTTACAGTGAATTGTTATTGTTGAGAATAGATTAAATCCTCCCGAATATTATCTAATATTGAAATAGTTCTTCTCCCAGTATTTTCACTTTTTCCGGCCTGATCGTGTTAAAACAGGGTCAGAACTGCCAACTGCTCCGGACACGCCAAAATATTTAAAAAAAACGGTAAATAACTACAAAGTAAGTCTTGCAAATATTTGACTATTTTTGCTTGCTCTTTAACAAGTATAGTGTTAAAATTGGTTATTGATATAAGCCTACGAATTATTTAGAAATAGTGGTAAATAAAAATCTACTAAATTGAATTTATTAAACCAAGAATCACAATTTATAAACTACCACTTTAAAATATGTATTTGCTGTCCGGAGCAAGTTGGCATCTATGCAGGGTTCCCGTGGACCATGTAAAGTTTAAAAAATGGTAACGAAAATTAAACAAATGTCGATAATTTAATTTCTGTGTAACTACCGCTAAAAATTGTTTTCCAAAGAAAATATATTTGCATGCAACTACTTACAGTTGCTTTTAACATTAGCCTTAATGCCTTAACTTCAGCGCTCGAATTAATTCGAGTGCGCTAAACAAGCCAAGCTGCATACCTGCCAACTTTTAATCCCTTCCATTATTATTTTTCCCAGTGGTATTAAAATGGAATTAAAACTTCAATTTTAAGCAAACAAATACGTTGTATTTGAGAAAATTTATGTTGACAACCATAACAGTAACGCATATTAATATATGTGCTTCATTTTTGTAAGAATAGTGGTGATCAATATCATTTAAAAATTAAGATTATAAAAGAAAAAATAGTATATTATTACTACCACTTTAAATATGAAAATAAAATCTTCCGGAAGAGTTGGCAGGTATGAATCTGTGCACACTCGGGATAATTCGGGCAGCGTTGTATTTTATGCTGCTATAATTTTTCGCAGTCGAATATAATTGAAAATAACAATGGGAAAACTAAGAAAAAAATCGTTTTATTGATATTTATCTTTTACATAGGATTGGGAGCTATAACACTTATTTATTCAAGAATAAAATATACGAAGATGCTAACTTGCTCCGAACTGCAAATAAATGTTTTAAAGTGATAGTTTATCAATTGTGATTCTTGGTTTAATAAATTCAATATAATAGATTTTTATCCGCCAGTATTTCTAAATAATTCGTAGGCTTATATTATGCACCACTTTATTTATTAAACAAGCAAAAATAGTGAAATAGCTGCAAAACATACTTTGTAGTTATTAACCGTTTTTTTTAAAAAATTATTTTGGCGTATCCGGAGCAGTTGGCATCTCTGAATATAGCTCTTTTCCATGGAACAAAAACGCAGTATATCAAAATTGTCCACCGAAAGAAAAGACAATGTTCTAAAGTGTGTTTTTTTACATTAAAAAAATTGATTTTTTTTGGCCGGTTTTTTTTAAAAAAAATCTGTGCGATAAGGAGTTAATTTACTACCACTACCAAAATTTTTTAAGGACTGCGAGAACCCTGTTAAAATGAAAATACTAAACTAGTAATAAATTAAATTTCGTTTCCACTAGAAAATATATATTTCTAGATGGAGCAAGTTGGCATCTCTTTGTGTACTTTTTGCAAACGGAAAGCTAAGCATATCGACTATATTCACTANTTAATTTGTACTCCGGCGTTATAAGAAACATTCTGCATTGTATACCCTCTCTTTATACTTAAAAAACTTTCTGTAATGAGTCTTCTTAAAAATTACTAAAAATAAATTTGATTTTTAAATTTTAAACAAATATATTTCAGTATCCTTAACACGTTCACGTCGGGTGTTGCTCCTGAAAGCGGGACGGAAAAGAGAAAATACTGGTAGAAGAACTATTTCAATATTAGATAATATTCGGGAGGAGTTAATCTATTCTCAACGATAACAATTCACTGTAAGGAAATTTATCACGGCGAAGAAGCAATTCAATATAAAAATTGCATCCGTTAAAAACAATTGGTAGTTTAATGGATTTTTATTATTCCCGGAAAAAAACTAAAAAATGAAATTTGTTTGTTACCAGTTTTTACTCCGATGCGTCACCCGATGAGACAGTCTAGCGTGACCCACCGGTGGGTCACCCCGGCGTGAACGTGTTAAGTACTGCGAAAAATTAGGTATGTGTATAATTTCCTCCCTTTTTTTAGCTGTGAAAAGGATTGCCAACTGCTCAGCTTTGTTTCAAAAACTTAAATAAAATGGTATCGAATTAAACAGTAGAACTTGTAAATTAAGGATAATTACTCCCAATCTTTAAAAGCATCACCACGAGATAATTGCTGTAAAGTTGAATTTCATATGATACTTTGAATTTTTTTACATGCAGTAATGGAAAAATTACTTAAAACAGGGTTCCCGTAGGCTATGTAAAGTTTAAAAAATGGTAACGAAAATTAAGCAAATGTCGATAATTTAATTTCTGTGTAACTGCCACTAAAAATTGTTTTCCAAAGAAAGTATATTTGCATGCAACTGCATAAGATTTTCAGGAATTAACCTTTGCTCCTTAACTTGAACGCTCGATTTTATTCGAGTGCGCTAAACAAGCCAAACTGAGCACACTCAGGATAATTCAAACAGCGTTGTATTTTATGCTGCTATAATTTTTCACAGTCGAATATAATTGAAAATAACAATGTGAAAACTAAGAAAAAAATCATTTTATTGATATTTATCTTTTACATAGGATTGGGAGCTATAACACTTATTTATTCAGGAATAAAATATAAAAAGATGCCAACTTGCTCCGGACAGCAATAAATATTTTCAAGTGGTAGTTTATCAATTGTGATTCTTGGTTTAATAAATTCAATTTAGTTGATTTTTATTCACCACTATTTCTAAATAATTCGTAAGCTTATATAATTCAACACTTTAAATATAAAGCAAGCAATAATAGTCAAATATTTGCAAAATTTTTTTGCCGTTTTTTTTAAAATTATTTTGGCGTGTCCGTAGCAGTTGGCATCTCTGAATATAGCCTTTTTCCATGGAACAAAAACGCAGTATATCAAAATTGCCCTCCGAAAGAAAAGACTATGTTCTAAAGTGTGTTTTTCTACATTTAAAAAAATATATTCTTTTTTTTGGCCGGCTTTTTTTTCTAAAAATCTGTGCGTTAAGGAGTTAATTTGGTACCACTACCAAAATTTTTCAAGGACCACGGGATTTAAATTACTTCAATAATAAAATTTTTTTCTTTGAAAAAGAGACATTCATGTTCGTTGAAATAAATAAATCATAGATATAGATATATTTTGCTCTGAAGTTTACCATCTGGAATATTTTTTAAAATTAAAATGGCAATCACGTTAGAAATATTCACCCTAGCGTCAACACTTCTTTCTAATTTTTCGAAGGGATACTTCAGTAAGAAAGGCCGCGCAACATTCCTGAGGAATGAATTTACTAAAATCACTTGACTCAAATAGCCATAATTATTTATATCGGTCTCTATAATTTTAATATAAATAATATAATGTAGATCAGAAATCAATTGCGATTTTTCTGAAATAAACGTGGTAGCAAATAACAGAAAATATTTATTTTATTTTGACATCTGTCAATTTTTCTTATATTTATTTATATGTTTGTTCTAAGAGTATAACGGCAGCTTTTTGGCCGCTACGATCTCGCATGACAAGGAATTAGTCAGATTTTAAGATTTTTTTTCTTCTTAGAATTTAAGTTAAACCTTTTAAAATAATCTGTGAAAGCCTTTTTCTTAACTATCTACCATTTTTCCCTCAATGAAACAGTCCTGTATAAAATGTTATGACTGTTAATTTCTAAAACTTGGTAGTCCGGATATTTAATTTCTCACGAATTTTTACTACCAATTTCTTCTCTTTTCAGAAGCACAAACAGTCCTGATTGATTGAACTGCGATCGATTATTTGAACTTCTTATATTGATTGATATTAATTAGAACAATCATTTTCAAATGTTCTTTTTCAATGAAACTCACTGATTTAGGTAAATTCGTTCATATATACTATGTAAAAGATTCAATAAACTAAAAAATTTTAAACGTAGGCTTTATCACAATAATTATCCAATATGAAGCGTATAAGTACCACACATTTTTTCTTGTCAGGACAATTCTTTTGAAACCTCACAATTTTGACTTTCCCGTCACTATTTCAGTCACTTCTGGTTCCGAAATCTCGAAACAAAGTGTCCTGACAAATGTTCGAATCGTTCTAACAACAGAAAAACCGAATAAATGGAATGCTGCAGCTATCAGAAGTTCCATAAAACTCTCATCTGGCCATGACATCTTCTGTGACACACTCAAGTGGTTTCTGTCACATCGACAAAAGCATATCCTAATCCGAAGGAAAGTGAAGTCATGGGTTAAGAAAAAAAATGTCATATTGACTTATGTAGTCATTGATAAGACCTTGCAAACAAGCATACAGGTACTCACGGAGAGCATTCAGTAAAATGACACCTCTTATCAGTATCTTAATGTGCTTTTGGATCAAAGCTACTCACGCCGAATGAACACCTTTGTGCAGGATGTTTGGAAAGATAAATTTTCTAAATAATTCGAAACAATGGGTTTTTTAATGTAATATACTTAAAAACATGTTTAAACTTTTAATCTCGCCGACAATTATAAATATAGTCTGCTAAAATGAAAAATTACAATTGATTAACATTATTAAAACTCATTTGAGTGTAGCGTCCTATTAAAAGGGCGGTTCCTTTTGCAAAAAAGAACAAGACAACAGCACAAATATTTCATTATTATTATTTATTTTTCGGAAAATAGATAATCCTGCTTACACAATACGAATTTTATTTTATAGCCGTCGCTCAATAGCCGACCCAATTTTATGTTTACGACATAACCAATGTTCAACTCCTCAGACATGCAATTTTGAAAACAATCTAGAAGACAAGGGAAATCCTGTATCAAGTTTTGGGAGATATTAGCCTTCATGAAGGACTTTTTGATAGAACAAACCCGTATTTGCTTTACATGAAAAGGAAAACCACGAAAACTCTCCACTCTTAGAGTAAGGGCAAAGGGATTCTAACCCATGATCCGTCTACCACTGAGAACATTTTACATTACACTGTGGTCGGTGCAATCCTTGCGCGGATATCGTATCGACCAGCCATCGCTGGGATTCGAACCCAGATCACCTCATTGGGAGACGAGAGCTCTATCCCCACCACGGCTCTACACAATACGAATTGATGTTATATCTTTTTATATTAAGGATCTAAAATAAAAACAGAATGCGTGTGTTTTTTTTAACCCTTTGCACTCCGTTATCGCTTCTGAGGCGCCATCAACAGTCTCTCAAAAATTTAAAATGCATATTTCTTAATAATTAGTCACCCCATTATTTTTAGAATTTTAAAAATTATAAAAAAATACTCTTTAATGTAATTGAAATTACTTGGTACTTAAATTAGCTCTAACAGCATTTAACAGTGCAAAGGGTTTAAATTAAGTGTTTCTAATGGGAAATAACAGAAAAAAATACGAATTACCACTTTTTTAATATAAAATATTTCTTTATATATAAATTACTTCAATGATCTCCTTATTATTAAAGGGCCATTTAGGTCTCAAATGCCCAGTTCTGCAACAACGAACGATCTCTTAATTATGGGGACCAATAATACAAAATTTAATCTTTTAATTTAATTAGTTTCAAAGTGATATTAACAAAAATTATTTTTAAGCATGTTAAACAAATATATGAGGACCAATACTTGTTCTGTAAAAAGATTTTAAGTACTGGCAGATTTGTTATTTCACAATCAATTTGTTATTCTGGGTTTGAATGTTTGGGTTATGTAAATAATAAAAAATCAAATTTACGNTTTGCTTCACCTGTTAATATTCTATAGATTTTCTTCATTGTTTGGAAGCCAGTGTAATAATGAAAATTGATAAAAAATAATAAAAATTGGAAAAAACTAACAAAAAACTTTAAAAAATGCATTAAAATGCAAAATACGCCCCAAAATTTAAAGAAAAATGCCCTATAAATCTAAAAAATGCTCTAAAGGACAAAAAATGTCCAAAAATGCAAATGTCATCAAAATCCGGGCATTAGTTATCACATTATTTTCAGAATTTTGAAAATCATAAAAAAATACTCTTTTTTTATTAATTGAATTGGTTGGTACTTGAATTAGCTAAAACAGCATTTAAAAGAATTCGGAGTGCAAAGGATTCAAACTAAGTGTGTCTAAAGAAAAATAGCTGCAATACTCTTTTAAAATAATAGAAAGAAATACATACTACCACTTTTTTAATATGTAATTTTTTATATTTACATTTGTGATATTATACTTACATCTGTGAATTGTTATGAAAAAGGAGCAATGGTGTACTTTAGCTTTGTTTCAAAATGCTACTTCTTCAGTAAAAATATTTTGAGTACTGTCAGATTTATTACTTGTTGTATCACAATCAATTAGTTATTCAGACTTCATTTGTTATTTCACAATCAATTTCAATATTGAAGGGAGCTAGAACTTCTGAGTTTGAATGTATGGGTTAAGAAAACCCATGTATGAGTTAAGTAAATAATGAAAAAATAAAAAAGCAAATTTAAGAACTGATTTTACGTGTAAAAAAATAGGTTGATTTGTGTAAATAAATTAGTAGAACTTTTTAAATGCACACACATTTTTTCCTTCTTTTAATAATATATATATCGATTCTTTTAAATAATTCAAAGGTAACATATCTAAGCACTAAAAGCTGTATTTAAGATTTTTGGATCAATAGAAACTGCGCCTGCAATCAACAATTTTTATTGATTAATTTTTGTTCTAGTTTGATAATTTTACCATAGCAGATTTTTAAGAACACATAAATCCATACTATAAAAAAATTAACATTATTATTAGTCCAAGTATTCCATAGCAGATTGTTAAAAAAAAAAAAACAGTTCGTATTTCTAGAGAATCTATTTTAAACTATGATTCCATAAACTTTTACAGTAACATTACTGCATTAAATTTTGTGAGCTTAGTATGTTTACTAGTTTAATGCAGTAACATAACTATAAAAAATTATGAAATCCCAGAAAAATTAGTATCATTAGAAAATCCCTAGATTAAGTTTTTTTTTTAAATGTGCTAAAAATGGCTTTATAAAAATAACAACTGTACAGCAGGGTACAGCGGTCCTTAAAACTTTTTAAAAAAGTGGTGTCAATATTATAAGAAAGAAGTTAAAAATTTCATTTAATTATCTTTCACTTTATTAATTAATATACCAAGCCAAATATTTAGGAACTGAATTTTTTTTCCGAAACTATTAAGCATAGTGGTGAATATAAATTTATTAAAATGCTTTTTTTTTTCTATTTTTGATACCACTTTTTAAATTCTTTAAAAGAACGTTCGATACGAACCCTATTAAACGAGATAATATTTACACAAAATTTCTAGTTGCTTCAATTGATAGAAATTTAAAAAATACTGTTTATATAATCATTTGTCCTCTCGAGACTGACATTTATTTATTCACAATTTTAGTGTTTCAAACTTATTACATAAACAAGGTCAATATCGATCTAATCAATACTATGTAACCAGAAGCGAAGCGATATTGATCAGATACACAGCATATTAAATGTTTATTCATAAGATGTTTATCCAAAATTATTAAAAACAGGTTTGGTCGCTTAAAAAGTGTCATTAAAGGGTTATTTAATTGAATAATAACCGCTAATGACCAGGACGTGTTTTGGATGCATTAATAGATCATACTCCAAAATGAAGAAAAATGTTTCCTGTGGTATTAATTAACAAACATAGCAGAATTGTTTCTGTCTAGCTGTTATTTTTTTTACAATCAAATTAAACTTTTTTTGCGGTAGCGATATAACAATTGTTTTAACTGTGCAAACACTTCCTGCATTGAAAAAATGTCTATCCGGCATTTCAATGTTTATAGTGCCATTTTTTAAGCCGAGATAAAAGTATTAATTTGCATGTTTTGTTACCATTTAAATAAAAATTGGGAGATTCGGTAGCCATGTATCTGCTTTGTAATGTTTTTATTAACACGTTGACTGCCATGGGGGTCACCGGTGAGCGGCGAAGACAAGATTATTAGAAACACATAATTCGAGAATATTTTTAATTTTTTTTATTATTATCGTTACTAAAATGGTTTGAAGAAATTAATACAATATAGAACACACAAAAATAGTTTTATTTATATACCACGGAAATGCCAACTTGCTCCGGACAGCGAATAAATATTTTCAAGTGGTAGTTTATTTATTGTGATTCCTTCTTATTCAGATTTTTATTCACCACTATTTCTAAACAATTCATAGGCTTATATAATTCACCATTTTTGTCAGGAGTGTCATGCAAAACCATTAAAAAAACTAGCAAAATCTGTCTAATGTTTGCAAATTTAGTTTGTAGTTATTTACCGTTAGGACAGACGGGCAAGCCATGTAAAATTAGCTTGGCATTCAACATGTTAACGCTATTAAATTTGTCAATGTAAAAATAACTTCTATAAAAACAAAATTTCGCTATATCTAAGATTTTCAATTCAATACAGTTTTTAAAAAAATAGTAATAATGACGAAAATTATGAATTTAGTAAATATTCGTTAAACTAATATGTTACCTTTTTCTTTCGAATGCTGAATTAAATAAGTGGCCCCTGATGAAATGGAAATCGCTGTACGGAACCGAATCATACCTGTATAGTCGGCGTCGATTTATTTTTTTCCAGCATGAATTGTAGTCGCAAAAATTTGATCGCTTCTGGCAGTACTTAAAAAAGATACCACAGATCAAAACAATTTCGTTGATCATATGAAAATTATTTAAGAAAATATTTATAATTAGTGCGTGAACAAAATATTACCAAAATTCAACTCGAAATATTACTTATTACTCCTTTACAATTATTTAAATTATAACTTACTACAACTTTAATTTGTAACATTTAAGCGTTTTTCAGCTTATGTTTGATAAAACTGTTGAAAAAGTGCATTAATTTCAAAAACTAATTTATGTAGCTGAAATGAAAAGTTAATTGCGCAAGATTAATAATACGCAAATAAATTCTATGTATCATATTTATAATTGTTACCTGGCTGCAGAATTTTCTCTAAGGACATAAGAATAATATAAGAAATTCATAAATGTGCGATTGTAGAGTGTGCATGTGAGATATCTCTTTCCGTAATGAATCAAAATAAATTAGCAATGCGATATCACACAGATGCATAAATCACTTAGTACATTTTATTAAATTAGTCTTTTTTAAAAGACTTTAAAAGTCAACGGTCCTATGAATTTCTAATAGTCGTTTTAAATTTACGTTGTAGGAACTACGGGTTTTAAAACTCTCTTTATCGTTCATAATTCAGAATGCAAGGGCATGACTTAAAAAGTCACATCTGTAACATACATACCACACTGACCCCGAAGTCCGAGAATTAACCCTATAATGATTATGCTTATTGTTTATATATGTAAAAAAAAAAGTAGGCACGAAATTTCTCGTTTAGTTGTTAACTTGGGTTAAACATTAATAAGGCAAATTTTTTTGCGGCGTCCGTTTTATTAAACACGTATGTGTGTTTAAAAAAATCCAGCAGATCCAAATAAGACTTCGAGCAGTGTCCATTTTTCTGAACACGCGTTTCAAACTGTGTTCATTCTCGTAAATGGGCATTCCGAGTGGTGTCCATTTTCATAATCATGCATTTTAAGCTGTCTCCCTTTCAATAAACACGTCTTTTGAGTGTGTCCATTTTCATAATCACGACTTAGGAGCTATGTTCATTTTTGTAAGCACGCATTTTCAGCTGTGTCCATTTTTGCAAACACGCATTTTGAAATGTGTCCTTTTTCTTAAACACGCATTTTCAGCTGTGTCCATTTTCATTAAACACTCATTTTGCGTTGTGTCCAGGTTAAAAAGTTTATCGACGATTTACTATGGAAGGTGTANAATTAAATAAAAAACGGTAACTTAAATGTAGTCGTTGCTAATTTGACAGACTTACTTTGCTTTTAATTTAATTATTGTTAGTTTAAACATATATATAATCAATGTTAATTCAAAGTATAACTAAATAGTTTTATTTTGAACAAAGGATTGGTGAATTAAATAAATCAAACAATTATTACTCCGCCCACAAATAAACTGCTAAAGAAATACTTTGATTACCAGTTTTATCTTTCTACCCTGATTGATACGGTTTTATGCTGTCACGTATTTGTGACAGTCGGCCCGAAAGGGTTAACTTGGGTTAAACATTAATAAGGCACATTTTTTTGTTGCGTCCGTTTTATTAAACACGTATGTGTGTTTAAAAAAGTCGAGCAGTATCCAAATAAGATTTCGAGCAGTGTCCATTTTCCTAAACACTCATTTCAAACTGTATCCATTCTCGTAAATGGGCATTCCGAGTAGTGTCCATTTTCATAAACATGCATTTTGAGCTGTCTCCCTTTTAATAAACACGTCTTTTGAGCTGTGTCCATTTTCATAATCACGACTTTGGAGCTGTGTTCATTTTTGTAAACACGCATTTTGAACTTTACCCTTTTTCTTAAACACGCATTTTGAACTTTACCCTTTTTCTTAAACACGAATTTTCAGCTGTGTCCATTTTTATAAACACTCATTTATCATACTGTCCAGGTTAAAGAGCTCACCGACGATTTACCGTGAAAGGTGTGTATTTAGAAAGGCCTTTTTTAAATCTATGAAGTTAAAAGTATTGCTATACTTTTCTAAAAAAAATTTACTTTATAGCTATAATCGTGTTTTGCGCAAAAATATTTTTTTCCGCTTAACATTATTTAAATAATAATATTTTGTTTTTAATGTAATGTTAACTGATCATTCCACCGCTTAAAATTAATTCAAATAATGATTTCAGCAATAAAAATATTTTCAATATCCGACACATTAAATTAAAAAACACATTAAATTAACAACAAACAATTCTTTATTTTATGATAAGAAGCTGCAATGGTCTCAATATTATTTAAATTTACTCACACATTAGATGTGTATTTTTCAAAACTAAAATTATATATTTATAATATGATACATTATTAGAAAGTAAGTGTCAAGAGTTTGAATAAGTTAAGTAACATTCATTTATCAAATTGACAGAGATTTATAATTATTTTTACAGCTAAATTTCACTTTTGCTTTACCTTTTGAAAAAACTTTTGTCAAAGTACCCTATTTTCATTTTACAATATTTTTATTTTACAATATTTTTATTTTATTTTGTAGGGAGTGGTCGAAGAAAAGTCTGAAACGACGTCTGCCAGGTGCAATTATCATCGGCGTAAAGAAAGGTGGAACCCGAGCTTTGTTGGAGATGTTAAAGTTACATCCAGACGTTGTAGCTCCTGGTCCTGAAACGCACTTTTTTGACAGACATTATGACAAAGGTCTGCATTGGTACAGGTGCGAATGAAAATCCTTTTTTTTTTTCGTTTTAATTTCCTCTTTCGTGGGATTATTATTTTTTTTTATCAGA
This sequence comes from Parasteatoda tepidariorum, assembly GCF_043381705.1. Lineage (NCBI taxonomy): Eukaryota > Metazoa > Arthropoda > Arachnida > Araneae > Theridiidae > Parasteatoda > Parasteatoda tepidariorum. The sequence goes on from NC_092212.1 coordinate 18,424,223, forward strand.
TTTATAAACTTCATGATGTGTGGATTTCATCACACGGCGTTGTATTATTTTTTTGCAAAGAAAACAGAATTGTTGAGAATCATTATTTTTGACCTTCCTTTTTATTTACATTAAATAATACTTTGTCATTAGATTTACAAATATGTCCGATATATATATATATATA
>NC_092212.1:18424522-18458069 GCF_043381705.1 Parasteatoda tepidariorum
TATATATATACACGAAAAAAGTGGCAGTACATATTTGTTATTACCAAGAAGATATTTGTTTCTGTTAACAGGGTTTGCGACGGCCTTGAAAATTTAAAAATGTGGTAGCGAAAATAAAACAAATGTCGATATTTTAATTTCTGTGTAACCGACCACTAAAAATTGTTTTCCAAAGAAAGTATATATGCATGAAAATTCAAGCTTTTAAACCACTTAACAATAAAATGGTGTATTAAATTAAGAATATCTACTAGCAATAACCACTACCAAAACTTTTAAAGGACCACGGAAACTGTGTATTAAGAACTTAAAAAGGATTATTCTTGTTTTCTGATCCTAAAGAAAAATTTCACATTATTAATAAATTGTGGTAGGCACTGTAGGCAGATACTACTCTAAAATATAAGAAAAATTTCATATTATTCATAAATTGTGATAGGCAGAACAATCTTGCTATTCCAAAATTCAATCCTGAAAATGAAAGATTTGTGATACCAGTTTTTTTTCATTTTAGAAAATAGAAACCATCCTTTAAAAAGGATGCAAATGGGATAACGTATTAAAAAAAATTAAAATAAAAATGTGATCTAACTATTACGGAATATAAAAACAAAAGCCAATTTTTACCTAACAAATATTATAACTTTTTTCATCAGTCTAAAAATTTTGACATTTTAGACCAGAAAAACCAAATCATTGAAAATCCTCACGTGATTGATTTGTAAGCAGAGCTACCAACTCCTTACGATTTGTGGAGAGAGAAAAATTCTAGGGTAGCGAATTTTATATTTTAATTTTGAATCCTTAGTGCAGTAAATTTGGTTATTATCCACACCACTACATGTGACTGATTCAAGCGAATTAATTTTCAATAATATTATTGGGTGTTTCCTGGCATAAATTTGCATTGGTAAAAAAAGATATTTCGTGAAATATTTTAATCTATTGTTTTTTTTTCTTTGTTTTTTTTCATGAAAAAATCTTTAGTTATTAATAATAACTGGTGCCCTTGCACCTAAAATGGCGCCAGAAAAAAAAGTAATGAAATGGAAGATAATTTTAAAAGTTTGAATGTTAGATCGAATATTATTTAATTTTATACAACATTACCTTAAATATTAATACATAGGATTCGTGAGTCTAGTGTTTTCTAACACGACAGTATGATATTGCATCTATCAAATATTTAATAATATCACTGTGATACCTGGAGATTCGTTTATAGAGAACTATCATAAAAGCTGGGCTGACATTTTTTCCCCCTTTCTGGAAAAATTCTTCTAATAGTACTAAGCTTATGTTTTAATGCATTATTCTTTGTTTAGTAATTTTGATTTAGTTGTAAGTATGAAAAGCCACCTTCTTCCAGTTCTTCTGTATGGAGGCTTTGACAATGTTGGGTAAATAAACTAAAATTCAAAAGGCGTTAGTTTAATTGGCGTCCAATCGATAAAATATTTTGCAAAAAAGCAGTAGTTTTCAGCCCTGTGTAAGTCAATGTATGATCCATGTATTCAGACTTCTTTTTATAAAATGGGAATTTTCCATACAAAATTCTATTAAAAAATTTCTTTCTTTTATTATTATTTTTTTACAACAAAAACCATTCACGGTAAGAATATAGAATTCTTTAACAGCAAAACCCAAAGTTTAAAAAAAAAAATTCCCGCAATATGCTCCCCTTAGTTGCGGAAGCACTTCAAACTCTCTGTTTGTCGTTTCGCATCAAAAGCATTTATGGAAATCATTACTTTCGAAAAAATGCCCGAACTGAATGTCGGCTTCCTCATCGGAGGTCCTCTGGGGTTAAAGAGCGAAAACAACCCAAGAGCCCTTAACAACCCCCGAATCAGTGATAAATGTTTTATCGCCCAGGGTTTTTGGTTCACTGCTCGACCTTTGAGAGATCTGGTCCTGCTCAGAGTCTGTCGTCGGCTTTTGCCGTTCGTATTTAGCTTCACCGAAGCTTTTCCTGATTTTTTTCGTTTTTTTATTCGTGATTCTAATTTTTTAGATCGAAATCTTGGCGATGTTATGATCTAATAGGAGCCACGGGAGATGACTTATTGATAAGAAGATGAGCATCAATTAATCTTCGGATTTTACTTTATCACCTCGCTAATGTGATGGGGACAACTGTTTATTATTAGGTTGTTAGCGCGATTAATTTCCCACTCTTGGGATTTGCGGTAATGGCTCTTCGGGGGGGATTTTGGGGTTTAAAAAAAATGAGGATCTTCGCCAATATTTCTTTTCATCATGATTTAGGAAATGAGTGCTTATTTTCAAAAGGTTATTTGCTAACAAAATAACGTTTACTTTTTTTATCGTTTTGAATTATTTCGTTTTACATTCACATGTAGTATAGTTTAACAATTTCTTTTATATCATAGCTGGTTTTGTTTAACAATCTTCTAGATTTATATATATATTTCAGCCACAAATTCATTAAAACCATGTTTCATTTTAATGATCATTCAATTCCATCACGATTCAGGAAATGAGTGCTTAATTTTAAAAGGCTCGTTGCTAACAAAATAACGTTCATTTTTTTTTTTTTTTTTTTTTTTTTTTTTTTTTTTTATCGTTTCAATTTATTCCGTTTTGCATTTACTTTTAGTATCGTTTCACAATTACTTTTATATCACAGCTGGTTTCATTTAATAATGTTTTAGGTTTATAAACATATTTGAGCCACAAATTCATTGAAATCATGTTTCAGTTTAATGATCATTCAATTCCATCACGATTCAGTATAAGAGTGCTTAATTTCAAAAGGCTAGTTGTTAACAATATAACGTTTACATGTTTTTACTATGGGTAATATTTTATGGGCACTATTTGATTTATGAATACATTTTTTATCGTATTTTTCACATCAATATACATAATATGAAGAAACAAAAAGTATGACGCAGTGTTATAATATGAATTTTTATTAAACTGCTAAATTAATTGAATTCAGTTTTTCTTGTGATTTTAAGAAACACAATTTGAAGTAAAAAATTTAGGGAAGAAAGTATTAGTCAGTGTTTTAATGAACTAAATTAGTTTTTTGTTGTTTAATAAAATTGCATTTTCAAAGCATTATAAAGGAGTAAAAAGTACATAAACAGGAGTTAAAATTATAAAAAAAATAAAAACAGTCGTCCATTTTAGAATAATGACAAGTGCCAACGTTGGTGTGTATAACTATGTTATATTACCTCTGTTGTATGTAACAAAACGTCCACTTTTCCATCTCTTTCTGCAGTGTTTGACAATGTTTTCTACATTATATAAGAAATTTTACTTAGTATGTTTTTAACGTTTACAGTAACGCTAACGATATTTTCTACTCCTCAGCGATTAAGCTTTTTCTACATATTTGCTGTGAAACTCGTAAAGGTAAATTGAAATTGATGCTGAAGCATGAATCAATAGCGCTGCATATAATCTCTTTGCTACTCAGTCCTGCCAACGTAAGAAAAAATTAAATCTTCAAGAAAAAATAAAATATTGAAGTAAATCTTCAAGATCATCGTTGTGACGAGATAATATCATTGTGTTGAATTAGCATCATTGGCACAAAGCTTTTTCTCTCACGTATCATAAACCTTCTTTAACGTGTTTGTATATAAACCCTTATAGAGTATTACTTCTGAACTCGTATTACGACTGGCTTTTTAATCATCTTCATACCGTGAATGGACTAAACCAACGCCTCGTATATCTGAAAGCCTCCACACGGTTTTTTAGAAGTAGTCCGATCAGACCACTATGAAGGATATCCACTTATCGAACGAGTCATTTAATTCAGAATATATGCAAAATAAGAAAGTGGTAGCACATATATGACTAAAAATTAATTTTATTTATGAATATTATTTGTTAGCCTTATATACTAGTCAACCACTACAGATTCAATTCTGAAATATATAAGATACATTTCTTTCAAGTTCTTTTAAAAAAGAATTTGGGTTCATGCGCACAACTGGTTTACTTTTGAAATAGTCTGCGCGGACTACTTATAAAAGACTGTGTGAAGGCTTCTTGATGTAAGAGGTGATGACTAAACCCCATCATAAAGCGAAAAATTCTTTTCTTTTTTAAGTAAAATATATTTTTAACAATAGTAAATAACAGAATTTTAACTCTTTTCACTTATGGATGGATGGAAATTTTACGTCTGTGAAATTTCTATCAGCTTTGTTCTATTCTATTAGACCCCATTTTTATTAGCTTTGATTATAATCTTACTGTGAAAAATTTTGTAGCTGGAAAAGAAAAATGGTTGCTGTTCAAAAGTCTTAAAACAGAAGTGTTCACACTATTGGGTCCAAACCCTGCATTTCATAGGATTAGCAAAACACTCCCGCTACGGCCTGTTGTTTTGGCTAAAGAAGTCCTGTAGATTAAGGCTCCGTAATTTTGAGTATTGCTTACAGCACTGACTGCTTTTACTTATAACCCAAACTGGTGTCCATCCACTTGAGTTGAGCTTCAATCTACCACAGGTAACAGAATCTGGGTCCTAAGTGACAGTTCTACCAATATAACTGAAAGCCTCTACACGGTATCTTATAGGTAGTCCTATCAGACCACTATGAAGGTAAACNAAAGTTGCTGTATCGGTTTGCCGATATAGGCGTTAAATCGATATGTCGCGATATATCGATTTATAGCCCAGTCCTAATTATAATATTTCAAAGTTTGTAAGTTTTGCTATGAAAAATTTTCTAAAACTTTTGTAGCTGGAAAAAAAATGTTGTTTTTCAAAAATTTTAAGACAGAAGTGTTCATATTATTAGATCCAAACCTTGTATTTCATAGGATTATCAGAACACTCCCGCTACGACCTGTTGTTGGCTAAAGAAGTCCTGTAGGTTTAGGCTCCATAATTTTGAGTATTGCTTACAGCACTGACTGCTTTTACTTATAACCCAAACTGGTGCCCATCCACTTGAGTTGAGCTTCAATCTACCACAGGTAATAGAACCTAGCCTCCGCACGGTTTTTTATAGGTAGTCCGATCAGACCACTGTGAAGGATATCCACTTACCGAACGAGTCATTTAATACAGAATATAGTTAAAATAAGAAAGTGGTAGCAAATACATGACTAAAAATTTATTTTATTTATGAATATTATTAGTTTGCCTTATTCACTTGTCAACCACTACAGATTCTATTCTCAAATATATAAGATAAATTACTCTCAAATACTTTTATAAAAGGTTTTGGGTTCATGCGCACAACTGGTTCACTTTTTAAACAGTCTGCGCGGACTACTTATAAGAGACCGCATGGAGGCTTCTTGATGTAGGAGGTGATGACCTAGGTCCTAAGTGACTGCTCAACCAACGCCTCCTATAACTGAAGGCCTCCACACGGTATCTTATAGGTAGTCCTATCAGATCACTATGAAGGTAAACTAATTTACGAAAGAGCCATTTAATAGAAAATCTAGTAAAAATAAGAGAGCAATAGCAAATATGTGTCTAATTTTTTTTAATTTTTTTTTTAAATTTATGAATATAATTGGTTTTTCTTATTTACTTGTCAACCACGACAGATTCTATTCTCAAGTATAAATCATAAATTTCTCTCAATTACTTTCAAAATAGAATTTGGTTTCTTGCGCACAGCTGGTTCACTTTTTGAATAGTCTGCGCAGACTACTTATAAAAAACCATGTAGAGGCTTTCTGAAGGAGGAGGTGATGGCTCAATGCCTTAACCGCTGTGCCATTGAGACTTATTTTAAAAAATTGCTTAGCAAAATATGTAGTCTCTTAGAGTTTCAATAATATTAGATAGGTGTTACTATAGCAGACACTCATGGTTTTGCAAACACTCGTGGAAGAAAAAAGCATTTTTATTAGAAATTATATGAAAAATATTCAGTCCCGAATATAAAGGTTAACCTTTCACAGTAATATAGCAACCTATTTTCGGAAATTCCTCCAAAAGTGTGTTAAAAAAAATTCAGTGGAACATTAAACATTAGGACCTCATTAAGAACAAGCCATAAATTCGGATCGCATTTCGTGGTAAATCTTGAGAAAGCGAAAGTTATGTGCGATTAGCCAACGCGTGCGACAAAATGAACATAAATTCTGGAATCCCCCATCCCACCTTTCTGCTTGGTTGCTAATGATTACTATTTTACGTCCTCCATACACCACCAACTCATAACGAGTCGTGATGAAAAAAAATCGTGATATAAAATATCATATTAAGCTATTTCCCGTGATTCCCTTCTCCATCATAAATTGGATGTTTTTATGATAAAAAGAATTTCTTTTCTTCTTTAGCTTGACCTTTTAAGATTATGACTTAAACTTCAGCTTAAAAATTGAAACAATATATTACAATTTTAACCTTTTTTTTGTTGACATTTATGTAAAAATAGATAAATTCATAGGCGGATTTAAAATTGTACGGAAAAATATAAATTTAAGAAAAAAAGTTTATGAGGTTGGCACAAAAACTTGGATCTACCACCATTAACAGAAATGTATCGTGCAATTTAAATGCTTATTATGAAACAACTTCATATCACAAAGTTTTTATAAAAAATCAATACATTGTGCTAAATTTTTTGATTTTAAATTTAAAAACGAGAAAAATGCAATACTTTGGACAGCTTTCCTGACAAAACTATTGGGAACATATTTTTCAGATTACGGCTGCCCCTATATTTTAAGAGTCAGAAATCTAAGTCCATCGAAAAAAAGGTATGTTTATTCGGAGAAAGGATGCTTTTGTGTCTGGTTTCGTGACTTAAAATATCGTCTGCATTAATTAATTAGTATATTTGAGGTCACCCCCTCAAACCAATAAGATTAAACCCTAGTGCGTAAAAATCCGATCATTGGATTAAAAGTTATTCAGGGTGATAATTATATACTTTTTAAGAGGCTTCTTTATTGCTTGGTCTTAATATCGTAGAGGTTTTCAGAGATATTTTACATTACATTTGTCTTTTGTTTACCGTAACGCTAACCTAGTTTTCTACTTCTTAGCGATGCGGCGATTGGTTAAGAAATTTTCGCACATGCACTGCCTTGAAGTTAAGGTAGATCGTAACGCTTTGCAAAATCTCTCAATTGTCTTTAAAAAGCAATCTATACTGATTGTTGCAAAAGTATTAAAATATCGATGCTTATTTTATTTTTATCACCACGTTTAAAACTTTCTAGTCAAACGGAAATCCTGGATAATGTTACAAAATTTGTCCTTGTTTGTCTTATTAAATTATATAAGTAGTAAACTTACTTTTTTACAAATAACAGTTTAACATCGAAGGATTTTAAACATCTAAGACCATCAGGTCATAAAAATTCACTCATCATTCGTCTTATTAAATTATATAAGTAGTAAACCTACTTTTTTCAAAAATAACACTTTAACATCGAAAGATAACATCTGAAACCCTCAGGCCATGAAAATTCACTCATCATTCTTCTTATTAAATTATATAAGTAGTAAACTGACTTTTTTTTAAAAATAACGCTTTAACATCGAAAGATTTTAAACATCTAAAACCCTCAGGTCCTAAAAATGCACTCATCATTCGTCTTATTAAATTATATAAGTAGTAAACTTACTTTCTTTTTTAAAAGTAACATCGAATGATTTGAAATACCTAAATCCCTCAGGCCATAGAAGTTTCATGAAGTGGTATCAAAAAGAAAACGAATCTCAATTATTTAATACATCTATTACCACCATTACATGTTATTATGGAAGAAAAAATATATATTTGTTTAAATATTCCTTCTACCAGACCTTAAATATTAAAATGGTATCTTAAAATAGGAAATTCCTATTAGGTCTAACTAAAATATATTACGTTACTTAAATTTTTTTAAAGGTCGGTGGGAATCCTAGAATTTTCCGCACATATATTTATCTTAAAAATATGTATATAATTATGGCCAAAATTGTATTATATATCGACTATTGCTTCATTTTTGTAACTGCTTTTAAGAACTTGTCAATATGTGGAAACCTTAAGTTAACAAATCTAAGATGTCTCTTTCAAATTCTGATGATAAATAATGTTAAGAACAAAAAATTTACACTTTTATCTCATTAATCTCATAAAAGTTTAAGCTTTAAATGTAGTTGTACGACGAGGCCATATTTCATAGCGTTCAATGACCAGAATAAATATTTTTAAATCGAAGTTAATAAAAAAAAAGAGCTAATATTTATATCAATTTCATACGATTAGCTTCTCAATATGTTATTCTTAGGCTTTATTCACACTATAACACCATCTCAAGCACCTGATAAGACAAAATAAACAAACAAAAAAGCGTATCGCAACTTGTGCAGACTCGTTCTTGGAATTTCCTAGACACGAGCTTCGCTACAGTGATCTCTTTATCTGTTTTTATTTCACAACTTTTGCAAATTAGATCAAATGAGACGTTTTATGACTGATATCTTTGATTCCAAGATAGTCGTCTTAAGAGGAAATTCCCAGCACTAAAAATAAAAATTGTCATTCGAATCATTAAAATGTTCTGTTTTTATCGAATAACTTTTATCGTTTCTTGGCGCTTGTTTAAAAGGAAATGGATAGAGATAGATGCACACAGATATAGGTTCCATTCAAAACTTTCTTCTCACTGTAATTTTATTGGGTTATTCAGGCATATTACTTAATTAAATCAGTACACTAATCAACACTGTGAGTGGAGCATACGTGCCAATTTTGGCTTACGCAAAGGATTAATTTCCTAATTGGTAGTGAAAAGACAATTGAAATACAATTGGGTACTTACCATTCGAAGTGATTATGTCAACTACCCCTGAAAATTACCACTCGCCATCTCACGTGTCAACAAAAAAAGAAGTGACGACTTCAATTAACACGTTAAATGCCAAGGTAATTTCATATGGCTTGCCCATCTGGTCACACGGTAAAAAACTACGAACTATATTTGCAATTAAGCAGATTTCGCTAGTTTTTTAAATAGCATACCTGCCAATTTTTACGCATTTGGCGTAAAATTTTATTTTCATACTTAAAATGGTAGTAAGTATATACTATTTTTTATTTTATAAACTTAATTTTTAAATGATTTGATTACCACTATTTTTTAAAAAAATTAAGCATATATATTTATCTTGTCTATCGACTTAAGGGTTGTCTGCTAATTCAAATAAGATCAAGTTACCCTGGAGACTACGAATACAATTACTTCCTAAAACTGACAAATGCAGCTTATCACGTCAGATGGAAGAGGAAAATTCAGGCAGAAAAAAACAAGGAGATGAATAAAAAATCCATTCAAGTCGAATCAATAATGACTGAAACTAATCCAAGCACTGGCGACATAACCATGGAAAATAAGGATGAAAACCTGAATACAACACCAAATACAGAAACTGACACTGACATCAATATCAACAATAATACAGAACCACCAGCTAAGAAAAGAAAAAAGAAAAAGCGAAATGCAGTCAAAACAATTGTAGATAACTCTACACTCATGTCTACAAACAGCTGTCCTTCTTCTAGCCAACATAACTCAACACATGACGTCACTATCTTGCCGACAACAAAACCTAAGGAGGATACCGACAAAGTACGGGATCCGCCCAGCAAACCTGAAATAACACTGCAAGCCAGATATATTAAGGTTTTGGTCCGGGGCCTGCCTGTGGACTTTGATACAGATGCCATCAATACAGAATTACAGAAAAACAGTATTGAAACCTTTAAAATTGTGCAGTTTAAGAAAAGAATGGGAGAGGCCTGTCGGCTCCTTCCACTTTTTCTCATAATCCTAACATCAACGGCGAATCACCAAAGAATATTCGAAGTCAACAACATACAGCAGATNTAAGTAGTAAACTAACTTTTTTTTAAAAATAACACTTTAACATCGAAAGATTTGAAATATCTAAAGCCCTCAGGCCATAAAAATGCACTCATCATTCTTCTTATTAAATTATATAAGTAGTAAACTTACTTTTTTTAAAAAATAACGCTTTAACAGCGAAAGATTTTAAACATCTAAAACCCTCAGGCCTTAAAAATTCACTCATCATTCGCCGTATTAAATTATATAAGTAGTAAACTTACTTTTTTAAAAAATAACGCTTTAACATCGAAAGATTTGAAATATCTATAACCCTCAGGTTATAAAAATTTCATGAAGTTGTATCAAAAATAAAACGAATGTCGATCATTTAATACATCTATTACCACCCCATTATATGTTATTTTGGAAGGGAGGGGGAAATATGTTAAAAAAAGAAATTCCTATTAGGTTTAACTAAAATATATTACGTCACTTAAATTTTTTTAAAGGGGTAGGAATCCTAGAATTTTCCAACACATATATTTATCTTAATATGTCTATATTAATGTGTCTAGATAAATATGTCTATATAAATAATATAAATATACGGCCAAAATTGTATTATATATCGGCAATTGTTTCATTTTTGTAACTGCTTTCAAAAACTTGTCAATATGTGGAAACCTTAAGTTAACATATCTAAGAAGTCTCTTTCAAATTCTGATGATAAATAATGTTAAGAACAAAAAAATTTACACTGTTATCTCATTAATCTCATAAAAATTTAAGCTTTAAATGTAGTTGCACGATGAGGCCATATTTCATAGCGTTCAATGACCAGAATAAATATTTTTAAATCGAAGTTCCCGTTAATAAAAAAATGAGCTAATATTTATATCAATTTCGTACGATTAGCTTCTCAATATGTTATTCTTTGGCTTTATTCACACTATAACGCCATCTCAAGCACCTGATAAGACAAAATAAACAAACAAAAAAGCGTATCGCAACTTGTGCAGACTCGTTCTTGGAATTTCCTAGACACGAGTTTCGCTAAAGTATTCTCCTTTATCTGTTTTCATTTCACAACTTTTGTAAATTAGATCAAATGAGACGTTTTATGACTGATATCTTCAATTCCAAGATAGTCGTCATTCCAAGATAGTCGTCTTTAAGAGGAAATTCCCAGCTCTGAAAATAAAGATTGTCATTCAAATCATTAAAATGTTTTGTTTTTATCGAATAACTTTTCTCGTTTGTGCCGCTTGTTTAAAAGGAAATGGATAGAGATAAATGCACACAGATATAGGTTCTATTAAAAACTTTCTTCTCACTGTGGTTTAAATTTTCTTGGGTTATTCAGTAATATTACTTGGTTAATTCAGTTCAGTTATCAACACTGTGAGTGAAGCATACATGTCAATTTTTGCTTACTCAAAGAATTACTTTCCTAATTGGTAGTGAAAAGACTATTGCAATGCAATTGGGTACTTACAACTCGAAGTGATTATGTCAACTAGCCCTGAAAATTACCACTCGCCATCTGATGAGTCAACAAAAAAAGAAGTGACGACTTCAATTAACACTTTGAATTCCAAGCCATTTTACATGGCTTGCCCGTCTAGTCACACGGTAAATAACTACAAACTATATTTTCAAATATTAAACAGACTTTGCTAGTTATTTAAATAGTGTTGCATGACTCATATAATAAAAGTGGTGGATTATATAAGCCTACAAATTATTTAGAAATAGTGGTGGTTAAAAATCTACTAAATTTAATAAATTAAACCAAGAATCACAATTAATAAACTACCACTTGAAAATAGCTATTCGCTGACCAGAGCAAGTTGGCATCTCTGTGTGTATAAAGAAAACTATTTTTGTGTGTCCTATATAGCATTAATTTCTTCATACCATTTTAGTAACGATAATAATAATAAAAAAAATAAAAAATTTATTCGAATGTTGTGTTTCTAATAATCTTGGCTTCGCTGGTGACCCCCCCCCCCCANTTTTTTTTTTTTTTTTTTTTATTTTTTTTTTTTTTTTTTTGTTTCTTTTCTTTTTTCCAAAAAAAGATTTTTTGAATAATATTACATACCTGCCAACTTTTACGCATTTGGCATAAAATTGTATTTTTATATTTAAAGTGGTAGTAAATATATAATTATTTTTCTTTTATAAACTTAATTTTTAAATGATTTTGATCACCACTATACTTAAAAAAATTAAGCATATATATTGATATGTGTTACTATCATGGTCGGAAGTTTAAGCTTTTTCAAATACAACGTATTTTCTGGCTTAAAACTTAAATTTTCATTCCATTTTAATACCACGGGAAAAAATCATAATCCTATCATAGTAGTCATAAATACTTTCGTATGGAATCAGAAACAGGATGGAATAAAAATTAAAAGCAGTAGCTTCAATTTTAGGCATGGCTAATTTGACAACCTTATTTTTGCCTTCACTTTAAATCTAATACATCCAATCTATGTTTGTTAAAAGTGTAACTATATAATTTTTAATTTGAACAAAGTCTTGGTAAATTAAATAAAGAAAACTATTATTACCCCGCCCACAATAACTGATAAAAAAAATAGTTTGGCAAACCACTTTTATCTTTTTTACCGTGATTGTCGCCACCCTGAGAATGCATATATGACTCGCCCGTCTCGAAGAGGTTAAATAATAAAAGTACATCAATGCAGATAGACTCCAAAAAACATAATCAATTTGTGAAGGAAAAATTCTATGAACATTAACATATTTCAAAGCCGTAATGTATACATTAAATGTATTTTGCCTCCCCAAATATTTTCAAATATTTCATTGTGCTTAGCTAAATTCAGTGTGTTAAACAAAATTTGGTCACATATTTTGCCCATTTATCTAACGTCCCATCAAATAATTCATGAAAAGCAAAAATATTAATAATGTAAACTTTCCAAATTTCTATACGTATATTTTTATTTCGAGAACGCAAAAGGACATTAAATTCCACGGGTTCATTAATTCACTTCAATTATCAGAAAGCATTTTGAATAGAACTCTGATAGGTCAGCGCTGTCTAAATCTGTATAGAACTTCTCCTCTGTCCATATATTTCATTGACACAAGCAGGTGGTTACTCGCGCAGTGGCACAATCGCCTGCAGGACCCTTCAGAATATTCTCATCCTTGTATCGTGTTACAACGATTAATTGGAGTGCCCGCCCAGCCTTAATGTCGTGTATATATTACGATCCACATTAGATAGACACAGGTTTTAGTGATTCTTGATTTTCATAATTTTTACATTAGGCACTGGGTCCGGGAAACTTAAATCATCTCTAATGATGTTCGATTAACTAGAAAAAAATGCTGGGAAAGGTATTAGAGATTCGTCATTTCACGATATTTCATTACATATCTGTATTTTTTTTTGCAAGGTGTTAATTATTTGAACTTGTGAAGAATGAAAATTTAGATATTTATGAAACATATGCTTCTAGACCTGGTTTGAGCGTTCGTATTTGCCTAATTTGGCTTTTTACAGTGACGCCTCAGTAGAGAAAGTGTGTCATTTTGGCAAGATTAATATCGCCACTCCTTTATTATTTTCTAAATAATTATTGTTTTGAAAGAAAAAAAAATCGAAGGACGTTGAAACCAACCTATTCTTTCATTTTTGTAATTGTTTTTAAAAGTGACTTTTTTATACCAAGAATTAAATTAAAATCTGAATAATAGTCAACTGATCGGACACGGTAAATAACTACGAAGTAAATTTTTCAAATACTTGACTATTTTTGCTTGCTTTTTAAAAAGTATTGTATGAAATAAGAACTATAAGACCTACGAATTATTTAGAAATAGTGGTGGATAAAAAACTACTGAATTGAATTTATCAAGCCAAGAATCACAATTGATTAACTACCACTTTAAAATATATATTTGCAGTCCGGAGAATGTTGGCAACTCTGTAATTATCGTATCATTTGTTTTATATTAAAAAGTCAGTGTCATTGAATAAAAAAATATATAAAAAAATTGGAATGAACTACTATTTTCAATAAGAGTTACAATGGTGTTTCGCTTAATAAAAAAATAAAAATAAATACTTTCTAGTGGTAACGAAATTTAAGTTTTTTTTAGTTTAGAATTAAGTTAAGTATTATTTTTAGTTTCACTTTAAGTAATTTTTCCACCATTACTTATCAAAAATTCTAAGTGTGATATGAAATGCAATTTTACTGCAGATATCCATCACCTCCTACATCAGAAAGCTTCCACACGGTTTTTTATAAGTAGTCTGCGCAGACTCTTTAAAAAGTGAGCTTTCATGGGCACCATTTGTGAGCATGAACTCATCTCTTTCTTGCATCAAAACTAAAAATAAAAACAAAAATTAGTTTTAGAGGTTGATTATTGCCTCCAGCTCAGGGTATAGAGCGAGATGAACCGGGTTCGTATCCCAGCCTTGGCTAGTCGATATGAATTCCGCATCCAGCTTGCACCAGCCCCAGTGCTGACGTGGAATATCCTCAGTGGTAGACGGATCATGGGTTAGAGTCCCATTGCCGTCAGATAAACATTGAGAGGTTCACACGGTTTTCCTCTCCATGTAACGCAAATGCGGGTTAGTTCAATCGAAAAGTACTTCACGAAATCTAATTACTCCCAATACTTGATCCTGGAGTTCCCTTGTCTTCTGGATTGGGTTCAAAATTACAACGCAACGGAGTTTAACATTAGTAGTGGTAAACCCAAAAAATTGGGTCGGCTCTGTTCAACGACGACGGTCATAAAATATTTTCAACTTTTTAAAATAAAATTTTCTTTGCTGTACTTCCCATTAATAGTATAATGTTTTGTTTTTTTTCTTGTTGAATCAAATGAATAAATAAAACCGAACCTATAATTATATCCTATTAATCGTTCTTTCCAGTTCAAAGGAGTAAGGAGTTAATTTAAAATGCAATGCCATCAACAGCAAAAAATTAATTATTATATCTATCAGAGAAATAGTCTTTACCAGCTTGAGAAGAGCTGATGACTATAGGTCATAAACCTCAAAATGTAAATCGCATACATTGGATACTTATCCAATTGTCAAAGTAATTTATACGATTAAATATAGATATGCTGTCGTTTCAGATTAATCATTTTCACACATGAAACACCTGCTTTAAGCTAGAAGATCCTCGATAAATGATTCTTAAATAGTGTCAATTCAAGTTGATTTTATTCTTGGAAACGATCCTTTTTTCGCTTGTCTTTCGTTCGATAACCCACTATGAGTTTTTAATTCGGAAAAAAACACTTTAAATGCCTTTTTTTAAGCAATTATTCCGAGTAAATCTTCGTAAAACTTGAAAATTCCGATAAATACTTTAAATGTATTCTTTAAAAACAATTATTTCTAGTATAACTTCTTTGAACCTAGAAAAAAATAAAAACCTCTAGATTAAACAATTTTGAGATACGCAAAAAATCCCAATTACATATTCATCTTATCTACCAAATACTGATAAGTATAAAGTCTTCTAATTCAATTTTAATAGATATAATATATATTTATCATAGAAAACACTCAAATATATTGAAAAATGTACAAATATTAAAATTTACTTCGAAAATTAACAAGAAAGCATATATTTCTTTTTTCAAAAGAGGAGAAAATCTTTGGATCCAGTAAGTTTATAATATTCCTTAATAAAAGGTCGAATGTTATCAAAAATTGTTTTTCACTTATATAAAGGAGACACAAATTAGCCCTGACCGGATTGCATTTTTATCGTTCTTCTTTATCATTATTATTAATCTAATAGTAAATTATGTTTATCATTTTTTTATCATTAATAGTATATTTTTGGACCATTAAAATTTGTAACGACAAGATGTATAATGATTTGTTATTGTTAATAAATAATTAATATATAAATTACTATTTTTTTGTTAGAAATTGACATTAAAATATTAAAAAAATAATGTTAAAGAAGATCAGAAAAAATTGTTATTGAAGAAATATTTTCTGTTCCTTTTCTTTCCAGTTTGGAACGAATAGTTCTGCTTTTGTCTTATAGAACAATATATTTTAAACGTCTTTAAATTGTTCACGAAAGACGCAAACAAAGACATGAAGACAAGATATTTTAATTAAAATAGAGATCAATTTATATTACAATTTCTTATCAAACAAAAATTAATTTTTTAATCTGAAATTAAACATTGATAACTGCCATAGCTATTAATCAATTACAAATGTGACGCTTTTAAATTTAAAAAATTAGAACGCATGATTACAATTAAAGTATAATCGATGTAAATTTTAATGTTACGATCATACACTTGTACAGATAATGGTAAATTCATATTTCCAAAAATTCAGAAAGTACTTTTCCTAGAGATCGCGAAAGCGCAATAGACGATAATAATACAGGTAGCAATTATTATGTAGTGGTGGACAAAGATCTTTTATACCTATTAAAATAAGGAAACTACTTTTCTTAGAGGTAGCAAACTTAGAATCTTTATTTTAACCATTTAATGGGCCATTTATTTTTAGTAAGGTAAATTAATGAATTTTTAGAATTGAAATTCATATAAGAATAGCAATTGAATCGCTGCAATAGATAAACATATAGCTAAATAAAATATCAAATTCTACGAAAAAGCCACCTCTTGCTCTGTAGCAAATTTCAATGAAATATTCCTATATGAGGATTTAACTGAAGACAAGAACATCAGACCAATAACAGCATACTATTGCAGCGATGCATCATATTCCCGGCTTCAATAGCATGTACATGACCTCATTTTCATCATATCAGCTTAGATAAAGTTCATACTTTTACAATATAGTCTTATCACCCTACTGCATATAATTACACAGTCAGAACAACCTCTATGATCCAGATGAATATACTTCTTTACTTCATTTGCATTCCACAACCTCATCGAAACACCACAAAGATCAAGCTAAAGATGAATGGGAAAAGGGCCGCAAGCGGCCTTAGCTGCTCAGACGTTTTATACAGTTTAAGTTTATTTTCTTAACGATTCTAAGTTTAAGATAAATCCATGTCTGTTCAAACATTTAAGCTTTCAATTATTACCTCTGGAAAAATATTAATTCGTAATCCTTAGAAACATTTTTTTCAGCTTCAATCAGTGGTCCTAATTTTGAACAAGCAGTTTTTCTTTCTTTTTTTTTTTTTTTTTTTTTTTTTTTTTTTTTTTTTTTTTTTTTTTTTTNCTCTTACCCATCACCTCCTACATCAGAAAGCCTCCACACGGTTTCTTATAGGTAGTCTGCGCAGATTATTTAAAAAGCGAACCACTTGTGCGCAAGAACCCAAATTCTATTTTAAAAGTACTTGAGAGAAATTTATCATATATATTTGAGAATTGAATCTGTAGTGGTTGACAAATAAATAAAACAAACCAATCATATTTATAAATTTAAAAAAAATTTAGGCATATATTTGCTACCACTTTTTAATTTTTAATAGATTTTATATTAAATGATTCTTTCACTAATAGGTTTACCTTCATAGTGGTCTGATCGGACTACCTACAAATAACTGTAAGGAGGCTTTCAGTTACAGGAGGCGTTGCATCAGGTGCCCAGGTGTTTTATATAGTTTATTTTCTTAACGATTCAAAGTTTTAAGATAAATCCATCTGTTCAAACATTTAAGCTTCCAATCATAACTTCTGGAAGAATATTAATTCGTAATCCTTAGAAACATTTTTTTCCGCTTCAATTAGTAGTCCTAATTTTAAACAAGTCGTTTTTTTTTTTTTTTTTTTTCNTTTTTTTTTTTTTTTTTTTTTTTTAGAAACAGTTTTAAGAATGGTATCTTAAATATTTGAATCTCAGCAATTAAAAAATTATGACGTTTGTGTGCATTACAATGTATCGTGACTAAATTTATCATCATCATCAAAATTTATCTGGGCACCAAAGGCCTTCAGCGGCCCTTTTCCTATCCATCTTGAAATGTTATGTTTAAGGTGGCTCTTTCTGGTAATTGGAATGTAAATTGGAGTGATAAAAAATAAACTATTTTGTAATGTAGCTAAATTTGTATGCATCATTTATATATTTACATATATATATTTATTGCAATATATATATTTACATACCTGCCAACTTTTACGCATTTGGCGTAAAATTTTATTTTTATATTTAAAGTGGTAGTAAAATGTACGCTTTCTATATATTCCTTGAATTTATAAACTTGATTTCTAATTTTTTTGACCGCCGCTATTTTTTTAAAAAAATAAGCATATATAATAATATGTAAAGTTACCGTAATTACTCTATTAAACTTTTCCAAAATACAATGTATATAACTTAAATTTCTAATTTAAAGTCCACTTTATTACCACTAGAGAAAATCATCCTCGAATAATTTAAAAGTTGGCAGTTATGTAATTATGGTTTTACACAAAAAATGATAACTAATAATTTTAAATATCTATTTTTTTTAACATAAATGGTAAGAAGTTTTCAAGACGTATGTTTATTTTCTGATGAATAAATGTTCGGTAGGAGTTGCTTAAACACGTGATCAAGAATCGTTCTTTTAAGACCTATCGACTATCCTATTAAATGCGATGTTGATGCTATTCATTGAAAACCCTGCGTTTATCAACACATATTTAAAGACATTATTAGTCTTTAGAAGTAACATCGTTCATCATTTTAAATTAGTTTAGTGAAAACTGTCGGGCGATCGCGATTTATATAATCAGAATCGATTCGGCTCAGTTTGAAAGCTTTGGAAAATAATTAGTGTTCTATCAGCGACTCGATCAATGATCTAAGGTGCAGTTGATCGATCAATTTATCAAAAGAACAGGCGAATTAATCTTAAATGAATCTAAAAGGGATTCTTATACCAGCAGTAGTTATAATAGGCAAGTTTGATACTGCTGCAAGAGATTATTGTATTTGTGATGAAAGCACATTTTAAAATTATTGCCAAACATTAATAATTTTTTTTTCCAGTTCTAAAAGTTCCTTTTTCTATGTTGCGCCATCTAAAATTTAACACCTGAAACTTAAAATTTGGTTACGTAGTCGTTTTTGTGTCTAAAAATTTAGGCTTAGTAAAATTTAAGCAGCGACAGCTCTAAAAAATCATCATGCGTTATTTAACAAATAAACTTTAATACCATTGAATATTTTTTATTCTAAATTATGTTTAAAATGGCGGTTATGTTTTACCACGCTGCCACATTTAAAACAATCAGTTTAGTTATAAAATGTCGTCTAAAATAAGAAAATAAATATTATAATATAAACTATCTATCCCTTAACTTAACATTTTTATACATCAAATGAATTCAGACTTGCTGTTAAAATAGAAATTGAGAGCATTTTTAGTGGTCTACTGTTTTATATTATCCAAACTTATACAACGACAAAAACCAATACACAAATGAAAAAAAATTTCTATTTTATTATAAACTATATATTCCTTTACGAAATATTTTTTTACATCAAATGAATTGAGACTCACTGTTAGAATGGAAATTTAGAGCATTTTTAGTGGATTATTGTTTTATATTGTCCAAACGTATACAGCAGCAAAAATGCAGAACTAAATAACAAAATTTCCATTATCACAAAATACAAGCAATTTCAAAAAATTTTAAAAGAAACTTAAAAACAAATTAGAATTTGAAAGATATTTTAAACATCAACTTGTACTTTTTCTCACAACAGTGAAAGCGCAAACAATAAAACGTAAACAAATACTCCATTAGTTCCAGTAAAGAGAAGAATCAACTGCTTCTAAGTTTTAGAAGAAAAAAATACATTTTGTAAACATTAAAAATTTATTTTTCTCTTTAAACGAACTTGATGCCACTTTCAAATTAGAAAAAAAAGTAAGATTGATGATGAAGCGAAGAAAGTTTTCATCATGGATGTTGTACTGAATTAACCTAATTAAATAACTCTACAAGATCAGGTTTGTAGAGCTATGTGTATTGTCGAAAGGGCAAATTTTTCAGGAGGAAAAATCCAATGTGAAACGCTGAAAAATCCAAGATTTCATGTAAGAGCTGAAAAAATCTAACATTTAATGTACATAAAATAACATGCAGAAGTATTATGAAATTTCAGTTTCTAATTGCATTTCTTTTAAAATTCTCCAAACAATAAAAATGCTTGAAATTCGTTTTTATTTACGCCGTTAAATGGGACAGAAATGGATGATGCAGGATGTAGATATATAGAAAAAAAATTTCAATATTAAAATTTATAATCAATAAAAACTGCTAAATTGACGAAGAGATAAAATTTAATTGAAAAGTTTTTTTGCTTATTCTCTCCATTTAACACTAGGTTTACGCTGCTCTTTGACGCATTTCGAATTTTATAAGGAAAATTACAAAACCCGTTTTCATTTTTATTTTATCTCTTGTAATGACTTTTATCTATTGATCGAGGTANAATGAATTAGTAGTTACTAGGATTACATTATACAGTAATAAAAGAAATACTAGGTTACTGATAGTAACCTAGTATTTCTTTTATGAAATAATTTCTTTCTTTTATGAAATGACAAAGGTCAAGTTATCTGGAATGTTAATTTATCCGAGGGTACTGCATTTTTTAAATGAATCAAATTTGACGTTTGCCAGTTCCACAATCAAGCCAATGATTTACAGAGGTTTCTGTACAGAAATCTAAAAGGGGTTTTCCTTTTAGGTAGATGTTCATAATTGCGTTTATAACGCTACTTGTTTAATACCAGTACATAATGTGTTTTTTTCGAAGTTCATTGCTGAGAAGCTCCTATCAAGCGCTGCAGTACTCCCAGGCAGCGAAAACATCAATTCCACCATACGCAGTAATTTGTTGTATTTCTAGATTAGAGGGTCATTTTAGAAGTGAAGTGTTAGACTCTTGTAAGATAACAAAAATTGAAATTGTATCACGAACATTAACGGGAAAATAGCCGTCCGCGCGGACGTCGGATTCGAGAAATTCGTTGTCCGCGGGGAATTTTTGACCGCCGAGGACGGGCGGTTTTTCGAGCCCTGATTTTGACGCATTTCGAATTTTATAAGGAAAATTACAAAACCCGTTTTCATTTTTATTTTATCTCTTGTAATGACTTTTATCCATTGATCGAGGTAAATATATAGTGAAGTCTATTTTCTTCAAAAGCGTTGAAATATTGAAATTCTCTTTGTGGTTTACCTATCTCTATGGTGTATACCTATCTCTATGGTCAATTTGACGCAATCGTAATTTAGACAAAATTTTGAGCAAACATCAAATCAATAATAAATAGAAAGTGTACCGACAATACTTCGATCCTTTATCCGATATCGTTATCTCAAGTGAAACAAGCGATAAACAACTGTTGCCGATAAGCAATAATAGAAAGAACAAACGCAGAATGTCAATGATGTCAATTGATCAGAGAGATGTGTAATTGATCAGAGAGATGTGTGAGATGGTATATTACATTGCTTTCTAAGTGCTGTTATATGTATTCGTTCATGAGTCAAATTGACACGTGTTCGTAGAAATAGGTAAATAAGAAACGTCCGTAAACCTAGTGTTAAACGTCTTTTTATGTAGTTATAGCATTTCGATTATCAACATTTTAAGAAGTATTTGACCAAAATACCTTTTCTTTTCCTATCTTTATGTATATATGGTTAGCATAAACGTAGAAATATCAGTCACATAACATGCGTTTCACTGAGAAAAGTGTGACAAATCGCTTTGAAGTATGCGGCACTTTTCTTCCTGCCAAATTCACAAACAATAAATTATACAACTGAAAATAGCGACAGATACTTCCTTATAAAATGTGACGCAGGTTTATGTAGGCTGGATTAAGAAGCCAAATTCTTTATATAAAAAGAAGAAAAAAATTCATCTGAAGATTTTGGCGACATCGCATCCCGCATGTTTTGGGTGCGAAAGGCTGCTGCTCCTGATACTCAAACAAAGCATTCATTCCTCCATTCTGACAAGGATCGTCTTTTACAGAGTCATACCGCCTGTTAAAACAAAGACAGGATTGTCTAGCCGACCCCAGTACCTAATTTTGTCAAAATACCTGGGGGAACAGTGCTGTCCTTGTCAACAGTCTTTAACAGAAGAATGAAGAACGGCAAAGTCTTCCCCTTCTGCTCAGACTTTCAATATACTAAAGCTTATTTTCTTAGCAATGTGGTAAAGTTATAATTTTTTTTTTATGAAAAACGTATAAAATTGTTTTAAATTGTATTTTGCGTTAGAGTAAAACCAATGTACACATCGAAATTTTAATTCTTGACAAATTTATATTAATATTTTGTTAATCTAGCCCCATGTAATATTTTAAAACTATATCTTGAATTGATATAAGGTTTATTCATAAATTCCGCTGAGATTTTTGTATAATACAACAAGTTCAATAAAACGGGCCGCTCAAAACAAGGATTCGAAAGTGTTTCTCGAAGTTGGGTTAGTTTGCTTTTTTATACGTTTATTTATTTATCGGTTTCTTTAAAGGATTTTATTTTCACCTCTAAATATTAAATTGTAAAAGTTATATGCATTATTTTATAATAGATCAAATGACTTAAATAACGCCATTATTTCTACTCTATAAAGATTCATAAACATGCTATATGTTCAAATTAAGATTAGGTATAATTAGATCCACATAAGATTATAGGTAAACACTGAATAAAGTATCAATAATGGCACAATATTGTGCATACTGCACTTTCGGTTTTTATAAACAAGAACCTACCTCAGTGTCTAAACACCGATTGTATTTACCAATATTCTTTTGTCATTTTGTGCTTTGATACTGAGAAAGATTCTTGTGTATAAAACCGATTTAATAAAAATGCAACATATTCAAATGAATGTATGGTATACTCTGTAATACGTAATAAAGATAAACATTGAATAAAGCATCAATAATGGCACATTATTGGGCCTTCCCTGTACTTTCTGTTCTATAAACAAAAACCCCTCAATGTCTGAAGACAGATTGCATTTGCCAATACTCTTTTGTCATTTTGTGTTTTGATAATGAGGAAGATTCTTGTTTACAGAACCGAAACTAGTGAATGTCAATTTTTGTATCATTGCTTGTGCTTTTTTCACGTTGTTAAGCTTTTACAACAAGTTATTTTACGCCAATCCCCTTAATGAATTTTTGTAGTAGTGCTGCATATAATGTTCTCAAGGTATATGAAGGACTTATTTGAATTATGGTACAACTTATTTTTTGTTCTGTTTGATCATATCCTTCAAATGAAGAGAATTTTTTATTATCTATTGCTGTTTCGTTCTCGTCGTTGCAATTAGCTATTATTCTGAAAATTTGCTTCGGAATGCGAAAAAGGAAATTTTGTATTATCTGTTAGTGTTTCGTTCTCGTCAGTGCAATTCTCTATTATTCTCAAAATTTGCTATGGAATGCAAAAGAGGAGAAATTTTTATTATTTATTGGTTTTTCTTTCTCTTCGCTGCTATTCGCTATTATTATAAAAATTTGCTATGGAATGCAAAAAAGGAAATTTTTTTATTATCTGTTGGTGTTTTCGTTCTCGTCAGTGCAATTAGCTATTATTCTGAAAATTTGCTACGGAATTCAAAAAAAGGAGGAATAAAATTCATTTTTGGAGAGCTACTTGTCCAAAGTCGAGAGCTCCAATTTATGATCCAAGAGCATATGGTTTTGAAGTGGGGAGAAGAATGCATAACAATTGTGCATTCCATTCAATATCCTTTCTGAAGGACCGAATAATGTTCGATTTACCCCTCTTTGAACATTCAATACACCCCCTGCAGAGGGTGCTTCATACGTTCCAAAAACAGTTGACAATGCTCTATGGTGTTCTTTCATTCAAGAGAAAAAAAGCCGTCAATATCCTGGGATGTTTATTGCCGCACTGTGAGAGACTTTTCCATCCGCAAATCCGTCCGGTTTTTGTTCGATTGTGCAGCTCTCAAGCATCCGAACAAGTTATTGTTCGCTGCAGGAGGACGATCATAAACAAGCGCCTGTCCCTGTATCTTTTTCCCACGAATTTTAGGATTAATTCTGAAATTACTGACAGTAAAAGCTTTTCGAGTAATCTTTAATCCGATTACATGACACGGAGAACAAGTAGTCGATAATTGCTTCTGAATAGAGAAGATGGGTTATGAGTTGAATATCAATTTCAGGTTTGTTTTACAAAGGAAACTAAGTATCGTTATTAATGCATGTCGTTTCGTGAAAGTGGATTTATTTGTTCAAAACAGACACTTCCTTTTGCTTGAAGTTTCTTAGATAACGTTAAATGTAACGGATTATTGTCTATTGTAGCAATTATTAACAGATTATCTTCCTTGCGTGAATCTTCTGTTATTAGTCTGCAATATCATTTATCAATTTCCCAACCATTTGTTTTACGTGTATATGCACCAACTACTACGGAATCTCCGTAGTTTCAAAAAATATTTTTTCTAATGATACTAAATTGAATTTATTGACATTTTAATACATTAGAATCAAAAGGTTTTTTTACCCGCAACTAAATGCAATTAATAGTTTTTATAAGTTAATAGTTAATTCGATTTTCTTTAAAAATTCCCGATTTAGTTATTCGGTAAAAAAAAAAAAAAAATCGCTCAAACCTCAGATTTTGAAGAAAATGGAATTTGAATTTTTAATAAATAAAAAACTAAGAGGGAAAAAACATTCTTATTTGTTGAAGAAACAAAAAACTATGATATCATATTTAAGCTCTTAATTGCCCTGAACTTCCACGTTTGCAGTTACTTAAAATTTTATTTAATAGTAATACGAAGAAAATTTTTAAAAGAAAAGTTATGGTTTTACATTTTGGAATAGTTTATAAGGAAATCGCGAAAAAATTGGAAACATCGAATAATTAGGCAGAAATATTTATGTTAAATTGAAACAGAAATCAGCATAATAATCACAAATATTATTTGGAGCACTCTACTGTATGAATGTTATATTAAAAACGTCAACTCTGAGAGCAAAAAATTCGTTATCTCGAGTTGCCAAAGCTTTCAAATTTTTCGGAAACTTTTATTTTAATATTTAGTGTGGTAGAGAAATTTTTGCATTTATGCCTTATTCATGTTTAAACAAATTTGATTTGCTATAATTTTAAATACTATTTCATGTAAATAGTTAAAACATTCATAAAGAACAAGCACACTTCCAGAGCAGCGATTGCTCACCGACCACAGTGCTGACGTGAAATATCCTCAGTGGTAGACGGATCATGGGTTAGAGTCCCTTTGGCGTCAGGCTAACCGTGGAAGGTTCTCGTGGTCTCCTCTCCATGTAACGCAAGTGTGGATCAGATCCATCAAAAGTCATCCACGAAGACAAATTTCTCTGAATACTTGATCGATGAGTTCCCTTGTCTTCTGGATTGGGTTCAAAATTACAAGGCTAGAAAGGTGAACATTAGTAGTCGTAAACCCAAAAATTGGGTCGGCAGTTCAACGAAGATTATAAAACAAAATAAATCACACTTCCAATGCCATACCTACTAAAATAATTCCCAAAGTAAAGCTTGCATTTTAAATGACAGCATTAATTTAAAGCGAAACGTTATTTTAAGATAAATCCATTATGTTTGTTTCCTTTGCCTGGAATTTTAAGTGGCACAAAAGACTTTGTTCGTTCTCTGATTGTAGAAGAAGATGGATCACAGATTGAAAGACAAGAATTTTTAGACGTGAACACAAAAGATCCCTCACTCTTTGCTCNGAGAAATTTTTATTATTTATTGGTTTTTCTTTCTCTTCGCTGCTATTCGCTATTATTATAAAAATTTGCTATGGAATGCAAAAAAGGAAATTTTTTTATTATCTGTTGGTGTTTTCGTTCTCGTCAGTGCAATTAGCTATTATTCTGAAAATTTGCTACGGAATTCAAAAAAAGGAGGAATAAAATTCATTTTTGGAGAGCTACTTGTCCAAAGTCGAGAGCTCCAATTTATGATCCAAGAGCATATGGTTTTGAAGTGGGGAGAAGAATGCATAACAATTGTGCATTCCATTCAATATCCTTTCTGAAGGACCGAATAATGTTCGATTTACCCCTCTTTGGACATTCAATACACCCCCTGCAGAGGGTGCTTCATACGTTCCAAAAACAGTTGACAATGCTCTATGGTGTTCTTTCATTCAAGAGAAAAAAAGCCGTCAATATCCTGGGATGTTTATTGCCGCACTGTGAGAGACTTTTCCATCCGCAAATCCGTCCGGTTTTTGTTCGATTGTGCAGCTCTCAAGCATCCGAACAAGTTATTGTTCGCTGCAGGAGGACGATCATAAACAAGCGCCTGTCCCTGTATCTTTTTCCCACGAATTTTAGGATTAATTCTGAAATTACTGACAGTAAAAGCTTTTCGAGTAATCTTTAATCCGATTACATGACACGGAGAACAAGTAGTCGATAATTGCTTCTGAATAGAGAAGATGGGATATGAGTTGAATCTCAATTACAGGTTTGTTTTACAAAGGAAACTAAGTATCGTTATTAATGCTTGTCATTTCGTGAAAGTGGATTTATTTGTTCAAAACAGACACTTCCTTTTGCTTGAAGTTTCTTAGATAACATTAAATGTAACGGATTATTGCCTATTGTAGCAATTATTAACAGATTATCTACCTTGCGTGAATCTTCTGTTATTAGTCTGCAATATCATTTATTAATTTCCCAACCATTTGTTTTATGTGTATATGCACCAACTACTACAGAATCGCCGTAGTTTCAAGAAATATTTTTTCTAATGATAGTAAAGGGAATTTATTGACATTTTAATAAATTAGAACAAAAGGTTTTTACCCGCCACTAAATGTAAATAATAGTTTTTAACACATTCAATGCTGACTTATTTTCCTAAAATGTATTAAAGATGTTGTAGATTAAAAATTTTTAAAAAGCGGTGATCACGATTTAATAAAAGTTAGAGTAAACTAACTACAACTTCAATTTGAAAAAAAATAATTTACGACGACAAAAAATAATTTACAACAAACTGATTGCATATATACTGAATAATTTATGTTTGTGGTAATCATGAATAGATAATTTTTTTGAAAAACAAACAGAGCGGAAACGATGCTTTGCTACCATTTTTTAAACCTTTGTATAGATCGCCAAAATTTCAAGAACGTATTTTTACGTGAGCCGCTTGCAATGTGTTAGCATGTACGGACAAATCAGATAAACATTGATCATACATTGTAAGGTCGAGTAAAAGTTTCGTGGAGATTCGATTTTCTTTAAAAATTCCCGATTTAGTTCTCTAGTAGAAAAAAGTATTTCGCTCAAACGTTAAATGTTCGAGAAAATGGAATTTGAATTTTTTGTAAATAAAAAACTAAGAGGGAGCATTCTTATTTGTTGGGGAAAAAACTAATCTCATATTTAAGCTCTTAATTGCCTTGTACTTCCTCGTTTGCAGTTACTTAAAATTTTATTTAATAGTAATTCGAAGAAAATTTTGAAAAGAAAATTATGGTTTTACTTTCTGGAATAGTTTATAAAGAAATCGCGAACACGATTAGAAATATCAGATAATTAGGCAGTTATCTTTATGTTAAATTGAAACAGAAATCAACATAATAATCGGAAATATTATTTGGAACACTCTACTGTATAAATGTTATATTAAAAACGTAACTCTGAGGAGAACAGAAAAATCATTATCTCGACCTGACAAATTTTTCAGATTTTTCGGAAGCTTTTATTTTTATATTCAGTGTGACAGAGAAATTTTGCATTTATGCCTGATTCATGTTTCAACAAATTTGATTTTCTATAATTTTAAATACCATTTTATGTAAATAGTTTAAGCATTCATAAAGAACAAGCACCCTTCCAGAGCAGCGATGGCTCAGGGGATAGAGCGTTCGCCTTCCAATGAGATGAACCTGGTTCGAATCCCAGTGATGCACGGTCGACATGAATCCGCATCCGGCTTGCCTTGACCTCAGTGCAGCGTGAAATATCCTATGAGGTAGACAGATCATGGGTTAGAGTCCCTTTGTCGTCAGGCTAACAGTCGGAAGTTCTCGTGGTCTTCCTCCCCATGTAACGCATGTGCAGGTTAGTTCCATCAAAAGTCCTCCACGAAGGCAAATTTCTCTTAATACTTGATCGAGGAGTTCCCTAGTCTTCTGGATTGGGCTCAAAATTACAAGGCTGTGGAGTTGAACATTAGTAGTCGTAAACCCAAAAATTGGGTAGGCAGTCTAATGAAAATTATAAAATAAAATAAAGCACACTTCCAATGCCATACCAACTAAAATAATTCCCAAAGTAAAGCTTGTATTTTAAATGACAGCATTAAATTAAAGTGAAACGTTATTTTAAGAGAAATCTATTATGTTTGTTTCCTTTGCCTGAAATTTTAAGTGGCACAAAAGACTTTGTTCGTTCTCTGATTGTAGAAGAAGATGGATCACAGATTGAAAGACAAGAATTTTTAGACGTGAACACAAAAGATCCCTCACTCTTTGCTCAAGACAGCGAAACTTCTGAACTTTACGCAAAAATATGAGCAAATTAATTATCTTATCTTTTGTTTGGTTTGTCAATTCTTAAACTTATTCTTTTCAAGTAATTTAGAAGATTCTCTTAATTTCATTGTCTTTTACTTATAAATCACTATTTAAGTTATCTTTCCCTATTTTTGGAGTAAGACATTAACCATTTGTAAAAAAAAAGAGTAATGACAAATTTTAAAAAAATTGCTATTTTTACTAGTAATTTTAAATTAACTACTGGTAGCTATATTTTATTTTTTTTATTAGTTATCTTCTTTCATCCACTGATTGTTTTTTTTTTTTTAATTTTATTGGCACGTTGAGTGTTATGGGGTCACCGGTGACCGGCACTGAGTTCGTTCGTAGCGTCACGTAGGTCACCGGTGACCGGCGAAGTTAGGAAACACATAATTCGAGTACATTTTTAACTTTTTTATATTATTATCGTTACTAAAATGCTTTGAAGAAATTAATGCAATATAGAACTCACAAAAATAGTTTTATTTATATTTCCAGAGATGCCAACTTGCTCCGGACAGCGAATAAATATTTTAAAGTGGTAGTTTATTCTTGGTTTAATAAATTCAATTTAGTAGACTTTTATCCGCCACTATTTCTAAAGAATTCGTAGGTTTATGTAATTCCCCACTTTTTTTTCAGATATGTTACGCTAAACCTTTTATAAACTAGTAAAATCTGTCTTATACTTGCAAGTTTGGTTTGTAGTTATTTACCGTGTGGTCAGACGAGCAAGCCATGCAAAATTAGCGTGGCATTCAACGTGATAACTATATATTTTATTACTAACAATTCTTTTTTGTCGTATAAATGTTTGGTAAATGAGTTAATTGTTTGATAAGATTTTCTTTCGTTTTTGATTGATTGTATATTTTTTTGATTAACTATAATTTACTTCTAAAGTAAAGTAAAATAGCTTCCCACTTCGGCCCGTTGGTGGCCAGTGGGATTGATGATTGACAGTTTCGGGACCAAAGGCAACGCCTCCTATAACTGAAAACCTCCACACGGTTTTTTACAGGTAGTCCGATCAGATCACTGTGAAGGATATTCACTTTCCGAACGAGTCATTTAATACAAAATTTAGTTAAAATAAGAAAGTGGTAGCAAATATATGACTAAAAATTTATTTTATTTATGAATATTATTGGTTTGCCTTATTCACTTGTCAACCACTACAGATTCCATTCTCAAATATATATGATAAATTTCTCTCAATTACTTTTATAAAAGGTTTTGGGTTCATGCGCACAACTGGTTCACTTTTTAAGCAGTCTGCGCGGACTACTTATAAAAGACCGTGTGGAGGTTTTTTGATGTAGGAGGNTATATAAAACACGAAATCCTTCTATGGTTAGTTCAATCGAAAGAGGGTTTGAACGCATGATCTATCATCTACCACTGGGGAATATTTTATGTCAATACTGTAGTTAATACTACCAGCAAGGAGTAGAATTTCGAATTAACAGATAATTGCTGAAATTCAAACCTGGATCACCTCATTGAGTAACGATGAGATGACCTGAGCTCTTCCTTGAGCCACTACGACTTTCAATTTACTTTTTGCTGGGGGTAATGATATAACAATTGTTGCGATAATTGTAAACCGAATATTTTTTACATTTTAACAGCTCCTAAAACCACTTCAAGTAATTGTTAGAAATTTATATACATCCATTTAAACTATAATTTACTTTATTGTAGAAATATTTATTTTTACGATATCACCCAATCGTTTTGAAATTTTGCAGAATATTCATGAACTTTCGATTTCTTTCAAAAACGATACGTGGTAACAAAGTTATTAAATATCGAAGCGTTTTTCCTTTCCTTGCCACCACTTTTTAAATTCTTCAATGATCGCGGGAGCACTTTTATAAAAAACAGGAATAAAATGATTCATACGTTTTTTTAACCATTTGAAATATTAGAAGAAAAAAACTTCCAAGGAAAAGGGTAAAGTTGGCAGCTATGCATTTTACATTCACTGTATCTTGGAAGAACTTTTTTAAAGATCCTCGTTCATTTTCTTTTTCATTGCTTTCTTTTGAGCTTACAAAAGACTTCCTCTTTGAACGGCTATTAAATGCGGCAGATGATAAATATGTTGCATTTAGAATACGTCAGGTTGAATATCATTTGCATTTTAACTTGGCACTATATGGATTAACAGAGGCGCCGAAAGAAATGTCAGCAATCAAACGCCTGCTGAGAAATTCAGTGGGAGATCATGAACGAGGGATCATAAACTTCAGTTATGATCGAGAAGGAGGAGAAAATTCCGCTTCTCCGCCATGAAATTTTTTATTTATTTATTTATTTATTTATTTTTTTTTTTTGGAACAGTGTATGGTATGTTGTACAATTCAATTGCTGCAAAAGGTTAAGATCATAGTCAATGCTCAATACATAAGTTAGTCGATCAGGCTTCAACTTCCGTGGTAATAAAGAAGAGTTCTTTACCAACCACTCCAGGAAAATCCTTTAGACTTGATATTAAATAAATAAATTTAGGTTCAAGTTAAATAATAAGTTTAAGGTTAAGATCATAATCAATGCCCAATGCATAAGCTAGCTTATCAGGCTTCAACTTCCTTGGTAATAAAGAGTTTTTTACCAACCACTTCAGAAAAATCCTTTAGACTTGATATTAAATAAATAAATTTGCTTTCTATTGTTATTATAATTGCGTTATCCATATTTCATTTCTCCTCGTGGAAGATTTATAAAACACGGATGTATCCGAACAAGAAAGCTTGGAAGTTACATAGAAAATAAATACATTATTATGCTATAATTATAATTGGAGGTTATAAATTAAAACAGATGCCTGAATATGATGGTATATGCAGGACTGCCGACTACTACGCTTTTTGCAAAATTATTTATTGAGTGGTAGACAATAAACTTCATAACTTTAGGTAATTTTGCCAAAATTTTAAAAGCTTCTCCTCCAAAAAAACATGGTGGACATGGTGAATATCTCGAAGCGCCTCTAACCGATTAATCGATTCGAGGTAGACATATAATTATTAAATCAAAAGTTTATGTTGTTAAAGAAAGAGTAGGAAGAAATCTCCATTGTTTAAAATTAAGATGTTTAGCACAGGCTAAAAGTCAAGGCATAAAACTGCACCACTACAGGTTAAGAGAAGTAAAATATGTTAAATAGAAAAATATGTACTATAAATAGTAAAATATCAGAAATTATTTACAAAATCAATATCATTATATACAAATCATCGCTTTGAAACCAAACCGTAGTAACTCAAAAAAGTCGAAAAATGAGATATTTGGGTCATTTTGTGTAAAAAAAATCACCCTTTTAGAGAAACAACGTGTTATCTTCATAATTCCATGAAATTAATTTAAAGAGATCAGATGAATCGTTATCGCATTGCCGCGATTAGCATTACCGAGGAAAGTTAGAAATCGCTCTCCCGAAAAACTTGTTTTTTTTTAGTTACCACGGTTTAGTTTCAAAGCGACGAAATGTTAGTGGAATTATTTACAAGTGTTAAATTAATTACATGCAAGAGTAATAATAAAGTTAATATAATAGTATTCCTCTGTTAATACAATGACCCGGTCGTCACGATGATTACCGCTGATGCCGGGTTGCTCGCTGTTAGTAAGTTAACAGGAATAATAGCAGCTAGCTGAGATTCGAAGGTCTGTGTCAACTTTACTGTTCGACCTGGAAACTGTCTGATTTAACCAAGCCATTCATGTTGTTGTTATTTCCAGTGTCACTTGACAAATACTAGCAAGTCTGCTTGGTAAAACCAAGCGAATGTAAGGCAGAGTGCGCGTTTCTTGTTCCAACTTTGGCAAAGAATACGACTTCAGTCACACACACGTCACAGCCCGCTTATACAGTGGACCGTTTCATACATCCATTCATTCATCCACAGATCGTAATTTTGACCTGAACTAGAGAACGATCAATCTCCAATTCAGTGCCCCCAGAGGTATTGTATTTTTATGGGACATAGAGGACTTTGTGACCCGACAGATTTAAAATCTGTTCATAGTTTTGTTTTATGCAATATATCATTTTCGAAAAGTCGTAGGTGTACAACTTTTTCTATATTTTAGAAAAAGTGAAACTACCCCGTTTTACCCCACCAGTGGATACGCATGTGAAGTCTATGGGAAAATTTAAAAATGCTCGACTTTCAATGAAAAAGTAGCAAACATTTCGATTTTACATGACAATTTAAGAAATGTATATATGTAATTTAAGTGTGATGTAGTCAAGACCGAATTCAAGGCGAAGGTGAAAGTAAGGAATAATTGTAGTAATTGAAACTTTACTAAATTTTCTATTAAATGGCTATTATGAAAACTGGTTTACTTCCATAGTGGTCTGATCGGACTACCTTTAAGAAGCTGTGTGGAGGCTTTAAATTATAGCGGGTGAGGAATTAGTCTACTTTAAGACATGAAAACATTAGTACATATTTAAACCACCTGTAAAAAGTAATAAATCTACTCTGATGCATGAAAAAACTAACGTATTTAAACCACCTACAAAAAATTTATAAATCAACTTTAACGCATGAAAAAAATTATTATATATTTAGACCACCTGTAAAGGTAAAAAAGTCTGATGTATTTGTATATATTTAAAATACCCAGAAAAAAGTAATAAGCTTACTTTAGTGCATGAAAAAATTAGCTCCTATTTAGACCAGATATAGAAAGCAATAAACCTACTCTAAAGCATGAAAAAATTAATACATATTTAAAGCACAAATAAAAACTAATAAATCAACTCTAATGCATGAAAAAATTAGTATATATTTAGACCACCTTTAAAAGGCAAAAAAAATCTTCTCTATTTGTACATATTTAGAATACCCATGAAAAGTAGTAAACTTAACTTTAATGCATGAAAAAATTACTACTTATTTAGACCATTTATGAAATTAATAAACCTACTCTAATACATGAAAAAATTAGTACACATTTTAAGGACCTATAAAAAAATAAGAATAATAAACCTTCTCTAATGCATGAAGGAATTTGTATATATTTAGACATTGGTACATATTTAAACCATCTGTAAAAAGTAATAAACCTACTTTCATGTATAGAAAAAATAGTACAGATTTCGACAACCTATAATAGGTAATAAATCTATTCTATTTGTACATATTTTCAAAAAAGATG